>NC_061120.1:181845259-182118516 GCF_002878395.1 Capsicum annuum | reverse complement strand
CAACCTTATTTTGTGCTAATCTGTTGTTTTTATAATAACAACTTCAACCTTATTTTTCTCTAATCTGTTGTTGAGTATATCTCTAGTATTTCCTCATAAATACTCTGTACACTCAATTCACATTTTCATCAGATTTTCCCTATCTCTTAGCAGAGTAAAAAGCGAAAACTTTCAGTCAAAATGGAGTTTTCAAGGAAGTGTTCTCTTTTTGCTTTTCTATTGTTTTTTGTGTTACTTTTTTGCAACAATGAGGTTAATGCTTCACATGAAGTATTTAGGAAGTTACAATCGTTAAGTACTAATATAGTCAGGAACTTATTTAGGACTGGTTTTCATTTTCAACCTCCTAGACACTGGATTAATGGTACGTCTTTCTCGATCATCTCGCCTGTTCGTTTTCACAAACACAATTTTGTTCACACTAATGGATGGTTTTGAAAATTCTATTTTGTATCTCTAATTGATATTTATTTTGTTTTATCTTATGCCCGTTAATCTACAATATGGCGAAGTTTAATACATTATATTTTTTTCTGTGTAGACAAATTCAGTATTCAACTTAAATGTTTATTAAAATTCTAATAATTGAAATCAGTTAACATAGCTACGCTTTTAGCTGCTTATTCATATTCGCTTGTCAATGTCTTTTTATTTGTTTATTGCATTTCAGTTCTTTTCACATAATAAGACACAGTGATATATATTTTGTTTTAAACACTATTGTGACTGCTATTTTACTGATAAGTGTATAAAATAAAATGTATACTATTTTTTTAATCATATATGCTTTTAATGGTTGTATAATCCTTCAAAAGAAATGAAGGAATGATTTTGGTTAACCATGATAAAGACTAGTATAGTTTGGTAAGTTTTTACCTTCTCTTAAACAATAATGAACAGAATATATGTGCACTTACCTACACTCTTACACTCTCTGATTATATTTATTCTGTCCTTGGGTGATATTCTATTTGCTTTTCCTTGTATTATAACTTTTTTCCCATTGCATTGATATGTGTTTACTGACCATTTTCAATGTAATACCTTTTTATGTGGGTCTTGGTTGGATGCTCAAAATAACAAACATTAGATCCCACTGGTAAGATCTAGTTTTATATTTAACAGTTTTCACTAAATTTAGCCTAAAACTCAATTCATTTATTTATATTGATCTGGTTATTGCCTTCTTTTAACATAATAGGTCCAATGTATTACAACGGAATCTATCATCTATTTTACCAGTACAATCCAAAAGGAGAAGTATGGGGTAATATTGTTTGGGCTCATTCTGTATCCGTTGACTTGGTTAATTGGATCAACTTAGAGCCCGCAATTTATCCCTCAGAAGCTTTTGATAAATACGGTACTTGGTCTGGATCAACCACTATTCTTCCGGGTAACAAGCCCGTTATTCTCTACACTGGAATAATAGATGACGAACAAAGCCAAGTACAAAACTATGCAATACCAGCTAACTTGACTGACCCATTTCTCCGTAAGTGGATCAAGCCTGATAACAACCCGTTAGTAGTCGCTGACCAAAGCATTAATAAAACCAAATTTCGTGACCCAACAACGGCTTGGTTAGGCCAAGATGGGCTTTGGAGAATGTTGGTTGGCAGCCTTAGAGGCCGGAGAGGATTAGCACTATTATACTGGAGTAGGGACTTCATGAAATGGACCAAAGCTAAACACCCAATTCATTCATCTGCTGATACTGGAAACTGGGAATGTGTTGATTTTTTTCCAGTATCATTGGAGCATACAGATGGTTTGGACACATCATCTCATGGTGAGAAAGTAAAACATGTTCTTAAAGTTAGTCTTGATGATACTAGGTATGATTACTACACAATTGGAACCTATGACACAAAAAAAGATAGGTACACTCCGGACGAAACAATGGTTGATGGATGGAAGGGATTAAGACTGGATTATGGTAATTTTTATGCATCAAAGACTTTCTATGATCCTAGCAAAAATCGAAGAATTTTGATGGGATGGGCCAATGAATCAGATGTCGTTCCAACTGATGCCATCAATAAAGGATGGTCTGGAATTCAGACAATTCCTCGTAGATTATGGCTTGATCCTAGTGGCAGACATTTGGTTCAATGGCCTGTTGAAGAATTAGAACACTTGAGAAAGCAAAAGGTCGAGATAAGAAATTATAGATTGAACAAGGGAGAAAAGGTGGAAGTTGAAGGAATCACACCTGCACAGGTTTGACTTTTTTTCGTGTACAAAGTAGATATACCTCTTTTGTTAGAACAACAACAGCATACCCAGTGTATTCCCACCTAGTGGGGTCTGAGGAGGGTAGAGTGTACGCAGACCATCCCACTACCTCAACAGAAGTAGAGAGGCTGTTTCCGATAAGACCCCCAGCTTAGGACCAATAACAGTATAACAAATACAAAAAGTAAGCGGATACAAACTAGTATGGTACACAAAACAAACTAACAGTATAACAAATACAAAAGATAAGTGCATAATAAACTAGTATGGGATGTAAAAAAGCCAACACCACTAACCCCAAAAACTACAGCCCCAACACTACGAACTAGAAACTCCAGACCCAAAGAAGCACTCCCCTATTACTACCGCTGCGCTCCCAACCCCTAACCCTCCATTCCTATCAAGGGTCATGTCCTCTATAAGCTGTAATTGCTCCATATCATGTCTAATCACCTCCCTCCAATATTTCTTCGGTCTACCTCTAGCCCGCCTAAAACCATCCATAGCCAGAGTCTCACACCTCCGCACTGGAGCATCAGGGCCCCTCCTTATCATATGCCCGAACCAATGTAGCCTCACTTCTCGAAACTTAACCTTCACCAAGGGAACTCCCACCTTCTCCCGAATAATCTTATACCTCACCCTATCTTTCCTGGTATGTCCACACATCCATCGCATCATTCGCATCTCCGCCACCTTCACCTTTTGGATGTGGGATTTCTTAACTGACCAACACTCCGCTCCATACAGCATGACCGTCCGGGCTACCACTCTGTAGAACTTACCTTTAAGCTTCGGGGGCACCTTCTTATCACAAAGGACTCCCGAAGCGAGCATCCACTTCAACCACCCTGCCTGCCCCAATACGATGCGTGACATCCTCGTCAATCTCACCATTACCCTAAATCATAGACCCCAGATACTTGAAACTCTCCCTCTTCTGGATTGCCTGAGAGTCTAGCTTCACAACCACTCCATCTTCTTGCGACAGAAATGAAGAACATTTTCCATAAAATCATACCACTTTCACCATCAGATAAGTCTCCAAGCCTTGAAATGGCATCTAGAAGTGCATGTTCATGCTCCTTCAGCATTTTCTTTTTCTTTGTTAGAACAATAACAAAAATTTATTTTTGTTAGAACATCTTATATCATTATCTTGACATGTGACCCTTTTTGAAATTTACAATAATGCAAGATGTTTTATGATCTGAATTACTCTTTTGTATGAAATTATTGTCACTAGACAAACTTAGAGCTAATTTATGAGTGTTAATATAATGACAGGCTGATGTTGAAGTTACATTTTCCTTTTCAAGTTTGGAAAATGCAGAAGAATTTGATCCTAGTTGGGCTGATCTTTATGCCCAAGATGTATGTGGCTTTAGGGGTTCGACGGTTCAAGGTGGACTTGGTCCATTTGGGCTCCTAACATTGTCTTCTGAAAACTTGGAAGAGTATACACCTGTATTTTTTAGAGTGTTTAAGACCCAAGATAAATACAAGGTTCTAATGTGCTCTGATGCTTCAAGGTTTGTCTTCTCACTCTTTCTTATAGTCAAGCATTATGGTGAGATTCCTCCAGCTTAAACTAGAGAGGTCTTTAAAATTTGGGAATGAAACAAATGATCACAAGAAGAGCTTCCCCGATTTAATGGGTCTTATGCGATGCAAATTTAAGTTAGTTGAACCAATAAGCTCCAGATATCGAATAATTATAAACATAAAAAGTATTGTTATCTTTTTGCTTTTGCAATTGGCTAACCTTGTCTTTTTTTTTTTTTTTTCAACAGGTCAAGCGTTAGGAATCATAAGAAGATGTACAAACCCTCATTTGCAGGATATGTTGATGTAGATTTAACAAACAAAACATTGTCGTTAAGGAGTTTGGTAAGCTTTCTTTGGTACTTTTTTTTCCTATAAAATATACTTAAAATTCATATTTTAACTCATTTTTGTTTTATGTTGATAATCAATTGACTTTTTTCCCTTTAGATTGATCATTCTGTAGTAGAAAGTTTTGGTGCTGGTGGAAAGACAGTTATTACATCAAGAGTTTATCCAGCATTATCCATCTATAACGACACACATTTGTTTGCTTTCAACAATGGCACCGAGACAGTCAGAATTGAGAATCTTGATGCCTGGAGCATGGATAAATGCGATAGATAAAACTAGTTGTTGGGAGAAAAGAAAAAGCATAATTGCCCTCAAATTTCCTTTCTATGTTCATGTTGGTCTTTTCTTTTCTTTGAAGAGCGTGTATAATTTGCGACTTCCAGTTAATTAAGAATAAAATATTCTTCTTTTCTACTAAATTGAATTGATCGCTAGTGATATACAATGCAATTATCTTTCCACTAAGTTCTTATTTCATATCAAAATATGCAAATGTTACTTATCCCCTTAATATATATATATACACATATATAACGACAAATAAAGGACTCACTTGCAAGTCAATGTAACGAAGTCGAAATTTTTTTATTATGATTTTGTTATAGAATGTCACAAGATGTGAAGTCCAAATAAATAGATACCCCAACTCTGAATGTTAAATTATTTATGTCATTTTCAATGTTCAAACAGTAAGTGTAAAAGAGCTCTCAGAAATGGATGGTCCGAGCATTTTTCAGCTATATATATAGGAAGTTCAAGGGCTTTGTCTGCAATCCTTTTGTAATTATGACTTAGATGAGGACAATTTTTCCTATGTATTAGTGCTCAAAAATATGACCTATATAAGACTCAATCTGTTAGATACTATTGAGGTTCAATGGAAACTAGGGGTTTTGGGCTGTAGGTAACAAAAAGGTTTTAAAATGAGGTGTAGGTAACATAAGTATTAATAATTGAGTAGAGGTAACAATTACTTTATTATGGATTAAGAAAGTTGGAGAAGATTGAAAATAACCCATAAATTTTTTAATTTACACTTTGATCCAAATGTTAGTTAATATAACAAAAAGCGGAGGAAAAAAAACACGTTTCTCTATCTTCTCATCCGTTGCTGTTTTCTCTCTCTTCACGATTATTGTTGTTCATTGTTGTTGCTGCATCTTCTGCTTCATTATCATCATGTTCTACTTCATTATCATCTTCATCTTTTTCTTATCGACCATTGTTGTTGTTGTTGTTACCGCTACTGCTGCTATCTAACCAAGTTCTTAGGTCAATTTTTGTTTCCTTCATTACTTTCCACTTTGGCATTACTTCATAGGAGACTTTGGTAAATAAAATTATCATTTTTATTCAAATTTGTCATCTGGGTACACAGTTACTGCAGTTTTTTCCAACAATGGATAGAACCCGATCATGAATCCAACGTAAGTGCCCATAATTTAAACATATCACTCATCTGGTGCATCAGATGAGTAATCTGTTACAAACTCATATGTTGGATTCATGTTTATGCTTCTATAATGTTCGTAACATGAATCAAGCAGATAGGTAATCTATTGCAATAAAAGATTTATTTGTTGCAACAAACTAGTTATCTGTTGCAACAGACTAGTTATCTGTTACATCAGACTGATTAGCTGTTGCGTCAAATTGATTATCTGTTGCATCAGACTGCTTATCTGTTACAACATATGAGTAATTTGTTGCAACAAATGATTAAACTATTTGGAACAACACAAATCAGCCCCCGCCACAAACCCAACAGATAACCAATATGTTTAAACTTTTGCTATTACTACTGGATTCAAAATTATTCCTTACGTCCAATCGTCGACATGTTTGTTGAGAAGATAATAGACAAAATAAAAATTAAATACTCCCTCCGTCTCAAATTATCCGTTCCAAATTTCCTAATTTGGTTTCTTATTTTACTTGTCTTTTTTCATTAATTAAGAAGAGACATAAATTTTTTTTCATGTTTTACCCTTTGCATTAATTACTTTTTCTTCAAATTAAAATATAAACATCATTTAATAGATGTATTATGGTAACTAAGCATGTTATTAATTATTTTTCTTAATCAATGTGCCAGCTCAATTTGAGACGGAGGGAGTATGAATTAAACGTCAAAGCCGTGCAACAGACTAGTTATCTGTTGCATCAGATTGATTATCTGTTGTATTAGACAGCTTATCTGTTGCAACATATGAGTAATTTGTTTGGAACAACACAGATCAACCCCTGCCACAAACCTAATAGATAACCAATACGTTTCAACTCTTGCTATTGCTACTGGATTCAAAATTATTCCTTACGTCCAATCGTCGACATGTTTGTTGAGAAGATAATAGATAGAATGAAAATTAAATATGAATTAAAATGTCAAAGTTGATTAAACATAATTTTTTTATTAAATAAAAATAAATAAAAATACATATACATGTACTAAAAGAAAAAAAATAATCTTATTATTATTATTACTATTATTGCCAGCTGACCAATCTTCAACCGGTAGCAGCAAGACCCTCCTCAACCTGTGGATCTCACGGAGCATCCTTGCTCTAACTGCTCTCAGTTTCCATTGTAGGTCACGAACCTGCATCCAAAGTTCATTCATGACGTCTTGAAGAAA
The DNA here is from genome assembly GCF_002878395.1 of Capsicum annuum. Lineage (NCBI taxonomy): Eukaryota > Viridiplantae > Streptophyta > Magnoliopsida > Solanales > Solanaceae > Capsicum > Capsicum annuum. The sequence goes on along the minus strand of NC_061120.1, from coordinate 182,111,744 downwards.
AGCAACGTCCCATAATGGATTAGTCATATCTAGAACATATATGAATTGACAAAAAACGTAAAAATAAAAGTAAAGAAAAGAATATCCGAATGTAATACTAAGTATACTACAAATTGGCAAGAAAAAAACTTACCTTAGTTAGGAAAGAGAAAGTGGAGGAAGGTGTAAAATGAAAGACAAGATGCAATAAATAAATAGAGTGTAGTTGAATGAACGATTGAGTAAGGAGGGACCTATTTATCGAGGATTAAATTTGAATGAGTGGCAAAAAGGCGTGACTGTTCACCTTCATTTATTAATTATATTTTTGATTACTGTGAATAGTTATGACTTACTTAAATTAAGAAATATTGTGATAAGTCATGACTTTTCAGATTATTATTATTAATTAGTTATTTTCAAGAACCATTTTTATTGAGTTGTGACAACAGATTCTATATCTTGTGCACCAGATAACTCATCTGTGACAACATATATATCATCTGTTGCAACAAATAGAAATCCTGTTGCATCAGATAATCTATCTGTTGCAACATATAATCTATCTGTTCACCTCCAATTATTAATTACATTTTTGATTACTATGAAAAGTTATGACTTAATTAAATTAAAAAATATTGTGATAAGTCATGACTTTTAAGATTATCATTATTAATTAGTTCTTTCCAAGAACATTTTTTATTGAATTGTGACAACAAATTCTATATCTATTGCATCAGATAACTCATCTGTGACAACAAATATATATCTGTTGCAACAAATAGAAAATCTGTTGCATCAGATAATCTATCTGTTGCAACATATAATCTAACTGTTCACCTCTATTTATTAATTATATTTTTATTACTGTGAAAGTTATGACTAAATTAAATTAAGAAATATTGTGATAAGTCATGACTTTTTAGATTATTATTATTATTAATTAGTTCTTTCCAAGAATCATTTTTACTGAGTTGTGACAACAGATTCTATATCTGTTACATCAGATAACTCATCTGTGATAATAGATATAAAATCTATTGCAACAAATAGAAAACCTGTTGCATCAGATAATCTATCTGTTGCAACATATAATCTATCTTTTAAAAAAAATTATCATCATATCATTAATCCAAATTTGCTGATTTTTTAGTATATAAATTAAAAAAATAGATTTTAAAATAAAAATATTTTCTGTGAAAAAAATGACACCTATTTAATATTAAGATCAATTATTCAAATTAAATAACCATTTTTTTACGATTATAAATTGTATTTATCATTTATTTTCTTATTATTTTTTGTGAAAAGAAGTGACTTAATTAAATCAAGTTGGTGAATTTTTTATTATTGTGACAAGTCATGACTTTTCAGCTTATTATTATTAAATAACCCTTTTCTCAATTTAAAAATTGAAGGCACCTTTTCAATAACCGTTTCTTTAATAAAATAATAATCATTTTTCTTGAGTTCAGGCAACAGATTGTATATCTGTTGCATCAGATAAATCATCTGTTGCAACAGATATACCATCTGTTGCAACAAATCGACCATCTATTTTAATAGTTTTTTTGATTTCTTCTAACAACTGATACATCAATCGTAACAGATGAAGAATTTGATGCATCAACAACATTGTTGAATGTGTTTTAGACAAAAAGCCACGATTGTCCATCTTTTTCTTAACAATCATCATATAAGTTAATTAATCCAATATTATGACTTTTTTAATTATATAATAAATAAATAATTTTTAAAAATAAATTTAAAAACAAAAATAGTAAAAAGTTACGATCAATTATTAAAATTAAATAACCGTTCTTTTACGGTTATAAGTTGTGTTTATTATTTATTTTATTATTATTTATTTACGAACCATTTTTCATATTAAATAATCAGAAAGTCATGACTTTTCACCCTCTAAATAATAACAATAATCCTTTTTTATTATTAACTGCCTGTTGCAACATATAATCCATCTATCGAATCAGATTAACCCTATGCTTCCACAAATGCTCAATCCCTATCACCAACTGTCGACATGTTGAGAATAAGGAATAAACAGAATGATAATTAAATATTAAATAAGAACTAAAAATTCAAAGTCGATCACTAAACATAGATTTTTGAATCCCTTAGGTAGATCCGATATAAAAAAGGAAAATACATACGCTAAAACAAAAAACATAACCTAATTATTATTACTACTACTATTATTATTAGTATTACTATTATTGTCAACCAGACAATTTTCATCCGGCAGCAGCAGGGCCTCCCTCAACCTTGCTCTGAAGTCGGCCAAATCCCTCTAGAGTTCATCAAACTGCCTTTGAAGTTCCCACAAGGACTCGATATGAATCTTCTTGTACGAATCTGGATCAGCAATATTTCTAAGTGTAGTAGAATGAACGAGTAAGGATGGACCTATTTATAAATGATTGAATTCGAAGGGGTTAGTAAAAAAGCAATGACTGTTCATCCCTTAATTAAATAAAACTGGTGACTTTTTGAATATGTAAAGTAAAAAAATAAATCTAAATACAATATTTTATCTTTTATTGTATTTCAGAAAGAAAAGAAAATTGCTTTAAAATAAATCTAACAGATAAGTAATCTGTTGCAAAATATATTCTGTCTGTTAGATAACTTACAACAAATTAACAATCTGTTGCAACAGATGGATATATCTGTTTGATTTTTCCAATAGATATTTCATATGTTGCAACAGATTGATCATCTGTCGTAATAGATGTCTGTAATTGTTTGACAATTTAAATAGATGTGGCATCTGTTGTAACTTGTTAGTTATCTGTTTATTCAATTTAAGCCATAGATGGGCTAGGAAGAATAAGGTGCGTGCAGATGGATGGATCCACTGTCATGTGTGGGAGTTAAATATTACTAATAAGGTCATCGGGACAACGCACACAAAGTACAATATTTTTGTGAAAGCAATTTTTAATCGATTAGGCACTGATCATTCAAACAAGATCCTGCATTGTATAGTTAAGTTTGATGGGTTCAAATTGATAAGGCTGAGGGCCCCATGAAGATGGTGCATATACTCTGTTATGAATTACTGACGGTTGTTGCTCATGTTTATGCGTGTCAAGTTTTGAGAAGGGATCACTATTTGGTGTCATTGTAGAGATTCAATAGTGATTAGACTTAACTTGAAGTGTGCATTAGACTCCAAGAATGCCTTTGAAGCCCCACACTGCATCAAACTAGAACGAAAAACCAATGGAAATTCCCCTGGCCTAAATTTATATTGAAGGGTTGTTCGAGAAGATTATTATACGCTATAAATAGCTGAAGGAAAATGTCCGCGAGGGAAAGGGGAGTTGATGAAAGACTATATCGTCTGAAAGCTAATTGAAGAGGATACATAGGGTAGCAAGGAACTTCTAGCGAATCTGGCCGATGAAATCATCTTAAAACATGAGAAATCTGAATCAAATGCTAATATAAAAGTGTATCCGGTAATGTAAATTAGTATGATATTTCTCTAAAAGAAAAATAATGCAGATGGACACTTTACTAGAGAGCTGCGACTAGGTAGCGTGGTCGGGATTATCACCTAGATAGATAATAGTAGAAGATAAAAAAAATAGCCTTACGTGTATCAAGGGTTGAAATGATGTACAACAGAAAACTTACACCAACAACATCTGCAGTTAATATAAGGAATAAAAGCAAAAATGATAATTTTTGAATTTTAAATTGCATTCCATGCCTTCTTGTTTATGGTTCCAATTAGGTCCACTACTGTTGACCTGATCGGAACCACAAACGAGATTGAAAGATAGATTGAGTGTCATTACTTCTTTAGCAATATGGATAAATTGATTGTGTTTTCTTGCCTTATCATGCTTTCAACATTTCTTGGAGAAGATCAGAGGCTTGCTGTAGTATGTGAATCCCGATAATTTTCAAGCTTGCCTCCAGTTTGCCTATTCAGGATCCAAGCTTATCGTTGTCGTCTTTGAAGTTGGTATAGAGTTCCTGGTCTCTTGTGAGCTCGATCAGGAACACTATCTTCGAAGTTGTGGCATTGTAGAAGGCCTTCGGAATACTTTCTTTAGAAGCCTTATAAGATACATAGAGGGTTACTATGTTTGTTTTAGGTCAAAATGTGTTGATGCACAGTCAAGATGTGGTCCCAACAGTTGAATAACCCACTTTTATCAAGCGTTGCTCAATGCAGCTTGCTCAACCAACCTTTAAGGGATTGATAAATTAATAAGCAAGGAGTTACATAACGTCTGATCTAAACTGACTCTACCAAGCCTATCAAATATTACGTAACTCCAGAATCATTACCCTATAAAAAAACTTTGCTCGAGTTAGTGGATAAATCAAACGAGCTTAATCTCTCAGCCTTTCTGCTGATCATTCTTCTCCCATATAGAGGATAAGATATTTGCCAAGCAAAAGTCTACACCATTGCCAGAAATTCTTGCTAGAGCGAAATTCTCCAAAAGACATCAATTTTCAATTAGCTCTCAGATGATATAGTCTTTCATCCACCACCCATTTTTCCTCGAAGGCATTCTCCTACCATACCTTCTGGCGTATAATCATCACTCCAACCAATCCAACCATATAAATTTAGGCTAGGGCAATGACTATATTAATTTCATTCTTAGTTGAAGCAGTGGGAGGCTTCGAAAGCCCTCTTGGGGTCCAATGCACCCTAAAAGTTAGTCCAATCGCTATTGAATCTCTTTACAATGCCATCACAACTAGATCCCTTCACAATGCTTGACACGTAAGCATGAGCAACAACCAACATTAAATCTTAACAGGGTATCAGAACCATATTCAGGGTCCCTCAGCCTTATCAGTTTGGACTTACCAAACTTAACTATAAAATTATAAATATCTTGTTTGAATGATTAATGACTAATCGATAACAACAACATTCACAATATCAGTGTACTCTATGTGTGTTTCCCTGATAATATTATTAGTAATACATACCTCCCACATATGAAGTGGTTTCATCTGCACTCATCTTATTTCTCCGAACCCAGTTTTACTGCAGCCTCTTGTGTTGGTCAGATAAAAGTTGATCAACTTTTAGTTTCTTATATCTACAAAGAAGAGGAAAAAATTGACATTATAGAAAGAACATTATCTATCTATTGCAATAGATGTGGAGTCTGTTGTAACAGATGTGACGCCTGTTGCATCAGATGTGGAGCCTGTTGCAATAAATGTAGAGCTTGTTGTAACAGATATGAAGTCTGGTGGAATACATCAAACTAGCCTTGCTGGTGGTTTGATTTGTTCCAAGAGTTGCTCTGTCTGTTGCAACATCAACAATATAAAAAAAACATCAACCATAAAGAAACAACATCATTTGTCCCAACACAATAATAAACATCATCAACAATAAAGAAGCAACATCCTTTGTTCCAACACTATCAACAATACCACACCACAAGTTCCAATAACGTCAACCCCACCACCAACATCAATAGCAGCATCAACAATAAAGAAATAAACAAAATACATATAAAAATGATACTGCTAACAAGGCTTTTAAACTTGTCCCAACTGATGAATTTTTTTATATATTGTTATAAAAACCCTCAGTTCGTTTATTCAACACTTAAAAGTTACTTTAAATTTTTTAAATAAATATGATATGGGTAAATGGTAATTAAATAAAAAACAGATGTAAATAACTTGCAAAGAACAAGACGTCAATGAAAGAGCAATAGTGAACTAGACCTTAATGTCAAAAGAGGATCAAAATAATAATTTCAGTTGAGGAAAAATATGGATCAGTTTAGATCTGAAAGGATCTTTATGAGAAATAGAAGAAAAAGAGAGAAAAAAGGCAGTGATAACCCTAAAGAGGAGAGAAAGAAAAAGATGAGAGATGAATAAAATAAATTTAGGGCTGAAGGAGAGATGAGATAATTCTAGATGTATAAGGGGTTTCAATATTCATTAATTAATATTTATTAATAATTTAAGAAGTACGAGGAAGAAGATGGGTTACATTAAAAAGATAAGATAAAACTACTCAATGAGATTTTTGAGTTATGCAAGAAGCATTTTTTACCGCCTTTAGTAGTACTACTTTATCTACTCAGATAGACGTTTGCTTTAAAATTAAAAGAAAAAAAAGATTTTCAAACAGATATGTCATCTGTTGCAACAGATAGTAATATCTGTTTGAAAAATCTCAATAGCTCAGTCATCTGTAATAACAGATGCAAATGTCCATTTGATAATTAAATCAGATATGTTATCTGTTACAATAAATATCAATATCCGTTTGAAAATTTCCAAAAGCTCAGTCATCTATCACAACATATGCAAATGTCTATTTGATAATTAAATCAGATATGTCATCTACTGCAACAGATATGAATATCTATTTGAAAAAATCCAACAACTAAGTCGTTTATTGCAACAAATTTTATTGCAATTGATTTAGGTGGAACTAGGGATGAATGAATAAGTTCATAGGGTTAACTACAACTTTAATTGAGCCTTTGCAATTGCATGGTGTTGGTATTATGTTCATCCTGACCCGAGTCGTCAATCGATCACTCTGATTTGAAAAGATTCTCATTAACTTAATGTTAAGCTAGTAACTAAATTTATTTAGGTGGAACTAGAGATGAATGAGTTCATATGGTCAACTACAACTTCAATTGAGTCTTTGTAATTGCATGTTGTTGTATTGCGTTCATCCCGATCTGATTCATCGATCGATCACTCTATGTTGAAAAGATTCTTATTAACTTAATGTTAAGCTAGTACCTTAATTTATTTAGGTGGAACTAGGGATGAATGGGTTCTAGGGTCAACTACAACTTTAATTGAGTCTTTGCAATTATATGATATTGGTATTACGTTCATTCTGACCCGAGTTGTCGATCGATCACTCTAAGTTGAAAAGATTCTCATTAACTTAATGTTAACCTAGTAACTAAATTGATTTAGGTGTAACTAGGGATGAATGAGTTCATAGGGTCAACTACAACTTCAATTGAGTCTTTGCAATTATATGGTGTTGGTATTGTGTTCATCTTGATCCGAGTCATCGATCGATCACTCTGAGTTGAAAAAATTCTCATTAACTTAATGTTAAGCTAGTACCTTAATTGATTTAGGTAGAACTAAGAATGAATGAGTTCATATGGTCAACTACAACTTCAATTGAGTTTTTGCAATTGGATGATGTTGGTATTGCGTTCATTCCGATCCGAGTCATTGATCGATCACTCTGAGTTAAAAAGATTCTCATTAAATTAATATTTTCAAAATTAAATCTTTTAAAATTTTAAAAATTGATTAAGATTAATTCGGGCAAAATTAACAATTTCAAAACTTGTCATTCATTTTCAAAATTCCAAATCAACCCATACAAATCATCCATTTGCATGAAAAACTTTTCCTCATTTCAAATTTGAAGTTCTCTTTTTTCTCTCTCCCCTTCTCTCTCTCTCTCTTTAACTACTCAACATATTGCTCAACCCTTCAAAACAGTTTGATTTTTTCCCATTTCTGACTACATAGTTGTTATTTTTGACTTCATTTTCGCTCTTATCCATTGTTTCCTCTATCTTCATAGGTAATAGAGTTCGAGAAGAGTTCTACATTTGTTATTTATTCTAAAAATTAGGGCTTTTTAGTTAATGATGAAAAAGAAGACTTTTAGTTGTATTATCTTTAAGAATGGGTTAACAATTTTGAGTTTTGATGCTAAACAGGTAGGAAGCTCCTGAGAAAATCCTAGTTTTTGTCTCAGTATTTTATTGACTGTAGTGATATTGTTGGATGGTGTTTGTAGTGTTGTTGGTGGCTGTTGTTGGTGGTGTCGGTATTTATGGTTTTGGTGGTGGTGTCGGTGGTCTTGGTGTTAGTATTGGTGGCATTGGTGCTTGTCTTTGTGGCATTGGTGGTGGCATTGGTTGTGGTATTGGTGGTGGTATTGGTGTTCCATCTGTTGCAATAGGTGGAAGATCTGTTGGGAGATATTAAATAGATCTTCAAACAAATTCCCCATCTATTCCATCTGATGGGTTATTCGTTAAAGTATTTTTTTTATAATGTGGCATAGAATAACTTATTGAAATTTGTTTTACCTTTTTTTAAACAATTATGCAGACACCAAATTCAATGTATTTTTTGTTTTTCTATTGTTTGTAGTTAAAAGATGTCTCCCAAAAGAAAAGAAACTGAAACTTGATCAATTTCTGATCACCCAACGAAAAAGGCTAGAGTACAGATAGATTCGGAGGAACTTCCTGAACAATCTCAGTCAGAGCAAAATGAAGCTGAGGAAAGTGATAACTCCTTCTCACCAATAGAGCATGAATTATTTTTAAAATCCCAGCATGATTCTGTCAAAACCATTAGTATCAACAGGTTTTGAGTTGAGATGCCAATGGATAGCCCTAAAAAAGTAACTGGTGATCTTGTACTTAAATGTCAGTTGGGGAAACATTTTGATGAACTTAGGAGTATTATGAAGAATGAAAACATAGATGAACTTTTTAAGAGGAGCTGCTTTGTATACTTTCTTAAGCTGCCTGAGCATCGCACTCTCCATTTCCTAATAAGCATAATATATGGTCTTCTCAAGCGTAGGATCAAGTACGCGGGGATGACAAAGATTCAAAGAAGGGCCAAAAAAGTGGATGAAATCTGGATCAACTATTGTGGCATGCCAGTTTGTTTTGGATTGAAAGAGTTTGCCATAGTGACTGGCTTGAGATGCCATTGTCCAGAAGAACCTCTCATCAAGGAAGCATCCCATAAAGGGTCCAACAAATGCAAGGGAAAAAAGATGGGTTGTTGGTCATTGTTGGACGTAGCTACAAAGCGGAGGATTTGATGGCAGATCTCGAGGATAAAAACATACCAAAATACTACAGTTAGAAATTATGCTTAGTTTGGTTTGTCCATTCCATTTTATTGGAAAGAGATGACCTTTTTTGCTAGCTTATTATTTATATTTTTTAGGCTTGGGAATGTGAATCCATTCCTCCCCTCCGAAATGAGTTCAAGGATTACCCGGATGAGGTTTCTCATTTAAGTATCCTTAGGTGGTTGGCTGTAAAGGGCAGCAAAAAAACATTAAGAAGGCTGATCTCTTTAACCCTCTGGATAATGTAGTACGCCTTCTTTCAACTAAAATAATTTTTCTCAAAGAAAGATATTGAAATAGATGTGCCATCTGTTGTGATAGATGGGTCGTCTGTTGCAACAGATTACCCGTCAACTGCAACTGGTGCAATAGATGAGTAATCTGTTATGATAGATGATCTATATTTTGCAATAGGTTAACCATCTGCTACTCTGGTTCTCTGAACCCGACTCAACGATTACCCATCTACTGCAAATTATGCAATAGATGGGTTATCTGATGCAACATATTATCAATCTCTTGCAACATACAGATCAGCTGTTGTGGTAGCTAGATAATCTATTGCATACGTTGGCTGTGTTAACATGTAACCCAAATGACTGCAAATTATTATTATATAATATAAATGCCTTATGTTTTTTATAGGTTTTGTATCCTTGGATCGTGCCTATTGATCAAGAGTTGGGGATGACTTCTTTTATTACTCTGGGTCTTGTTGATACAAAAATAGACCCAACAACGGAGTTAATAAAGAAGGAATTGGCTGAAGCAACAACCATAAGAAGAGCATTTAGGCAAGGTCAGCCTAATGTTGAAGCTCTTCATGACCAACCTACTGCAACAGATCTGGGTGCTTCTTCTGGGGGTAGTTTTAGTAAGTTGTTGATGATGGTGGAAGCCATCCCGATGTGGCTGCTGTTGCCAATATTGATTATGAGCGTGTTGGTGCTTAGTAAAAAATAAATACATTTGAAAACACCTCTTGCACAGGTCCCTCTCACCCCTACACCGATCCCTCCTACCCCTATAGTGGTCCCTCTCATCCTTCTTCACCTTTATGTTCTCATTGCAAATGCAAAGTGTGCAAGGACAAAGAGGATAAACTCTTTGGAAAACTAGAGGCTATTGATGAAGCTGCCGAGGATTTGAAATCTGAGAGAGATGTCATACCATCCAAGAAGGTGAGGGAGACATACACTCCTATAGTAACAATTAGGAGGAAGAAAAGAGCAATTAGCTAAGTACTCTCCAATCAGAATCCAAAAAAATTGCAACTTCTCCCGCTCCAAGAGTTATTAAAGTTTAGGGGACGCTGAAGAAGGTGTACATATCCGCAATACTTGGCGACGAGGAGAAGAAGCAACCGGAGAAAATCATGATTGACAAGAAAAAACCTCCACAAGAATACACCATGCATTTATTTAACGCCCAAGACTTCATGAGTATAACCAATATGTGTGAGTGGTAAGTGGACAATGTAAGTTTACTTTTGATAACCTATCCTTCCAATCTACTCCATGAATAAGAAGCTATGCAAATGATGTGTAATCTGTTGTAGCAGCTGGGTATTCCTTTGCAACATAATATACACCTGTTGCATAAGTTGCATTAGATGGGTAATCTATAAATTGATTCAGAGAACCCTCTGCAAAAAAATCTTTCCACTGTGTTTTTCTTCTTTAACATTACTAACATATTTAAAAATTATCTTCTTATACCATAGTATGTTGATGAAATTCTCCGCCTCATAAGAGGTAGCCAATTAGCGTACCCGGATGCTTATGATGCTGCCGATAGGATAATGGACCTCAACTTCTACAATAATTTTAAGGATAGGTATAATGATCTCCGTAGGCAGGGTGGTCCCGGTGGCCGGAGATTTGATAAGTTAGTTTTTATGTTCAAATAGGATGAAGACATGATTAACTATGTTAGAGAGAAGAGGCCATATCCACACGACAAGAGTTGGACTAAGGCAAAGAGATTCCTTGCAGCCATGAACGTGGAAGTCAAAAATTTTCTCATTGTTGAGATACTACTCGATGAAGAAAAGATTAAGGTTTATCACTGCAACTTACCTGTCTTTAACGAGGACACGTTTTTAACCCACGTGCAGCCACTCTTGAAGTTGTTCCCCAAGTAGTTGACGCAAAGTAAACTGATGGATTATTTTTCGATGGAAGTCTTGATGAAGGAATCATAGGATTTTTAAGATCAAAATAAGAACATCCACCTCCAATAAAATAAAACCGCTGCACCGTGTGGGCCATACTCGCTTGCATACATCGAGTGTTTGCAGACCGACACAGAAATGACCGGTATGTGCAACGCAATTGTTTGAAACATGCAAGAGGTCTAGGCTTATGAGGTACTAACTAAATAGTTGGAGATCGTGTATAAAGAAGAATATGTACAATGACAGAGATGAATACGATGACAAATTTTTATTTCAAGCCACTTCACTTTACATGTAGTGGCAATAATTTTTATGTCTGGCGAAAGTTGAATTTTTATAATACAATAGATCGTCTATTTGTTATAACAGATATAATACCTGTTGTGACAGATTGATTATCTGTTGGAATAGGTTGGTCATCTATTGCATTATGTAGATGTTTCCTAATCTATCTGTCGCAATAGATATACAATATGTTGTAACATATAATCTATCTGTTGCAACTGATAGGTATTTTGTTGGAGCAAATAAAAAAATTAGGAAGATCTATTATATAATTTCAGCAGATGACCTAACTAAATAGTTGGAGCCTGTGTATAAAGAAGAATATGTACAAAGACAAAGACGAACACGATAATAATTTTTTATTTCACGCCACTTGACTTTACATATAGTGGCAATTTTTAGTCTGGCGAAAGTTTAATTTTTATAATGCGACAGATTGTCTATCTGTTGTAACAGATATAATACCTGTTGTAATAGATTGATTATTTATTGGAATAGGTTGGTCATCTGTTGCATTATGCAGATGTTTCCCAGTTTATCTATCGCAACAGATACATAATCTGTTGCAACATATAATCTATCTATTTTAACTGATAGGTAATATGTTGGAACAAATAAAAAAAGTAGGAAAACCTACTATATAATTTCTAGCAGATGACCTACATGTTACAATATATGTCTAAATTTATTTGATAAGATATGTCGTCTGTTGCAGCAGATATATTATCTGTTGCGATATTTGAATCTAGTATTTCGTTTAATTAACATGTTCAAAACTAAGGATTAAATTATATTCATAGACAACATAAAATAAATCGAAGCCTTCGAAAATTACATGAAATAACTCAACAAATAAATGAAATATAAAAAAATTATTATAGGTACAAATGATCTAGTCTACAAATAAATCAATAAGTTAAACTAAGGAGGATAGGTTATTCCATTTACAGACTCAAGCTATAAAGATCTACTCAATATGGACAAGTTGTTCTTCATCTGGTGCTATGGAATTCGGTTTTGGTCGTCGTGGATCTTTAATGTCGCTTGCATATAACTTCTGGGCATTCACTTCTCCGTATTTCCAAAAAAGAGCAGCATATCTTTTGTGGAGTAATCCGGAAAGTCCCTCATTTGATACTTGTAATCCATCGCTTAAATACTCGACATAAGCGGCAACAAAAAGATCGCAATCCCTGCATTTAAAAAAATAGATAATCCATATCTTGTAGTTCATGTCAGTGTTGTGAAATTTATGAAATGAAACTAAATCATGACACTTAACTTATGGGCTACCAATGGTTCATTGAGCAATTCCTTCAACATATTGTACATCAAATGGATTACCCATTTTATCTTGGTATGCTTCAATCATCGACCAATCAGTACGAACCTTTCTCTCCATAAAGTCACTCATATCAAGATAAGTAGACAATATTTTGGCCAGCTTTTGTATCTCATACGATGGCCCGAAATGTCTCCTTCACAACATTGATTCATAAACTCAGATGCACCTCTCTTTTAGAATGACGATAGCCAACACCTAATGGAATTAATCACCACAATCGATTGGGATGTACACTTCGTTGATCAAATACTAAGGTAAACCAGCTGGAATATTAAAACCCTTGATGATGTTGATTAAGAATTCCTTATTTCGGGAAACTTCTGACTGTTGCTGACAATACCTATTGTAGGCATTATTGATGTAAATTTTGTACAAGTAATTGCCTGTCGTGTATCTGTATTATTCTTGTGTTTGCAGTTTGGCCTTCTTTCGGAGGTAGTAAAAAATGACATCGATATGTTGCATATATTATCAAACATTTTGAATTACATGAAGAAAAAATTAATACGCAGATGCAATTAAGTAAAGTATTAATTAATATAATATGTATGACATTTAAACCTCATCATTTCAGCGAGTTTGAGGCTGTGACATCAAATAGAACCAATTCTTCATTCCGGCATGTGTAACAACAAAGTCGAACATATCAAAACCAAGACTCGATTCATTCAGTTTGTAGTGTTCATCATTTTATTTTCTACATAATGATTTATATATGTTAATTTCATGTTCTTACAACAAGAATTGTATTAATTAATATCATTAAAATTGATTTATGTACCTACTGGCATGGTGCTTTAATAGCCCATCGGCAATCCATTCTGAATAGTCGTTGATTAACTTTGTTAGTTTTTTTGGAGCCTTGTCCGAGATATTGAACCCTTCAGATAGGTAATTCTTTCATTCTCTCGAACTGACAAGCTCCACTTGTTCTTCTTCTTTGGAAGCAGTTGAGGGATTATCAACTGTGATTTTATCCTCTTCAGCAGTAGCTTCTACTGTGACATCTACCTAGAAAGGCAGAATTATTAATGCTAATTACATATATACAACAGATTGTCCATTTGTTACAACAGATGAGTCTTATGTTGCAACAGATGGATCATCTGTTGGGACAAATTTGAACAGGTAAGATAGAATGGTACGATAATTTCAAACAGATGACCCATTTGTTGTAACATAAGACTCATCTGTTAGTAGAAATTAAAACATTACAATCTATTTGATTTGCTCAAACAGATGGATATATGTTACAATAGATAATACATATGATGCAACAGGTTAGACAACAGTTGCAACAGATGCATATATCTGTTTGATAATTTTCAGCAGATGTATCATGTGTTGAAACAAATATGTGCCTGTTTGTTCATTGGAACAGATGATATACATTTACCTTCTTCAGCTCATACTGCTCTCTTGTGGCCCTTGTATATTTAACAACGGTGCAAGACAAAGACAGAGGTGTTGCAATTTTTCTTTTTTCGATGCTTGATGATGCCTTAGAAATATCTTTCCTTCTCCTCTTAGCCACTTTGATCTCTAGTGGAGTGTATGAATATGAAATCCTTTTTGATGGAATGACACCCCTTTTAGATGTCATTTCCTTTACAGAAGTAGCTAATGCATTAATAGCATTAATCACTCTATCATGTTTTGCCTTGTAGTCTTGACATTTGCATACAAAACATTCGCTAGATATGACAAAATCTAGACAAAAATTTGTATAACCAGTATGAGCATAATCATAATAGCTTGTTGTTTCAAAAACTGTAAGAGGAGCATCATTAGATCCAATAGAAGCACCACTACTACTACCACTAACACTACCACTACCACTACCACTACCATCATCAACAACAACAAGCCCACCCTCCAAAATTATTTTTCTTGTGATGGCTGTTGCTCCAAACAATTTTATTTTTATTCTATCAATGGCCTTAGCATCCAATAAAGTTTGCACAGACCATAAAGTAAGAAAAAATGGCATCTTTAACTCTCGATTGGTTGGAACAAGCCACAGATGGACAATCTAAAATAAATCAGTACATATATTAGAATAATGATGAAATCATTTAAAATAATCATTAATTAAAATAAAAGCTTAATTAGAATTAGAATTACTGCTTCCTTCGGGGGATTGAAAAGATTAAGGAATTTTGCATTTTTATCAGTTTTGGCCAACAACTATCTCAGAACTCTTGGATAGGAAACTTCTTCCTGGTAGTTCACTTGTTGTCTCAAATAAGGAATGACTTAAAATGCCCTAGTCTATAACATAATGCCAATAAATCAAAAGTATTATTGAATAAAAAAATAAATCATATCATAATAAAAGAAGTATTTACCATGAAAGCCCATGGAAAGGCATATAAGTTGACTACGTTTGGTGTTAACAGAGCCAACAAATATCTGACAGTCATTTTGAAGCTTTCATAATCCTAAGAATAGCTGTTAAATGCATCAAGATCTTTGGATAGATTTATTAAACCGAGGATTATATTTTTGTTAACGTCTCTCGCCCAAAGAATATTATGTACAAACCAAACCAAGCACAATGATTGCTTGTGCTTCTTTAAAAGTTCTTTACCTTTCAATGCTTCGATCAAATTTTTATTGTTGAAGATTGGACCAACAATGGACACCAAGTCATCACGATCACTCAACTTGCCTTTTCCTTTTTGGGTATGCAGGGTACTTTTTTTGGGGTTAGAGTAGGTATAACTTGAGAAGGAGAAAGAGGATAACAGTAACTATGACAAACTTCTTCCAACCAAAACTAATATGCATGCCACAGTAATTTATTCACACCTAACTCATCTTATATTTGTTTTCATACATAAACCTACGTTTGAGAAGATCATATACCATTTTCATCTGGAAACAAACATTGCTGTCCTCCAGCAAATCAAGATATTGCCCAAAGCAGCTTTCCCTGAAATAAGAATTCAATTTTTGTTCTCGAAGTATTTTTTTGAAGGCGTCGAAAGATTTTTCCATGGATGACTTAACCATGATATTACCCATTAAATCTGTGGCACCATCGCACTTCATTCTCACAGGATAACGATCAATGCTGAAGGTTTTGACCAACTCTTCGGTGGAAGGGCTATTAGCATTTGGATCATCTCTTTTGAAATATTCCTACCCCCGTGTTCATTATCTTCTGCTCCTGATTAGGATAACACTTATAAAGCAAGATCATAGAGTAGTGGATGTTGCCTAGTTGCTTCACTTGTTTCTTTACTTGGACTTGATTCAGTTTTTTTTTCTTTTGGGAGCCATATTATCTTAAATTAATATGAACATAAAATAGATTATAATTGATTAATGCATCATTAAAAAAGAATAACAGCAAATCTAACATGCACAGTAATAAAATAACAGTTCCAACAGACCATACATCTATTACGCCAGGTATGTTATCTATTACAACATATAATCGATCTGTTGCAACAAATGAGTAAACCGTTGGAAATAATAAAAACAGATCACTAATCTGTTTTCCCAGGTAGTTTATCTGATGCAACATATAACCAACCTGTTGCAACGAATGAGCAAACCATTGAAAATAATAAAAATAGATCACTAATCTATTACACCAGGTAGTTTATCTGTTGCAATATATAACCAACCAGTGGCAACGGATGAGTAATTCATTAGAAACAGTAAAAATAGATCACTCATCTGTTGCACCAAGAAGGTTATCTATTGCAATATATAACTAACATATTGTAACGGATGAGTAATTTATTGAAAACAGTAAAAATAGATCACTGATCTATTGTACCAGAAAGGTTATCTGTTGCAACATATAACCAACTTGTTGTAATGGATGAGTAATTCATTGGAAAAATTAAAAATAAATCACTCATCTGTTGCACCAGGTATGATATTTGTTGCAGCATATAACCAACCTATTACAGCGGATGAGTAATTCTTTGGAAACAATAAAAACAGATCACTCATTTGTTGCAAAATGAGTTATCTATTAGATTTTTTCTAAATAGAAGAGTCATCTATTACAACAGATGAATGATATGTTAGATTGTTTATCTTTTGCATCAGATTTTCATTGTTGCATCAGATGGTTTATCTATTGCAATACCATTTTTATCAAAAAAAATAACTAATCAACCCAAAAACACCAACACAACACACACACACACACTAATAACATCAACGGTGACTAAAAATCACTAATAAATCAAATCATCAGTTTGACAACAAGAAGAAATACCAGAAATTAGGATTTTATTTAGTTCACATTTCAAATTTAAGCAAGAAATATTAAAATTGTTAACCAATACTAGAAGACAACTCGGCTCAAGTTGCTCTGCTTCTTCATAACTAAAAGACATAACTTTTTACTTGTGAAAGAAGTAATGAGACAACAAAGAACTCAAAGTTGTTGTTGCCGGAGAAGTATTCATTTTGATTGATGGTTGAAAGTTGAAAAGGAACTCACTTAACTATTTGTCACCGGAGGTTGAAGTCACCGAGGACTGAAGAGACAAATTTTATAGAATTATTTATTGGAAGAGAGTTGAGAGAAACTGTCGAGAGAGAGAGAAGAAAGACTAGTTGATTTGAATTAAAGAAGGGTGTGAGTTAGGTTGATATGTATTTTGGAAAATATTAGAAAGTTTTGAAAATATTAATCAAGTCCACAATTAACTTAATCAAGTTTCCTAATTATGTTTGATCCTTTAAGCTTGTCAATGTCACCAATCCTTCATTCAAGACTTAAAAGATACCTTTTCTTTAATTTTCACTGGAAACTATGCCTGGTGTATGTAGCTTATTAGTATTATGTAATATTTTACATATCAATACTCTATCTATATCTATATGTAATACCCGTGTTTTTTCTTAGCTTTAAAATCATCTCATGGATGTTAGAACATGCTTTAAAATAAGAATTCATTATTATATATGTGGTATTTCCATAATTTTCACTTCCTATCACGTGGGAAATTGAATAATCTTTCCATCAATATATAATTTGCCCAAATCCGACACCCGGGCAAAGAGTTAGAGCCTTTTTAGTGAGACAGTGTTTGATCTGAGCCGTCAGCGCGTCGCGGAGATAGCTCAAATGGCAATTGTCAAATTCTAGTATTGCTCCACGATACTAGAGAGTCGCGTCAAATTTCCAAGTTGTAGACAAGGTGGAAACACGATAGCTCCACATCGCGCCACCATACAATTTTTTGTTTGTCAATTTCTAGTGACACGGTACGATAACGCTGTGTCGAGCCAAGGGCCCAACTCGGGAAATTTTACTAAAAATTTAATGATGTGTCCAAGGTTAAAAGGGTCAACTTCCTACCCCTATATAATCCCTTTAACACTTGATTCAACCACTTTTCACCCAAACATATTAGTTTCTCTTAAGTTTATCCCAAGAACAAACTTGGGTTTCTATTGGGGATTCAA
This sequence comes from Capsicum annuum, assembly GCF_002878395.1. Classification (NCBI taxonomy): domain Eukaryota; kingdom Viridiplantae; phylum Streptophyta; class Magnoliopsida; order Solanales; family Solanaceae; genus Capsicum; species Capsicum annuum. The sequence goes on along the minus strand of NC_061120.1, from coordinate 182,093,624 downwards.
ATTCAAGAAGGTTTCACCATCAATCTTCGTAAAATCACAATCTAAGGTATGCAGAGTGTTCATTCATGGGCTCCTTTCATCCATGAAGTCCAAGAATCCTTTTTAACTACAAGTTATGGATTTTTTTTCATGTTTTCATGCTTTGTATGTTCTCTTTCATGTTAATAAATGAGGAATTGATTTCTATTCCATGATTTGATGATAAATTCCATGTGGTTTGATTAAAACCTTGTATGATGGAATTGGAATTGAAGCATGATGTTTAATTGTTGTATAATGTGCTTTACGTGTACTATGCCTACAATATGTTTGATTAAATGCCTAGATGAAGGAAAATTGTCTAACTAGCATGATATCATGAAATCCCCATGTATATACAAGTTTATGCCTATTTCATGTTTGATGAAAGGCTCCTATAAATATAGTATGTATTATGAAGTTAGTCAAGTCTTCAAGTAAATCATGCTATGTCAGTTTCCTTCTATCGAGTCCTGGGGGTACTTGTACCCAAAATATTAGCTGTGCGCCTAGAGCCATGTTATGTATTCACGATACTCTTAGTTAAGCTATGAACTCTTAAACTTCAGATAGTCTTATGACTCAGGAAAAATATCTATGATCTCATGACTCAGTCAGTTGTTAGATATCAGTAGTATTCCATCAGCCACGGAAATTCAGTAACTCAGTCCATGCTCAGTTCAGTTCAGTAAATCATGTTCAGTGTCCATTATATGGGAGTAGGAATTAGCACCGAGTGAACCCAAGGATGGGGACTCACTTATTATACGAGGGTGCGATCCCTAGAAGCAATTCTTGCATTCCAAAACTATGTAGCCAGCATAGGTTGAGACATCGTTGCTTGCTATATGAAGGTAGATGAGGTAGCTTAACCTGTTATGTGAGGGTTCCTACCGTTCTCGCTAGAGTTACCTGTTATATGAGGGTTACTCATATGTTGTCCTTACTAGTGGTGCGGTATTGACACCCTTGCAATTAGGGCATAGATTGGACCCCAGCTCATTTATTATAACACATTTGGGGTTTGTCGGTTAGATACTACTTCCCACAGTTTCATTTTACAAAATCAGGACTGTCAGATACAGTCACTCAGTCTCAGTAATAGAACTCAGATAGTTCTTCAAATTTTGGACTGTCAGATACAGTCAACTCAGATACAGTACAGAACTCAAATAGTTCCATCAGATTTAGGATTGTTAGCTATAGTCACCCACATTATTAGTTATACTCAGATACAATCACCCAAGTTATCAACATTATTTAGATATAGTCCTTTATGTTATCAGTCATATCAATTACTAGCATGTCACGTTATCAGTATACAGACTCAGAAATCAAAAAATTATATTGTCAGTTATAGTTACGTATTTATGCATGTATTCTCACGCTCATGTTAGACAGTCAGTTAGAATTATTCATGCATGTAAATCCTTGCATATAGCCTACCTCACATGTATACTCGGTATATATTTACTGACGCATTCGTGCTATGATGCTTTCTTTTTATATTTCACCATAGGTTCAGAGATACGAGTTCCAGATCAGCAGTAGATTCTAGATTTAGCAGTCAGAGTACAAGTGAGTCCTCATCCTTCGAGGAAAAATGATTTTCTAGTATCTCATTGATTAGCTTATTAGCTGGACTTAGTTGGGGACATATCCCATTAACTCCTTATTTAGATTCTTCAGACAGTATAGGCTTTCAAACTAGATGCAGACTAGATACAGACTATCATATTTTAAACTTCAGTTTTGTTTTGGGCATTTTATTACCCTACACAGATGTTACGTTATTCAGTTATGTTCATGATCGAGTCTTATGGCCTTTTAGTGCATGTTTCCGCATTATTATGTTATCTTATGTAGTATACAGGTACAAATATCAGTTATGGGTTAGCTTGTGATCCTTCAAGGTCATGATCACCGTGTAGTATTCCGGTTTAGCAAATCGGGTCGTTAAAAACTTGGTATCAGAGGCTAAGGTTCAATAGAGTCCTAGGAAGTCTGAAAGACACATCTAGTAGAGTCTTGTGCATGGGTGTGTTGTGCACTACATTTATGTGCAAGAGGCTATGAGATGTTTTAATAATAGTTTCCCCTCTTTCAGTATTTATGTCATGCCTGTGAGCATAATCACAAGTCAATTTCTTAGTCTAATTCTCTTCTTTTTTTATTTCAGAACATCCCTCCTAAGAGAAAAAATCAGTCAGGCCCTCAGTTCGAAGAACCTTTGGGCGATCATGTTTCTCATGCAGAGTTCCAAACTATATTTACCACTCTTTCTCAATCAATCACTGCTCATAATGAACAACCAAAAGTTATTTTGGCCAACCCAGTGGCCAACTCAGCTGTAGCGAGGATTCGGGACTTACCAGAATGAATCCTCCAACCTTTCTCGGGTCTAAGATAGATGAAGACCCTCAAGAATTCTTAGATCAAGTTTAGAAAGTGACAGACACCATGGGGGTGACTACTGTTGAAAGTGCTAAGCTAGCTGCATACCAGTTGTAGGATATGGCTCATACTTGGTTCAAATAGTGGAAGTATGAAAGATCAGATGATGCAGGTCCTATAGAGTGGGAGGAGTTTTTCACTGCATTCTTAGATAGATTCTTTCCCCAAGAGCTTAGAGAAGCTAAGATGCTAGAGTTCATCAATCTCAGGCAGGGTAATATGACAGTGAACGAGTATTCTTGTAAGTTTACTCAATTAGCCAGGTATGCCCCTCATGTGGTTACAGACAGTAGATCCAAGATGAGTAAGTTCGCTTCAGGGATGAACGACAGCATGGTTAATGAGTGCAGATCTGCCATGCTGAACAATGACATGACCTTAGCTAAACTTATGACCCATGCTCAGCAGATAGAATAGCAAAAAATTAACCAGAGGGAAAAGCAAAATAAGAGAGCGAAGATAGGTAGTTTTAACTTTGCTTAGCCTAAATTAGAAGGAGGAAACCATTCTCAGTTTCATCCTAAGTCATTAGTTCCAGCTCCCTCTACAGCCAGTGCTCTAGTTCCTAAGTTCAGAGAGGATAAAAAGATAGAGCGCCAGGATTTAAGACCCAGGGCAGTGTTAGCAGTGGCCATACCTATCCTCTTTGCCAGACTTATGGTAACCACCATCAGAGTGTGTGTAGAGAAGGTAGTGGCATTTGTTTTGGTTGTGGCAAGTCAGTCCATAGAGTTAGATACTGTACGCAACCAGGTCCTCAGGGACAATAGAATCGCTCCTTAGCTCAGTTCGGTCACCCAAATCAGTAGGGTGCCACTTCCAGTGTACTAGCGGGCAATGGCCAAATCATCTCTATGCTCTTCAGACTCGACAAGATTAGGAAAGTTCTCTTGATGTAGTTACTGGCACGTTACAGATCTTTCATATGCATATTTATGCTTTGCTAGATCCAGGACCTTCCTTGTCTTTTATTACTGCTTATATAGAAGTTAATTTTGAAATGAGTCCTAAAATTTAAGCAGAGCCCTTCTCAATCTCTACCCCAGTGGGTAAAATCATCATAGCTCGGCGGGTATAAGGAACTGCCTGGTTATTATATTTCAAAAAGTCACTTCAGCAGACTTAGTCGAATTAAAGATGACTGATTTTGATGTCATTCTCAGCATGGATTGGCTTTATTCCTGCTATGCCACAGTCAACCACAGAAACAAAATAGTTTAGTTTCAGTTCCCGAATGAACCCATCCTATAGTGGAAGGGTAGTGTATCCTCTTTCAGTGGTCAACTTATTTCCTACCTTCGGGTAAGGAAATTGATATCTAAGGGATGTGTTTAACATCTAGTTCATGTTAGAGATTCCAGTTCTGAGGCTCCCAGTCTCGAATAAGTCCCAGTATGAATATTCAGATGTCTTTCCCAAAGTTTTTCTTTCAGACACTCAGCCTATCTCTATTCCACCATACAAAATGGCACCAGTAGAACTCAAGGAACTGAAAGAACAGTTGAAGGATCTCTTAGATAAGGGATTCATCAGACCCAGCATTTCCCCATGGGGCGCACTAGTCTTATTTGTGTGCAAGAAAGATGGTTCACTCAGAATGTGTATAGATTACCGTTAACTCAATAAAGTCACGGCCAAGAACAAGTATCCTCTTCCTAAAATTGATGACTCGTTTAACCAACTTCAGGGTGCCAATTATTTATATATGATAGACCTCAAATCCGGATATTATCAGCTCAGAGTTAGAGAATGTGACATCTCGAAGATAGCTTTTCGTACGTGGTATGGTCACTTCGAATTTCTAGTCATGTGATTTAGTTTTACAATGCCCCAGCAACTTTCATGGACTTGATGAACCGCATGTTCAAGTAGTACTTAGACATGTTTTTCATAGTCTTCATAGATGATATTCTGGTCTATTCCCGCACTGAGCGATATCATGCAGATCATCTCAGAATAGTACTCCAGACTCTAAGAAATTATCAGTTATTCACCAAATTTAGTAAGTGTGAATTTTGGCTAAGATCAGTAGTATTTCTTGGCCATATTATTTCCGGTGATGGCATAAGAGTAGATCCTCAAAAGACAATGCAATAAGAAACTGGCCTCGCCCTATTTCTCTATCAGATATCAGGAGTTTCTTGAGTTTGGTTGGATATTACAGACGGTTTGTTGAAGGATTTTCTTCTATTGCATCTCCTATGTCTAGATTGACTTAGAAGAAGGTCAAGTTTTAGTGGTTAGATTCATGCAAAAAGAGTTTTCAAGAATTAAAGACTCAACTCACCTCAACTTCAATTCTAGCATTACCAGGCAATTCAAACAGTTTCATAGTATATTGTGATACATTCAGAGTGGGTTTAGGTTGTGTCCTCATGTAGCATAGTAAGGTCATAGCCTACGCCTCCAGACTGCTTAAACCTCATGAGAAGAATTATCCTACTCATGATGTTGAATTAGCAGCCGTAGTCTTTGCCTTACAGATTTGGAGGCATTATCTCTACAGAGTTCATGTAGATGTCTTCACAGATCATAAGAGCCTTCAGTATGTCTTTTCTAAAATAGATCTCCATCTTCATTAGAGAAGGTGGTTAGAGCTCTTAAAAGATTATGACATGAGTGTTCTCTATTATTCGGGTAAGGCCAACATAGTGGCCGACGCTCTCAGTAGACTGTCCATGGGTAGTATTTCTCATGTTGATGATAGTAAGAAGAAGTTAGTCCAGGAAGTACACCAGCATTCCAGACTAGGCATTCACTTAGTCGATTCTTCAGAGAGTAGTGTATGTGTTCAGAGTAGTTCAGAATCATCTCTAGTTTTCGAGGTGAAAGAAAAGCAAGATAAGGATCCTATCCTTGTCATGATTAGCGTACATCACTAACTTAGTATTCAGACTCATGTTCATGTTCCTATGATAATCTTGGTATCAAGTACCACCGTATATCCAGTCTTGCATTTATGTATCAGATCAGTTATATAGTTATGCATCAGACATGCATTCTCATTGTGAGAAAACTTAGTTCTTCATAACTTTCAGTTATGCATTTATGAATCAGTTATACATGCATCAGATATACATGTTCAGTATGTTATGTTCAGCTTGTCAGTCACGTCCATCATGAGATCATGTTCTAGTTATTCATGTTTAGTTCATGTTTAGTTTATTGTTTCCCCTCTCAGTCAGTCTCATTCGAGGATGAATGTTCTCAAGGGGGAGATATTGTAATACCTGTGTTTTTTCTTAGCTTGAAAATCATCTCAAAGATGTTAGAACTTACTTTGAAATAAGAATTCATTCTTATACACGTGTTATTTCTATAATTTTCACTTTCTATCATGTGGGAAATTGAATAAGCTTTCCATCGATATATAATTCTCCCAAATCCGACACCCGGGCGAAGAGTTAGAGCCTTTTTAGTGAGATAGTGTTTGACCTGAGACTTCAGCGCGTCGCAGAGATAGCTCAAATGGCAATTGTCAAATTCTAGTATTGCTCCACAATACTGGTGCATTGCGTCAAACTTCCAATTTGTAGACAAGGTGGAAACACGATAGCTCCACATCGAGCCACCATACAATTTTTTGTTTATCAATTTCTAGTGACACGGTGCGATAACGCTGTGTCGAGCCAAGGGCCCAACTCGGGAAATTTTACTAAAAATTTAATGATGTGTCCAAGGTTAAAAGGGTCAACTTCCTACCCCTATATAATCCCTTTAACACTTGATTCAACCATTTTTCACCCAAACATATTAATTTCTCTTAAGTTTATCTCAAGAACAAACTTGGGTTTCTATTGGGGATTCAAATTCAAGAAGGTTTCACCATCAATCTTCGTAAAATCACGATCTAAGGTATGCAGAGTGTTCATTCATGGGCTCCTTTCATCCATGAAGTCCAAGAATCCTTTTTAACTACAAGTTATGAATTTTCTTCATGTTTTCATGCTTTGTATGTTCTCTTTCATGTTAATAAATGAGGAATTGATTTCTATTCCATGATTTGATGATAAATTCCATGTGGGTTGATTAGTATAGATAAAGATTTGCAAAATCTCATGACTAAAACCTTGTATGATGGAATTGGAATTGAAGCATGATGTTTAATTGTTTGATAATGTGCTTTACATGTACTATGCCTACAATATGTTTGATTAAATGCCTAGATGAAGGAAAATTGTCTAACTAGCATGATATCATGAAATCCCCACGTATTTACAAGTTTATGCCTATTTCATGTTTGATGAAAGGCTCCTATGAATGTAGTATGTATTATGAGGTTAGTCAAGTCTTCAAGTAAATCATGCTATGTCAGTTTCCTTGTATTGAGTCCTGGGGCCACTTGTACCCAAAATATTAGCTGTGTTCCTAGAGCGATGTCATTTATTCATGATACTCTCAGTCAAGCTATGAACTCTTAGACTTCAGATAGTCTTATGACTCAGGAAAAATCTCCATGATCTGATGACTCAGTCAGTTATCAGATATCAGTAGTAGTCCGTCAGCCATGGAAATTCAGTAACTCAGTCCATGCTCAGTTCAGTTCAGTAAATCACGTTCAGTGTCTATTAGATGGGAATAGGAATTAGCACCGAGTGAACCCAAGTATGGGGACTCACCTGTTATCAAGGGTGTGATCCCTAGAAGCAATCCTTGCATTCCAGAACTATGTAGCCAACATAGGTTGAGACATCATAACCTGCTATATGAGGGTAGATGAGGTAGCTTAACCTGTTATGTGAGGGTTCCCACCATTCTCGCTAGAGTTACCTGTTATATGAGGGTTACTCACATGTTGTTCTTACTAGTGGTGCAGTATTGACACCCTTCCAATCAGGGCATAGATTGGACCCCAGCTCAGCTATTATAGTATATTTGGGGCATATCAGTTAGATACTACTTCCCACAGTTTCATGTTACAGAATCAGGACTGTCATATACAGTAAATCAGTCTCAGTAATAGAACTCAGATAGTCCTTCAGATTTTAGGACTGTCAGATACGTTCAACTTAGATACAGTACGGAACTCAGATAGTTTCATCAGATTCAGGACTGTTAGCTATAGTTACCCACGTTATCAATTATACTTAGATACAGTCACCCATGTTATCAGCATTATTCAGATAAAGTCCTTCTATTATCAGTCATATCAGTTACTAGCATGTCACGTTATCAGTATACAAACTCAGAAATCACAAAATCACGTTGTCAGTTACAGTTATGTATTTTTGCATGTATTCTCACGCTCATGTTAGACAGTTAGTTAGCATTATTCATGCTTGCAAACCCTTTCATAGAGCCTACCTCACATGGATACTCGGTACATATGTACTGATGCATTCGCGCTATGGTTCTTTCTTTTTATTTACACCATAGGTTCAGAGACACGAGTTCTAGATCAACAGTAGATTCTAGATTCAGCAGTCAGAGTAGAAGTGAGTCCTCATCCTTTGAGGATAAAATTATTTTCTAGTATCTCATTGATTAGCTTATTAGTTGGAGTTAGTTGGGGACATGTCCCATCAACTTCTTATTTAGATTCTTCAGACAGTAGAGGCTTTCAAACTAGATGCAGACTAAATACAGACTATCATGTTTTAGACTTTAGTTTTATTTTGGGTATTCTATTACCCCACACAAATATTACGTTATTCAGTTATGTTCATGATCGAACCTTATGGCCTTTCAGTGCATGTTTCCACATTATTATATTATCTTATGTAGTATACAGGTACAAATATGAGTCATGGGTTAGCTTGTGGTCCTTTGGGTCATGAGCACCATGTAGCATTCTGGTTCAGAAAATCTGGTCATTACACTATATCTATATTATATTGTCAAATAATATACAAATTATTTCAATTTATTGATTTACATTTACAAACAGAAAGTTATAGTTTCCATTACTTTCTTTGACAACCTATATGAAATTGGATGAAAGACTGTATTGGAATATCGATTTTAAACATATGCTTCTAAAGTATATAGTATTAACATGCATTATTTGCTTGTGAGTTGGATCTTATAATCCATATGTTTGGAACTTTTGCATCATTTGAAGTAAATATAGGGTCACAAAAAGGGATACAAAAATTTTACAGTTGAAAGAAAATAGAAAAAAAGGTGCGCTTAATTTTTTCTTTTTGAGTCTTGTTAGTTGTTACAGTAATCTGGTTATAATTGGAAAAGAAAAGAAGTGGCCTTGGATAATTCTATTAAAAAAAAGGTACCACGAACACGAAGGTGCTCAATTTAACTTGGATTGCTATGCAGAGAGCTTGTCTTACTCATTGTACCAAGCGTAGGTACATTTTGGAAGCATTGCTCTGTGTCCTGATAGATTTGGTGATACCTTTTACAAATCTTTTTGGAGTTAATGGATAATGTCAAGAAAATAAAGAGAATCCTATCAGTAGTAGGAGAGGACATGGGATGAATAGGTAGCTCAAAGTTCTATGGAGCACCATGCCAATGTGCGTACGTGGTAAGGACTTTGAGACGAGAAGGATATCTATAAGTTTTTGAGGAGATAGAAGAGCATATCATAAAAACTTAGATGTTTACATTGCTTGATGTTTTGGTGTAAGATGATGATACATAAATTATTGTGACACCTTTTGGACTATATTGACTCCTAATATGTTGTAACACCCCAAGTCTACACCCTAATCACCACACGGTGCTTACGACCCTGAAGGACCACAAGCTAACCCATGACTGATATCTGCTGTGAGCACTGAGTAATAATACTATAGTAAATATAGAAAAATAGGTTGAAATGCCATAAGGTTCAAACCTGAATTACTGATAAAGAATACCAAATGTAATAATAATTTGTACAACTGAATACTGTCTGAAAGTCTAGTTTGAAAGCCTCTAACTATTTGAATATTGAATTGATAGGACAAGTTCCCAACTAACCCTTACTACTGAAATAAACTGAATACTAAAATTATAAAATGATATGATAAAATTATCCTCAAAATATGAGGACTCACCACTAGGTTTGCTACTGATAGTCTGGGCTGCTAAGTCCAGTCAAGAGCCCGTGCGTCTGAACCTATGATTAAGACATCATAGCTCAAAAGAAAGGTATGCGTCAGTACTTTGAATGTACTGGTATGCTAAGTGAGGTAGGCTGATATGCAAGGGTTCATATGTATGAACAACAATTGGCTAAATAGCATGAACACAACTGAATGAGTGTACATGTATAACTGAAACTGATGAAACACTGATTATGCAATATTGTGCACCTATCTACATATACTGTGTCTGAGATCATAGTAACATTGGAAATCAAGTTCTAATAATGGAATGACTGATATCTGAGTTTACTAATAACTGTATTATTGATAGCTGGGTGACTGTTTCTATAATTCTAGTTTTATAGAACTGAACTGAGTTCTATACTTAAACTGAAACTAAAATTATGGGAGGTAATCATCTAACTGATATGTCTCTTCTCTAAACTGATTTAAGGTCCAACTTGTAACCTCAGTTGGAAGGATGTCAGTACCGTGCCATGGGTAAAGACAAGGGCTGAGTTACCCTCATCTGGTAGGTTCTCTAAAAGAGAATGGTGGTACCCTTAACTGGCAGGTTGAACACCTCATCAACCCTCAAATGGCAGGTTGATATCTCAACCTACGCTAGATAAGTAGTTCTAGAATGCTAGGACTACTTTTAAGGATCACACCTTCTACTGGCAGGTGAGTCCCCATCCTTGGGTTCACTCGGTCCTGAATCCTACTCCCAACTGAATATATACTAAACTGATTTCTAAACTATTATAGGTTAGACTAAATTGTTACCAATCGTGTTAACTGACTGAACTAGACTGAGTTCACTGAGTACTGTGACTGATTGGGTATTTTGAGTTCTATTTGCTGATTGGATATACTGAGTTCTGTACTGGCTGAATGCTACTGTACATGACATTACTGAGACTATTTTGAAGCTACTATAATTCTAGGTAAAAATCTAGATTAACGGGTATTAGATACCCCCAGGACTCGATAACATGAAAAATAAAGCATAACATGATCTTGAAAAGCATTACAATATTCATAACTATTCATAGAGATATTTTATAAAGCACTTGTAAGATATAAGCTTGTACATATGCTAGCATGTCATGATTTCCCCATTTAATCCACATGAGCAATTTATCAAACACTTGAGAAACACAATCTATGCACATAATACTAATCAACATGTAGGCATCATGATTTCCAATCCCAACTTACAAATTTAAGGGCTTTAACATGAATTCACTTAATACTACACACATGTCCAATAAATTTACATAAATCTTGTAAGAAATCATGAATTAGAAACTCAATTAACATCATAATCATGAATACATTCAAGCCCAACATGGAATTCATGAATTCAATAAACTTAGAGTTTTAAAAGAGGTTCTTGAACTCCAAGGATGGAAGGAAACCCTTGGATGAACACCTAACATACCTTGGTTGTTAATTCTCTGAAAGTTATGGAGAATTTCTTGAAGCAAAAATCTTGAACTGGAAACCCTAGGGTTTTGTTTCTTGAGAAATTTTGAGAATAATGAGTGTTTTAGCCCTAAGAATGACTTAATCTCATGTTTTTGGGGCTGAATACGGGTGAAAATGACCCAATTACCCCTATGGATATGGGCTTTTAATAACTGAAAACGTGTCTAGTGATGCGTATACCGACGCACCGCATTAATGGTATCAACGCGATGACCAACGTGCGGTTCACTATAATTACATGGAAAGCTGGGGGAAAAATATATGTCGACGCGATGGGAGACGCAACGCGTCAACCCACTACTTTGATCACCTGAACATGGTTCAAACGAGGTCTAAAAAATCTGAAACTCACCCGAAGTGCCCTATTGACACCCCTGATCATGATTCAATTCAAAGATCGACATTTTAAGGTTTTAAAAATCATAAAATAAGATTGCCAACTTATGAAGGATAAAATAATTCTAAGTATGGACACTTAGCTGAAATTTCTAAGTCTGGGACCTCCTTTCATGCTCTAAGGGACTGACTTAAGCTTTTTCAGGGTCTTATAATATCTCCCCCTTGGGAACATTCATCCTCGAATAAGAATGATTAAGCTGAGAATACTGATAGACTGAACTTGCTGGACTTGCACAACTGAAGCATGATTTCATGACTGAAAATACTGATATGCTGAATTTTTATACTAAACATGCATATCTATTGCATAGTACATAACTGAACTGATTCATAAATGCATGACTGTATATGCAATGGTAAAGAATACCAAGTGTATGACTGTAACTGAAAACAGAACTGAGTACATCTAATGAAGATTGTTACCTCAAGCTGAATCTAAGTTTGTGGAGAAGAGGTGAGGAGCCTTAGTCCACATACCTGCTCCTGCTTCCCAAGTAGCTCTCTCAACGGATTGATTTTGCCAAAGAACTTTGACTAAGGGAACTTCTTTGATCCCAGTCTATGAATCTGATGATCGAGGATTTATATTAGAACCTCTTCAAAAGAGAGATCATTCTGAATTTCTATGCCTTCTAAGGGAACTATGACTATTGGGTCTCTAATACATTTATTTATCAAGGAGAAGTGGAATGCTAGATGCTCTGAAGCTAGGTTCTGAAGGGAACTCAAGCTAGGAAGCTACCCTCCCAAAATGACTGAAAAATCTGTAAGGACCGACATATCAAGGACTGAGTTTTCCCTTCTTGCCGAACCTCTTCACTCTCTTCATAGGAGAGATTTTTAGGAATATAAAATCACCGATCTCAAATTCGAGATCATTTACTGAACACACATGAACGGAAATATGAGAACATAACTGGGCGTAAAATGTGATACATGAACTGAACCGAGCCCTTGAATACATGGCTTACGTCTGAGATTGGAACTTGAGGGTTCACTTATGAGTACCCACTATTCCAAACTGGATTCATTATGTGAAGAGAAAATAGAGGGTTTAGATCATGAAAGCTCAGGGGACTACAGTGCATCACCCCCTTGGGATAATATGTCCCTTGATGGATACTAACTTGGCTGAGCTACTGTGAAAAGACTGGGATGATGCATAGGAAACCTATGAACTGAATCATGACTACATATCAGGGATCTAAATTGAGGTATGTTACATGAACTAAGCTAAACTCACAACTACCTGGTTGGTCTATCTTAGAATAGTTACATTCATGAGACTTTGGATAGTGCGATCAGATGGAGAGATGAGAAAAACCAAACCATACGAACTTATCCGCCTGACTGCTAAATTGGATTGTTATCTTTGCGGACTAACTCATGCTAGAAACTTATACTCGAGTGGAGCCTTTCTTTGACACCCTTTCTATAGAGTTCTAATGGCTTTAGGGAGCAAGGAATCTTTGCATGGGCAGAATAAAACATCTGAATGAAAAATCATATCCTAGCTAAAATTCTGTAGTGTGAGGCGAGGCCTACAAAACATCACATAAGATAGAGTGACTAAGCCCTATGCACTGCATCTATAAATTTTCAAGCTTAGAAATATTCCTCAAATACCCTCTCAATTATACTCTCCACCTTAGTACGACGCTTTACCTGGGACTACTGAAAATATTCACATGGGCACTGAGCATGAATACATAAAGATACTAACTTATCTGATTAACTGAATGGTTGATATCTGAATACTGATCATGTAATATTGAGTTATACTTAGTCTGGACTAAAACTGTAGAGTATTACATATACGAGGTAAGGAATGACTGAGCAACAGGAGATAACCCAGTATGAATTTATGAAAGCTGTATTATTTGAGAATGCAATACCAAGCATATATCATTATTCTAATATAGACTATAAACTGAGGTACTAAAATACTGATAACTGTACGCTATGATCAACCAAACCTGAAACTGAACTGAGTTGCTGATCTGATTACTAGACTGTGACTGTGACTGAGACTGTAACTAAGATGATAACTGAGACTGAATTGAAACTCATACCGAAACTGAATGTTGGCTTCTAATAACTACGTGATGGATACTGACATAAATTGAGGATCTGAATAGACACTCATATTTGGTGTTTTCTCAACTTCTCATCTCATGAAAAATTCTGATTTCCCTCCCTTCAACAACTAAATACAACTTTTTACTAGCCATTTACTTAGCACACTAACCTGACATTCAGTCCTATTTTCATAACTACAGCCTCATGTAAAACAAGCATGCACAAATCTTTTCTTATCTTGAAGCATTTACTCTCTCCCATCTAAGCAATTGCTCATCACTACAATATTTCATAACAAGAGTTCAATACTACGCCAAACTTGACACGTAACTGAGGTCTGAGGAATAGAATATCAATACCATAGATTTATCAAGAGATCTAAATTGAGGATATATATGACATAATTTGAATTTAGCCGACTGTTAAGAGTGTAGCATGAGAAATGGGAACCGGGCATACTATAAAGCACAACATGAGTACATGAGTCATGAGTTGCATGACTTGAGTCTGAATTCTGTATTCATGAAACATGATTCATAATACTGAGTGAACTGAAACTCCTTATGCTAGAAACTGTAAGCGTACATGATTTTCACTAACGTGCACAAATATGAGCTATTATCATAGAGCTGACATGTAAGACATGAATAAATAAGATACCATGATAACTGTTGGGTTTTGAGAGTCTGAAGTATGATTCTGAGATGATCTACGGGTTCATCCTCATTACGGGAATAGATAAGAGTGTCATCTATGAAGACTATGACGAGTACAACCAAGTACTACTTGAACACGTAATTTATCAAGTCTGTGAAGACTGATGGAGCATTGGTAAGACCAAATGACACGACTAGGAATTCAAAGTGAACATACCGAGTTCTGAAAGCTATTTTTGGAATGTCACATTCTCTGGCCCTGAGCTGATGATAGCCTAATCTGAGGTCTATCTTAGAGAAGTAATTGGCACCCTGAAGTTGGTCAAATAAGTCATCAATTCTTGGGAGTGGATACTTATTCTTGACCGTGACTTTATTTAGCTGACGACAGTCTATACATATCCTGAGTGAACTATCTTTCTTATGCACGAATAGAACTGGTGCACCCTAAGGGGATACACTGGGTTTGATGAATCCCTTTTCTAGCAGATCCTTTAACTGTTCTTTTAATTATTTGAGTTCTGCTAGAGCCATTCTGTATAGCGGAATAAAGATAGGTTGAGTATCTGGAAGAAGGTTTATTCTGATGTTAATTTCCCTTTCGGAAGGGACCCCGGGAAGATCTTTGGGAAACACATCAGGAAATTCATATGCTACTGATATTGACTCAAGATTAAGGGTCTCTAAACTAGAGTCTTAAACTTAAATGAGATGATAAACACATCCCTTAGATATCATTCTTCTCGCCCTAAGGTAAGAAATAAGCTGACCCCTAAGTGCTGAAGCACTACCTCTCTATCCAAGAATAGGTTCATTCAAAAACTAAAAATGGATAATTCTATTTCTGTAGTCAATTGAAGCATAACATGAATGAAGCCAATTCATGCCGAGAATGAAATCAAAATCTGCCATCTCTAATTCAACTAAGTCTGTTGAAGTGACTTTCTGAGATACCATAACCGGACAGTTCCTATATACCCGTTGGGCTATGATAGATTTACCCACTGGGGTATAGAATAAAAAGGGCTCTGTTGGGATTTTGGGACTGACTCTGAAGTCAACAACTATATAAGGAGTTACAAAGGACAAAAAGGCTCCTAAATCTAGCAAAGGATAAACGTATAAATAATAAACTTGTAACATATCAATGACCATATCAGGAGAACTTTCTTGATCCTGTCGGGACTGTAGTACATAGATTTTATTTGGGCGCTGCCCGTTGGTGGCATTGGAAGCGGCACCCTGTTGATTTGGGCGACTGAACTGAGCTGAAGGATGATTATACTGACCCTGCCGATTTATTAGATATGTGTGTAGTATTATGTGAATTTTGTGTGTAGTATTATGTTAATTTGTGTTTTTGGGACTGAGCTGAAGGATGATTATGCTGCCCAATCTACATCACAATAGGTAGTGATCATGTTAGTTAGACTACTGAATAATAGTATAACCTGTCCTGGATGCCTTTTAATATATTTGACAATCCTTAGTGCAACATCCATATGTGATTTTTAGGCTGTTGAAGAAACTAGCTTAATGTTTGAACACTATATGAGATATCAGGGCTTGTGATGTTTAGATACAAGAGTTTTCCAACCAATTTTTCATATGCTCCTTCACCTACAAGTTGATCTTCACTATTTTGACTATTTTGATCATTATAGAGCTAGAGGTTAGCTTGACATTCACATCAATAGGGGCCTGACATTCTAACCTCTGATATGAGTCCAAGTGCATATTTCCTCTAATGCGTAAGAAGTCTAGGTTTGGCTCTTGCAAATTCTATGCCAAGAAAGATTTCAACTCTCTTATATCTTTCATTTTGAAAGCTTGTTGCATAGATCTTTTGGTTTCTTCAATAAGCTTCATACTCCTACCTGTAAGCAATATATCATTAACATACGCTAAAATTAGTGTATTTTCTTCAATTTTCTTTCTTGTAAATAGAGAATAGTCATATTGACTCTGCTTGAATCCCAGTGTCTAAAGTACCTCAGTTAGTTTATGATTGCATTGCCTTGGGGCTTGTTTAAGTCCATATATTGACTTTACCAGTCTACATACTTTCTTCTCTCCCTAACTTGTAAATCCTTAAGGCAATGTTATGTATATCTCATCATGTAGATTACCATGTAAAAAAACATTATACACATCTATTTGATAGATGTGCCAATGTCTAAAAGCAGATAATGTCAAAATAGTTCTTAATGTGACTATTTTTACAATAGGAGAGAATATTTCTTTGATCCTACCTTTTTTTTGGCTATATCCTTTGGTAACTAATCTTTCCTTAAATATTTTATTGTCACCTGTTATTTGTACTTGATTTTATAAATGTATCTGCACCTTATTGCAGTTTTTACTTCAGTTAAGTCAGTAATATCCCAAGTATTATTGGTTTGCAAGGCTTATATTTCATCTTGCATTGCCTCTAACCATCTTGGATCTTTACTTGCTTCTGCATAAGTAGTAGGTTCTGTAAGATAGGAAGTTGCAGCAATGAAAGCCTGATAGGATGCAGGCAAATAATCATAAGCCATATAGTTTGACATAGGATATTGCATATCTTTGTTGATATTTAATGAAACAAAGTCCTTCATCCCCATAGGTGTATGAACTTCCCTTGTATATCTTCTTGTAGCAACTACTACAGTTTCTTGACTAGCCACAATTTCAGGCCAAGCATTTTCAAGGCTAGCAACTTCTTATTAACTTCTTGTTACTGATCAAGAAAGTGATCAAGTGGAACCTACATAGTATATTTAAACCATTTTCTAGTTCTTGATCATTCATTTGATCAAGAGTTGCATCACATACTATACCAAGAGAAGAATTTACTAAATGTATAGGCTCATGTACACCTATATCTTCAACATAACTCAACAACTCAGGACTGATCATATTATCAACAAAATGACCTGTATATTACTGAGAATGTAAAGAAGAGAAAGAAAATATAGATTTCTTAAATATTACATCCTTGCTAACAAAGAAAGAATAAATGTCAAGTCAAGTAATACATATCCTTTTTGTACTTCTGAGTAGCCCATATGAACTGAGTCCTTATATCTTGGTGCCAGTTTATCTAATTCTGTTAACATCTTACCAAAGCACAAATACCCTAGCACTCTTAGATGTGTCAACATTGGTCTCTTTCCATATAACTTCTCATATGAAGATTTGGCATTTAGAACCCTGCTAGATATTCTATTGATCAAATATACCTCTACAAGAATGCAATGACCCCAATACTTTAATGGAATATGGCCTTAAAATCTTAATGCTCTGGTCATATCCAAGACATGTCGATGTTTCTTTTCAGCAATTCCATTTTGTTATGGAGTATAGGGACATATCCTTTGATGTACAATCCCTTTTTCCTTAAATAACCTATTACATATAAAGTTTAAAAATTCTGATCCATTATCATATTATTACTGCTTTATGGTTTTACAAATTGAGTATGTACAAAATGTAGGAAATGCTGTAGAGATACACATACATCTGACTATTATTCAATATAAATAACTAAGTCATTCTAGTAAAGTCATCAACAACTATAAGAAAGTATTTATTTTATCAAATGTAGAAGTCTTATATGGTCCTTAACATCCACATGAATCAAATCAAAACACCCAAGACTTTTAATGATACTCACTGTAAAAGCAACTTTTGTCTACTTTGCATAGGGACAAATATTACATTTATTCAAGAACTTGTCTATAGTTGCAGTACTAACTAAAAAAAATTGCCTCAACATATGAGAAAACATGTGTCCTAATCTCTTGTGCCACAATCCAACATCTTCCTCTGGTATGGTTTGTCTCCCAGTAACATTAGCTTACGCCACAAAGGAAGTATCTTATAACAGGTTGTAATGCCCCTAAATCGGGTCGCAAGACATCACACGGTGCTTAGGATCACAAGTGACCCCAAGCTAACCCTTCTACTGGCATAATTTATAAGCAACTGAACAAAAAGTATAAATCTATACAAATCTGTGGAAATAACTCTTTTCTGAATATGATAGATACAAAACTAATTTTACAAGATTACTACTCTGCTTTTACAACCAAAACTGAAATGGAATACATCAACTTCCACTGACTATCTATGAAGCCTCTACTAGTACTGACTGTAGGTAGCCGGGTCATGACTCCTGACTAACCCAACTCAATACGACTGAATAAAGAAAATACAACACTTCTCGAACTGTATAACTAACTCAAGCCCTTGAATCAAAAGGACTCATCACCTGCTGACTGGATGCCGCGAACTGACTGGATCTGAAGATGTACACTATACCTTGTACCTACATTCCAAGAAAATGTAGCCCACATACGAATATGTGGGTCAGTACCACGGAAACATACCGAGCATATGGGGTTGCAATGCATATAAAAAATAATGTCTTAATATCATCATAGTTTATAAAATTATGCATGTTGATATAAATGATTCACTTAGCTCGAATTAAAATCATCATAATCATAAGAGAGTAAAATACATCGGGTGAAACATGTGAGTCATCATAATAAATCTCAATTCACTTTCATCTCGATTCCAAATCATCAAAGCAATCAAATCTCATAACAATTCTCTTTGGAATATATGTTCATTAAATCTTTCAAAAACAATGACTTTCTCAAACTCAGTCTTTCAAACAAATATGTTTTCATCTCAGATAGAAGAATAAGACTTTTCATATTAGATGGAGAATACACACACAAACATTGGGAGTCTCTTACAACCGACACAAACCATGTGAGCTACATGGAGTCCAACGTCTAACCCACATTGGAGAGAGTTGTACTATCCTTGCTATTGGAGTAGGACCTTAAATCATCAATCCAAACACTAGCGATCATTATATAAATCAGCCTCAGGCTCACAACCTACGGGGGCACGTATTTCTAGGGAAGTACCAATCCTGCTATACCTCCCGCTCGGTGCTAAAGACTACTCCCGAACTTAGCTCAGATCTTTTCAAAAGAAAATCCATAAATAAACAATTCAATAATTCATAACGGGAGCCATCATGCTACCCTTTTTATAATAATCAATAAAAGTGGATTTCTTTTCTCATCTCGGGTTCAAATCAACCCCTTTTTACAACCAAAAAGGTCAAAGCTTCATTATCATCTCAATTCATTCAAACACAAAGTGTTTATAACACATGATTTGTAAAAAAAATGACAATCTCAATTAGAGTTCAAAACTCATGTCTCAACATCATATGAAAATTTATCAAGGTTCAAGCTTTACATCATAAACATATATAAATTCCTTCAAAATATGGAAATTTAGCCATAAGGCACAAAATATCATCATTCTCATATAATATCACTTCTAAAATATCAAAAATATCATAATCTAATGATAGTCAATATAGGATATAAATTTATGCTTCAAAATCATAGTAAAACATATAAAATCCATAACTTCGTAAAAGAAAGTATTTTTGGGCACAAGAACGAAAGGGTGTTCTTGTTCAAAAACCCCACATACCTTAAACTTGAAGTTTTGAATGACTTTCCGAATGACGTAATGCTATTCACAAACTTTTGAGTGTCATTCATAGCCTTCGTAACGGGGATTCTGAATATGTAAAAATTATAGAATTCTCATGGTTGAATCTCTAGCTATTGGGGTTTTTATGTTGAAACCCTAAAGGTTATTCTTGGTGATTTTGAGAGAAAGTAAACTTATTTTGATATTGTGGGAGTTTAATCCCGTGTTATAGATATATATAGGGGTGTTTTTGGCAAAGGGAATCCGATGTACCCAGAGATTTTATTATCATTTAGTTTACTTAGGGTATTCCCATGTACCCTACAAGTAGTTCGTTATTATGTTTGGGGGATTCCCTTTTACCCCACAAGGATTTCAATTAACCATAACCATGACCACCAAGACCTTACCATTTAACCATTAAACCATTTAAAACCATCAAAACCAATTTAGGGTTCAATTACTACTTTATTCCATGCAAAGTTTTTAATAAAAGTTCAACAATGTTACAAAAACATTCTCATAGGCATTTTATCAAACTTATTGAGGGAATATAGTTTCCAAAATCAAAACCAAGTACCAATTAACCATTCCCATGTAGCCACACATTCAAAACACCATTAAAACATGAAAAAACCACAATTAAGACATGGGAAAGCCATAACCAACCATTTATATCCAAAACCCCTAACATATATTCACAGCCCAAAACCATACCACAATTATGCCATGAAAACCATACATTAAATCATGCCTTTAGTTGAACTAACAATGAGAGACAAGTAACATGCCTTCGATTACAAAGAAGATGGAGATAAACTACCCTTGTAAGACCCAACTTGATCTTATTGAAGAAATCTTAGCCTTCTTTGACCCAAGAGACTTAAGAGAATATGAGAGAGTTTAAGAGAGTTTGATTGATTGTAAATAGGTTAAATGATGTCCTAAGAGTGTTATAAGTCGTGGGAACTTAAGAGGTAAAGAGGGGAAATATCCAGATTACCCCTAACTTAAATTGTATAAAACTCTCGTAGGAGCGTACGACCACCCCTCCAAATCATACCCTTGGGTATGAGTGGTACCTTAGGCCTCCCCTTGGACCCCAACACTATCCCACATATGACCATTAAGTTCAATTTGTACCCAACTATATGACCAGTACCCTAAATCCATACCTTAGGTAGAATAAACTCCTTTAGGTTAAACAGAGGGCAATATACGATTGACATTATACCACTAGTACCCCAACATACGAATAGTATAATTTATTCGTACCTTGTACAGAAGCCAACCAACCTACACTGGTTAACATACGACCAAGACCCATCAAACTGCACACTATCATATGACTAGTACGCCCTAGTTTTATGATGTCCAGAAGCCAAAAACTCAAGAAATTTCTAAGGATCAAAACCCAGGGTGATTCATGCCAAGGAACCCCCTTTGACTACGAGAATAAAAAGCTGATATTTCAGTTCATACTTAAAATTATTCCTCATTCTAATTCACTATCTTCTCCTGGATTAATCCATTTTTGGCCTATATAGAAAGTATCACTCAACACTGAAGTATAATCAACCATCAAACTAATATTTTCTTACCACTTAAAAACTCAAGAAATAAAAACCAAATAAAAGCACTCCCTCACTCCTAATTTTTTAAGACTATAAATCAAGCTAGCTTAATTTATTTATTTACATAGCTGAAAATAAAATAAAATTATAGAATCTAGTCAGCCAACAAATAGGCAAACTATATAAGAAAATATGAAATGGGGTTGTCTAGCTTCGCACAAACCCCCTAAATTATTTTTTTAATCTTGTAAACTATAAGAAGAAGTTTTTGGAAATGAAGTTCGCCGCCCAATTTCTAGGTAAAACCCCTTAGTAAATAGAGTCGTGAACAGACATACACACAACTATCCTTTTTTTCTATATTTTTTAGGGAGTGTCCATTTTGGTTCATAAACTTCAAATTTTGTCCCTTTTGAAGGCAGACTCATATTTTAGGTGCCCGGCTTAAAAGATTGGTTTAAAAAGTTCTTACACTTCAATCTCACTCAACTCGGGTGAGCATTTGAATGTGATAAAATTGGTCAATCTACATAAAATAAATCAAGCTTTGATATCTTTCTAGGAGCAACAGAGGGATTTTTGTTTACCAAAAAAATGGTTATCTACAACCTAAAGAATGGTCAGGAAAAGTCTTATTGTTGTTGGAAAAGTAATCAACGACCAAGTTTTCCCTCAACTATTAAAATTCAATTACAATGAGATTTGATTGAAGGTGT
Organism: Capsicum annuum; assembly: GCF_002878395.1. Lineage (NCBI taxonomy): Eukaryota > Viridiplantae > Streptophyta > Magnoliopsida > Solanales > Solanaceae > Capsicum > Capsicum annuum. Next base: position 182,071,698 of record NC_061120.1, on the reverse strand, counting down.
TTTAAACTTAATAACAAAAGCAGTAACAAACCAATAAAATCGTAGAGTTGCAGAGAAAGAGAAGAAGAAGAGCAATTAGAAAGATTAATGCATCTTGTAATTTCTTATTGATTCAATCAGTTACAGAGGTGAGAGCACAAGTAAATATAGGCATAACAATCTTCTAATGTAATAACTTGATTAAGTTTGTTAATCCAACTAACTATAGGCTTCTTTGATTAGTTAGTTAATACTATAGACTGAGAAATGTCCAGATTACCCTTGCTCGTCTTTTATCCTTTATGTCTTAATACTCTTCCCCAATCTAGGAGGGGTGAGTATATTCAGCAATCCTAGATTGGATGGTAGAAACTCATGTTGTACTCTACTTAAGCCTTTTGTAAGAATATCGGCAAGTTGCTATTGTGTAGAAATTTAGTTGATATCTATCAAAATTTGTTGTAGTTTTTCCCTGATTAAATAACAATCTATTTCAATGTATTTTGTTATTTCATGATAGAAAGGGCTAGCGGCAAGTTGAATGTTTGCATTGCTATCACTATATACTTTAACAATTATCTTGATCTCCATGTTTAATTCTGTTAACAGTCTAACTAACCATACTAATTCTGCCACAGTTGTTGCTAAGCTTCTGTATTCAACCTCAGCTAAGCTTTTTGAGACAGTGGCTTGTTTTTTTTTTCCAAGACACTATTGAGTTTTCCATCTTATTAATGTATCAAGTAATGGAATTCCTTGTAAGACGGCAAGCTACCCAGTCTGTATCCAATATGTAGTGAGTATGGTATCAAATTCATTAGAAAATAATATTCCTTGACCTGGATTCTACTTAATATATTTAACTATCCTTAGGGCAGCTTCTATGTGAGACCTTTTAGGTTGTTGTAGAAAATGGCTTAGAGTTTGAACACTGTAAGATAATCTGGCCTTCTTATTGAGATATAAAAGATTACCAACCAATTTTTGATATGTACCTTGATCAACTAGAGGTTTTTCCATTTTCTGCCCTGCTTGATCATAATATTGCTTGGAGATAAGTTTAACATTAACATCAATAGGAGTACCCGCATGTTTATCACAAGATAAACCAACTTCTAATATAAGTTCCAAGGCATATTTTCTTTGATGCATTACAATTCCAGCTTTAGACCTGGCAAAGTCAATACCAAGAAAGAACTTTAATTCTCCTAGATCTTTCATTTTGAGAACCTTCTGTAGTGACTTCTATTTTTCTTTAATAAGAGTCAAACTACTACCTATAATCAACATGTCATCAATATAAACCAAGATCATTATAGTTCTGTCAATTATTTTCTTAATGAACAATGAGTAATCATATTGACTCTGTTTGAACTTTAGATTCAGTAAAGCTTGTGTAAGCTTGTGATTCCATTATCTTGGAGCATAAGTCTAGCCATATAATGATTTTACCAGTCTACACATTTTCTTATCCCCCTTACTAGAAAATCCTTGAGCCAAGTTCATGTATATATCATCATGTAAATCTCCATTTAAGAAGACATTATGCACATCCATTTAATGGATGTGCTAGTTTATAGACACTGCTAATGTGAAGTTGGTTTCTCATTGTTACTATTTTAACCATAGGACTAAAGGTGTAACGCCCTAAAATTGGGTCCCGAGATGTCACATGGTGTTTAGGGTCACAAGTAACCCCAAGCTAACTAACTCATAAGAAACTGACTAAAATGCTTAAATCTGTATAAAATCAGCGAGAACATAAAACTTTTTGAAACTTGATCAATAAAAATCTGAACTTTATAAGACTAAAACTTTGCTTTTACCAAAATAAATCTAAAACTGAATACATTAACTCTACTGACTGTCTATGAAGCCTCTACTAGTACTGACTTTAGATAGCCGGGTCATGACTCCCAACTATCCCAACGCAATACGACTGAAATAGGAAAATAAAGAGCTGCTCAAACTGTCTATCTGGCTCAAACCCCTGAATCAAAAGGATTCATCACCTGCTGGCTGGAGGCTATGAGCTAACTAAATCTGAATGTGCATACTAAGTCTTGTACCTACATTATGAGACAATGTAGCACATAGACGTATATGTGGATCAACACTTTGGGAATGTACTGAGTATATGGGGGTGTATGAAATTAAATAATCAATATCATAAATCCTTATAGAAAACATGCATACTAGTATAGATGACTCACATAGCTTGAATTAAAACCATCATAATCATGAATAAGAAAATAGGTAATGTAAATCACGCGAGTCGTTGCACTTCATTCTAAATCTGCATTCTTTCTTTATTCTTAAACTTGTAAGATAGATAAAGTCTTAAAACAACATCTTTCAGAGCATACACTTTAATCTCATGAAAACTAGGAACTTCTTTGAAAACTTAAAGATTTTGACACTTGGGAGCCTTAGAGATCTTGGACTCATACCTTTCAAAATACATATACTTGTATCTTAGATAGAGTAGGGGACTACTTTGGGAGTTTTTTCTAACCGACATAAACTATGTGAGCTACATGGAGTCCAACATCTTACCCACGTTGGGGAGAGCTATTCTGTCCTTTCCATTAGATAGAACCTTAACTTTAGTGATCACTATCTTAACCCACTTGGGGTATATCAAGAACCTATGGGGGCACGTAGTTCTGGGGCATGAAACCTTGGAATCAAGCCCAACTCGATGCTAAATACTACTCCCTTACTTAGCTCAGAACTTTAGAAAATCCACCTTAAAACAATTCAACAATATATATATATATATATATATATATATATATATATATATATATATAATGGGAGCCAAAATGCATCCCCTTTACTTCAAACTCAAGGACGTGGATTTCTATCTTAACTTACAATCAAAACTCACTTCTTGATATTCTTTAAAAATCACTAACATCTCATTCTCAAACTCATGCTTTAACCATAAGGTTCAATTCACAACAATAGGACTTAAAATTCTCAAAACATGATATAGACATTGAATTATGCAACTTAAACCATAAATTGATAATTTAAACCATTAATATGCATAATAATATTACAACTCAAAGCTTGGGTAAGACATAGTTTCATAAAACACACAATATAATAACATGATAGGAATTCTCCATGAGTTTACGAAATACTTTATGAAAATATTTAACTTTTGGGCACAAGAACAAAAGGGTGTTCTTGTTCAAAACCACATACCTTAAACTTGGAGCTTTTGAATTACTTCAAAAATTCCAAAAGGTTATTCATGAACTATTGGATGTCCCTCGTAGCCCTCTTAATGGGGAATTTAAATATACAAGAATTATCAAATTCTCATGGTTGAATCTCCAGATAATTGGGTTTTTATGTTGAAACCCTAACCTTGTGGTTGAAGGTGTGCAGAGAATTTTGAGATGTTTAACTAAAGAGAATGGAAGATAATACGCTTCTTGAGGGTTATAAGTTGTGGAAAGTGAAGGAAAAAGACCAAAATACCATTATTAAACCGCTTCCCAGTTGCTGAAAATCTAAGGCTGACGACATTTGTGATAGGCTGTCAGACTTGTGACAAGTTATCACAAATGTCGTCACTGGGGGGCTGGAGTTGATGGATTTCTGTCTAAGGCTGACGACATTTGTGATAAGTCATCACACTTGTGATAACTTATCAAAAATGTCGTCATTGGGGGTTGGAATCTGACTAAGGCTGATGATATTCGTGATAAGTCGTCAAACTTGTGATAAGTTATCACGAATGTTGTCACTCTGTTTTCCAGGCTGACATACTGGAGTAAAATGGGCATAACTTTTTGCTTCGGTATCGGTTTTAGGTGAAATTGGTATTTTTGGAAAGATAATTTGAAGAGATTTCATTTGATATATAGTAGGCCACCCAGTTCGTCATATACAAGGAGTTATAGTCGATTGAAGTCGACTCAAGTTTTGACGCTCACTAAAACTCGAACGATAAGAAAGCTTTCAACTTGATCTTGAGTTAGGAGATATCTATGATCTCAATTTATGCTAAAATAGGTTACCACACTACATAATTGATTAACACACCAAATTTGCATAGGATTTATGGATTTTAGAACATTTACACGTAGAAAAGACGGTTTTTGTTCTAGCCCGAAATGAGGGGTGTTACATTATCTCCCCCTTGGGATTATTCATCCCTGAATGTTGCTCTTTAGGTTAAGAATACAGAGAAAACTGAGGATACACAGTTGAAATAGCTTATTAAACTGAATCTATATCTTGCTAAACTTTGGCATCCTTTGGTGAATGCATATACTCATGATAACAATAGTTATCTAACTGAATCTTTGATTAGAGAGGAACTGAATGACGGAAGGCCGTTACCTTCATTAGAATCTGAGCTAACTTGCCCTTTTTACTTATTTTTGAAGAGATGACTTATGATGATGGTTTAGAATTTGCTTGATGTGCTCATGGTGTGATCGTACTTATAGACTATGAGGTGATAGTTTATGCAGGCACAAATCATGAGAAAACAAGGCTAAGATCACACAATGGGTATCACAGTGTCTGAGCTGGACTACTTGGAAAACGAAGATCGTTCGGTGAATATTTATGAACTGAATCATGACTAGATATCCAAAATCTTAAACTGATGGCTGATACATGAACTGAGCTGAATTCGCAATTGTGAAACTATTTCGGAATGACTGTACTTATGAAACTTTTGGTAGTAAAACTAGGCTAGTTTGAAAAAAATGGAAATCCATAGAAATCTATGTGCCTGATTGTTAAACTGAACTGTTGTCTATCCAAACTGAATCATACTGGATACTCATGCTTAAGTGGAGGGTTTCTTCAACACCCTTATAGGGAGTTCTAACAATTTGAAGGAGCCAAGAATTTTTGGTCTAGATCTGAACAAGACATCTGAATAAGGGATTGCAATATTGCTACAATTCCATAGCTTGGAATCATAGACCTTTGAATCGTAGACTGGGTTTGAATTTACTAGGCTTTAGGCAATGCAACACCTTACTTAAAACTTAGACACACTTCTAAATATTCTATCAACTATTCCTTTAACCTAAAAACCATACTTATTGATTCATATTCTAATTCTAACCAGGCCGTTGATATTTCCTTCTACTCATGTTTAAACTGAACTAAATTCCCTCACCATCTTCAAGCCTAACCCAGAATTACAAGGTACACCACATAACACTGTACTACTAGTCTAAACCGTAATTCAACACACCTTGCACTTCACAACTTTTCATCTCATGAAAATCCTCATTACTACTCCAACAACCACATTCAACTTCGTACTAGACATTTTACTAATGTGCTGTGCATTCATCTAAATATACAAACATGATGTTCAAGCCTCACTTCTATAACCACATATGCACTTCTAAACACACTCCCCTAAAATACCATTGTCACAACTTACATACCTCTATCAAGAACAGCTTCCATGCACTACTCCTAAGAAGACATACATAAGATTTCAACTACCCAAACATCTCATATAAAACTTTGACTAACCATGATGGGTATTAAAGACTTGGCTTCAATCTTACTTCACACTTTACTGCCTTAGCTAAAATATGCATACAACGATCTTCCAGTAATAAGAAATGTTTACTCTCTCTCCTATCCAGACAATTGATTATCATCACTATCTTAACCGAAGGGAAGGTAATAGAAGGTTAGAATATATGGGCCCGAAATATGAAGGGATACCATGAATAACTTGACACTCAACTGAGTCTTCAGGAATTGAATATATAGCATCATGGACTTATCAAAGAAGTATGATCTGAGGACATGCAAGATATAAATTCGAATTTCACTGATCATTACAAGTATTGCTTGAGTACTTGGACTGAACATACTGTAAAGCTTGAGTACATGAGTCATGAGCTGCATGACCTGAATTTGAAGTTCATAACTTATGGAATGTGATTCCAACTGCTGAAAAAAACTGGAACTCCTCATTTTTGGGAACTATGAGAGTACATAATTCTCTATCATATGCATGAACATGAATTAAGATCATGGAACTAAATGTAAGGTATGAGTAGGTATTGGCACAACTGAAAATACTGAAATAAGAGTGGGTCAAGAATTAATCTTTCTCACAGCTATTCTACAACTTACTAGTACATCTACTAAAATCTGAAGGCTTGACTTGGTTGCTTGTTTTATCATCTCCCCCTTAGATGTAAGCCATCACTCTAAGGATGTGAACCACTATATAAACTCTAGTCTAACTACAATCACTTTACTCTAGAGTCTGGGATATAGCAACACACATAAACAAAAGAACTTAACCCGAATGACTACACCTGAAAGCATAAAACCAACTTCTAATACTCACTTTTGAGCTATACCCTATCTTTCTATAGCCTCAATAGTCATCATATAACACTTGAACACTTACTAACTTTGAATTTGTACGAGCATCCCCATAGTTGGAGTGCACACTATCTAGTGCTTTAACTCTTATTCCTATTAGCTAAATCTTCAAAATTTCAAACTTAGATTCTAACGCTTAACATGGGTATCTCCAAACCTTTGATGGACCATACAACTTCTGTCATAGTATACCAATATCACGCTTGTAAACTTATGTTTCTAAACCATGAGAATCACATTCATACTTAAAAAGGCTCAACACCTTCAATAAAACTCCTTAACTTAGCTATCAAGAACATTACTCATTATCTGACTAGTCTTTCTCCACCTAACATTTCAATGGTACTATTGAACCCACCATATGAAATAATCCTAAAAAAAAATAACGCAACCCCATAGCACCTTGGGTGTACTTCTGCATCATACATTCCATATTGAACTTGATAACAAATTAAGTAAACTTATACTCTTGCATACACTATTCAAGCCTATTATATCATTTCCCTATAACTAGTATTATTAGCCAAGAAATCATCACATAACTTCATGACCACCAATCGTTCAAACTTGATACATAGTGTTGTTCCCACTTGGAAGCTATAGAATAAAACATCAAGAATAACTAGCCCACTTGAACATCATAATAATGATAATCGATCATAATCATATGGCCTATCGTATTTACATTCCATTACCATCCTCCTTCTATGCATCATTACTATCCACCTATCTATACACCTAAACTTCTTTCATAGCTCTATAAGTTTCAAGTAAACTTCCTCTTGCAAGTCTCAGGAAAGTCTAAATTAACAACTCTCATCCACTAAGTACTTCCATCAAAACCTATACTTTTCTAGCACAACAAATACCATCAATAACTCTTTTCTTACCTCAAGCAAACAATAATCCACCTTAACTAATAACTCCTTCTTTACCTTCTACTAAACTAACACACAAGGACATATCACTTTATTACTAACTCAATCATATGCACAAGATTCGGCTATACATATAGTTAGTGAATTACCCTTACCACTTTTCTTTTCACTACACCTCTAAACCCCCAGTTTCAACCAACACAAAAATAACAAGATGCACAATAAGTTGCTAGTGAATCGAAATAGGCCTCACACGACTTCACTAGACTTTGATTTTTCAACAAAACAATGATAATAAGGTTACAAGAGATAGAAACTTGACACACAATATTCAATGATCTAAGAATACACATCTTATTCTATTTTACTTGCATGACTCATAAGAGTGAGGACATAACTCTGATCTTGAGAGACTTACAACACACTTGAATGCTACTCTCAAGATGCTTTATGTGACTTCTGAAGCTTTTTGCTAGCCAATCTAAGAGTGTTATCTGAGGAGGAATGGGAACTTACAAATCATGCTATCTCAAGAATAATACATGGATAGGGAAGTATAGCTTTACATTATAGATTCTGAGGAGGAATCTAGAAGTACATCTGATTGGGCTTAGTACACGACTTTTATGAATCAAGAATAAAGCACTTCAATTATCAAAACTCAAAAGCACTGATGGGATACTTTCTAGCTCGCTTACAATTTGTTAACTATCTGTGGAGACTGTCTGAGAAAGAACTATCTGTAAAGATTTAAGCTTGACTATTTTTGATACCTTGAAAATAAGGTAGAGATGGCTCAGATAGAGTAAGATAAGAATCTGTATAAGTTTCTTAAAGAACATTTCTATAGCACGATCTGAGACTTGAAAGAATAGAGACACTTCCTAAATACCATGTAGCCTCTTGAAGAAAAGTACAGACGTCTCCATACCATTCCACAACACTCTACTAGACACGGCTTCACAAACACCCTAGGACTCTTGAACTCTATGCTCTGATACCAAGTTTGTAATGCCCCAAAATTGGGTCCCGAGACATTACGCAGTATGACCCTAAGCTAACCCTTCTACTAGCATAACTAATAAGTAACTAAATAAAATACTTAAATCTGATAAAATCAGCGAGAACATAAAACTTTTTTGAACTTGACAATACAAATCTAAACTTTACAAGATTACAACTCTGCTTTTATCAAAATAAAACTGAAACTGAATATATTAACTCTACTGACTGTCTATGAAGCCTCTACTAGTACTGACTTTAGATAGCCGGGTCATGACTCCAAACTATCCCAACTCAATATGATTGAAATAGAAAAATAAAGAACTGCTCAAACTGTTTATCTAGATCAAACCCTTGAATCAAAAGGATTCATCACCTGCTGACTGGAAACTGCGAGCTCACTGAATCAAAATGTGCATACTAAGTCTTGTAGCTACATTATGAGATAATGTAGCACATAGATGTATATGTGGATCAACACTTTGGGAATGTACTGAGTATATGGGGTGTATGCAATTAAATAATCAATAGCATAAATCCTTATAGAAAACATGCATGCTAGTATAGATGACTCACATAGCTTGAATTAAAACCATCATAATCATGAATAAGAAAACAGGTAATGTAAATCACGTGAGTCATTGCACTTTATTCTAAATCTGCATTCTTTCTTTATTCTCAAACTTGTAATATAGATAAAGTCTTAAAACAACATCTTTTAGAGCATACACTTTAATCTCATGAAAACTAGGAACTTCTTTGAAAACTTAAACTTGGACTCATAACTTTCAAAATACATGTATCTTAGATAGAGTGGGGGACTACTTTGGGAGTTTCTTCTAACTGACAAAAACCATGTGAGCTACATGGAGTCCAACGTCTTACTATGTTGGGGAGAGCTGTTCTATCCTTGCCATCAGATAGAAACTTAACTTTAGTGATCACTATCTTAACCTACATGGGGTATATCAAGAACCTAAGAGGGCACGTAGTTTTGGGGCATGAGACCTTGGAATCAAGCCCAACTCGATGCTAAATACTACTTCCTTACTTAGCTCAGAACTTTAGAAAATCCACCTTAAAATAATTCAACAATATATATATATATATATATATATATATATATATATATAATGTGCATCCCTTTTACTTCAAACTCAAGAATGTGGATTTCTATCTTAACTTACAATCAAAATTCACTTCTTGATAATCTTTAAAAATCACTAACATCTCATTCTCAAACTCATGCTTCAACTATAAGGTTCAATTTACAAAAATAGGACTTGAAATTCTCAAAACATGATATAGACGTTGAATTATGCAACTTAAACCATAAATTGACAATTTAAACCATTAATATGCATAATAATATTACAACTCAAAGCTTGGGTAAGACATAGTTTCATAAAACTTATAATATAATAACATGATAGGAATTCTCCATGAGTTTATGAAATACTTTATGAAAATATATAACTTTTGGGCATAAGAACAAATGGGTGTTCTTGTTCCAAACCACATACCTTAAACTTGGAGCTTTTGGATGACTTCAAAAATTCCGAAAGGTTATTCACGAACTATTGGGTATCCCTCATATCCCTCTTAATGGGGAATTCAATTATGCAAGAATTATCGAATTCTCATGGTTGAATCTCTAGATAATTAGGTTTTTATGTTGAAACCCTAACCTTGTGGTTGAAGGTGTACAGAGAATTTTGAGATGTTTAACTAAAGAAAATGAAAGATAACACGCTCCTTGAGGGTTATAACTCGTGAAAAGTAAAGGAAAAAGACCAAAATACCCTTACTAAACTGCTTCCCAGTTGTTGAAAATCTAAGGCTGACGACATTTATGATAGGCTGTCAGACTTGTGATAAGTCATCACAAATGTCGTCACTGGGGGGTTAGAATTGATGGATTTCTGCCTAAGGCTGATGACATTCGTGATAAGTCGTCACACTTATGATAACTTATCAGAAATATCATTACTGGGGGATGGATTCTGCCTAAGGATACGATATTCATGATAAGTCGTCACACTTATGATAAGTTATCACGAATATCGTCACACAATTTTCCAGGCTAATATACTGGAGTAAAATGGTATAACTTTTTGCTTTGATATCAGATTTAGGTGAAATTGGTATTGTTGGAAAGATAATTTGAAGATCTTTCATTTGATATATAGTGGACCACACAGTTCGCCATATATAAGGAGTTATGGTTGATTGAAGTTAACTCAAGTTTCGACACTCACTAAAACTCGAACGATAGGAAAGCTCTCAACTTGACCTTGAGTTAGGGGATCTCTATGATCTCAATTCATGCTTAAATAGGTTCCCACACTACATAATTGATTAACATACCAATTTTACATAGGATTTATGGCTTTTGGAACATCTACACGTAGAAAAGATGATTTTCATTCTATCCCAAAATGCGAGGTGTTACAAAAGGGTTCTGTGTAATCTATTCCCTTTTTTGGCTATATCCTTCACCAACCAATCTTGCTTTAAACTTTCCAACCTCTTTATTAGGTTTGTACTTAATTATGTAAATCTATCTGCATCCTATAGGATTTTTTCTTGTTGGTAGTTTAGTCAATTCCCAAGTATTATTACTTTCTAAGGCTTTTATTTCCTCCTGTATTTCATCTATCCATCTCGGATCCTTTACAACCTCAACATAAGTATTTGATACTACTAGGGAAAAACTAGCAGCAATATAGGAATGATAAGAATCAGATAAGTGATTATGAGCAATATTTTTAGATATAGGATATTTGATATCTTTGTTAATGTTGAGTAAGAAAAAACATTTCATCCAAATAGGTGGATGAGACTCTCTAGTAGATCTTTTGACTTCAAATAATAGGAGATAAAAGAATAGTATCAGCCTCAACTATATCATTAGGTTCAGGTACTTGTACAAGTACCTTATATTGTAGATTATCAGTTACCTTTTCACCAGGAAAATGTATGTTATGATAACCAGGAGATGAATCTAATGCATTATAAGAATGAAGTAGGACCAACATATGGCAAATGATAAGTAATTTCATACATAACTTTTGTATTATCCAAAGCATTTAGGAAAGGTGCTCTAGATTATTCAGTATGTATACTAGAGAAAAGAAACATTGATTCGTTGAATATAACATCCCTACTAACAAAGAAACTTTTTATAGATAAATCATATAGAACATAGCCCTTCTAAATCTCTGTGTATCCTATGTGAACATAGGCTTTAGATCTTGGAGCTAATTTATCAAATGCTGTCAATAACTTAGCAAAACACAAACATCCTAATAATCTCAAATATAATACAGATGGAGGCTTTCCATAAAACTTCTCCATAAGGTGATAGACCATTAATAACCTTACTAGGTATTATATTAATCAAATATGTTACAACAAGAACTACATGACGTCAAAACTTCAAAGGAATATGTACTTGAAACCTCAAGGCTCTAGTGACCTTTAACATATATTTGTACTTTCTCTTAGTAACTTTATTTTGCTGAGGGGTATAAGGACATGTTCTATGATGGATTGTCCCTATATCTCTAAAAAGTTTATCACATACAAAGTTAATAAAATTAGCCCCATTACCTAATCTTACAAACATAACTGTTTTCCTAAACTGAGTCTTAACAAAGTGTAAAAAATGCTAAAGAGAAACACACTCATCTGCTTTTGACTTTAAGATAAATAACCATGTCATTGTTGTAAAGTCATCAACAACTATAAGAAAGTACTTATTAACATCATATATCTCATGGGTGCCTTTAGACAGAGCGAGCTACATAGTTCAGGTTAATATTTTAAACTCTCATGTTCATGGTCCTTGTCCCTATACCGGCATCCTATATATGTATATATAAATGTTGTGCAAATGGTTTTAAATATTTTGGCAATGACATTATTTTATCCCTTTCTCCTAAGTTATATGCCAGTGCTCGCCCCACTGACCGTCCCTGGAGGCATCATTTCATGATCTAGGATTTGAGGGGTTTTCTGTTACTTTTGTGTAGCATTAGGTGGTGTGGTATGTCGATTGAGTTGTTGTGGAGTGGTGAGCCTCCATCTTTCAAAAAGCCCTACCATTTTACTAGGTGTCTTTTCATATTTTGAGAATTATGAATTTTCTTTTGTCATGGTAGGGGGCATGTCCTGACCTAGTTTGGCATTTTTGATTTAGAGGCTTTGTGGACAAGTATTGAGTTAGTTGTTTATCTAATTGTTAGAATTATCACTTGGTTTATTTGTCCTTCTTATTGCTATATTTGTTGAATTCTGCTGTCTATATTTATTGTGCTTTAGAGGTTAGGCTAAGGGGGTGGTCTCCGGATCACGGTGGGCTTGAGATACCCATCACGACTAGGCCCTAGTTTAAGCTGTGACATCCTTATTCACAAAAACTAAGAGTGCCTTATCTACAATATTAGCTGCATTAACTTGATCTGATCCTTTAGGTATGCCACCATTGTAACTTTGATTCAGCATCTGTAGAATCTGTTCATATTGTTCTTTGGTAAACATATACCCTTAGATCTATTTAATCCATTTCATTTATAGTACCTGGAATAATATGATACTTTCCTTTTGGAGACACTCTGACATTAGTATTTAGTCCATTGTTAAACACACGAGGTGATTGCACAAAGCTATCCTTTCTTGGCATATTTTTGCTACTTATCCCATTATATGCAGCACCAGAACTATCACTAACATAACCTTTTTTCTTTTATTTGGAATCAGATAGATATCCCACCAACTTGTAGCAATTATCCTTGGTGTGTCCTTTATTCTTGCAGAAATCACACACCATATTAAAATTCTTCTTGAACCTATTATTTGTCCCAAGATGAGAACTAGGACCTGCATAGCCTCCGGTATGACTAGAGTTAAAACTCTGATTCCCATTGTTTCCACCAGTTCTTAATACATGGCCAAAGAGTCCTCATTATTTGACATCATAGAATTCATTCCAAGAATGTTAGTACAACTTGAAGCAATAGATTTCTGACACTCATCATTAATTATCATGGCATAAGCTTGATTAGCAATAGGAATAGGATTCATCAATAATATTTAACCTCTTGCCTGATTAAAGGACTCATTTAAACCCATGAGAAACTGATACAACTTCTGTCTATTAAAATGAGCAAAAAAAACCCTGGAAACTTCACAGTTACAACCAGGAGAGGATACTATGACCTCAAATTCATCCCATAAGGTTTTGAGCTTTATGTAATACACAGAGTCAGAGGTTTTTCCTTATTGCAGGGTCAAAATTTCTTTATGTGGACTAAAGATTCTTGATCCATTTAATTGATCAAACCTTTCTTTAAGGCCAATCCAAATATTGAAAGCACTAGATACAAAAGCCAGGCCACCAAGAATGCTTTTAGAAATAGAATTCAATAATCAAGAGAGAACTATAACATTTACCATCTCCTATTAGCTCTATAATTCCTCAAAAATGATCTTTTCTTAAAAGAACCATCAATTAAACCAATTATATTCCTACCCTATAAAGCTAATATTATGGACCTACTCAATAGTGCATAATTTTAGTTCCCAATAATTAGAAAGAAATCAAATTCATACCACTTATATCAGTAAGATTCAAGAACAATGGGAGATTGTAGTCAACACCTTGACTACGATTCATTTGTCGTGTGGAATTAGCATTTTCAGGAAAATTCTCCATTATTGGATGCTGATCCCTATGCTTGACCACCATTGTTGAATCCTCAAAATCCATCTGTATTTGCATGTTCGTTTTCAGTTTCCATTAACACAGACCTTTGAAACTTTCTTGAGATAATTTCGCGGAAGCTTTTACTTTGGATGAATCAATCAGTTGTAATGGCTAATTTTCCTTTGATCTACTCAGACTTAGATCATTGCTCGGATACCATGTAGGTGTTTTGAACTTAATCAAAAGCAGTAACAAGCCTATGAAACAGTAGAGTTGCGGAGAAAAGAGAAAAAGCAAAGCAATAAGGAAGATGAATGTGTTTTGTAATTTCTTATTGATTCAATCAGTTATAGAGGTGAGAGTATAATTATATATAGGCATAACAATCTTCTAAAATAACGACTTGATTAAGTTGGTTAATTCAACTAACTATAGGCTCCTTTCTTGTTAGTTAACTAAGTTTTGATTAGTTAGTTAATACTATAGACTGAGAAATGTCTAGACTACCTTGCTTGTCTTTTATCTTTTATGTCTTAACATTGATCATTGGTCCTAAAGAGTCATAGTGATTGAAAAAATTAATTTATTTTATTATGTTAGATTTTTTTAAACCAATGAGGCTAAGTAATTTTATTAGAAAATAATCTAAATTAGTTATTGATGCAAAATAAAGTTAAATAATTCTTCATAATTGAATAATCTTTTGAAAAATTTCTACTTTTTTTAATATACTAGCCTTTTATCATGATTTACTGAAAATATTGAGAGGACAATGTTTTCTCTTGGAAAGTGATATTTCAAATAAGGAAGTTCTCATTGTATTTCCTAGTGTATTGGTATATGCATAATCAATAATAATCAATGCAATATTTCGTCCTATTCTTTAGCTTACCCTAAAATAGGTCACAATGTTCTATCTTTGTAGTTGATATTAGCATTTTTTGGTAAGATTATATATTGTGATATTAATAAGATAAAATGAATCAATAGAAAAATGAAAAGTAACATGGATTAAGCTATTTTAGTGGGATATTATTGTATGGTATGCTAATATCTTTGATATGCTAATTTTTTTATTTAAATAATGATACAGTGATATAGATATATCATTTTCTTTTTATGCAAGTCAAATTAAAATAAATTATCTATGAAAACATGAATTTCTCAATAAATTATTCCCTTTGGGCTTTGCTCATTTTGTCGATTATTTTTTTTGCAACAATGGCATTAATGTTTCATATGAAATTTTCATTAAGTTATGATCATCAATCATCAATCATCAAGTATTCTTAAAAGATATAATGTTTTAGTGAACCTCACATATTAATATAAAATCAAGGATTAATTCTTACTAATAAGATGTTAGTAATGCGTTTGTAATACATTATCTTGAATGTTATTATAAAAACTCTATTTATTAATACGAAAATTTAAGTTATTTAATTCATAGCTCTACAATATTTTAGATATATCGCTTTTCCTTCTTTTACCTTTCAAATATAAATTTTGATTTATCTATTTTACAATCTTGGAAATTATTTAAAATGAAAATAAAATAGCATAATTTCTCCTTTAAAAATTGTTAGCGCTTCAATATTTTAGAAAGGAAAAAAAAAAAAGTGAACTACATTTTGCTAAGACTCTTGTGTTTTAGGAGTAAATATTTCAAAAATCACTCAATTATCATTAAAATCATTTAACTTTTTTTTTTTCTTATCAATAACATCATCCAACTTAAATCTATTTTCTTATAATATCATTCTACCTAATTTGTCACTAGAAAAAGGAATAATTATGCTGAATGTTGTCGGACATTTTATTAAATGAAAATTAGCCGCTCGACCTTCTTCATTGCTGAACATTTTTATTTACGAAAAAATGGCTACTCAACCTTTTTTCTCTTTTCTTCTCCTCCTCCTGCCCCCATTTTAAAAAAATCAACGAGCCCCAAACATGAACCATTTCAAGTAAATTATATTACAAAAGACTCAAAACGTCGATAGGAGATCATATCTAAAATTCAAGATGGTTTAAAGAAGATTTTGAGTTGATCGAAATTATTGAAGGTGTATAAACAAAAGCATCAAATACGAATTATTCCAATTTGTATCCTATTACTTACCATAAATTATAAAAAAAAATAAAAGAAAGCGCTCTCTCTACTGGAAAACCCTAACACCGCAAAACCTGAACTACAAGTGAGCTCCGGTGGCTATGGCCACTCCGACCATCGACTAACCTCCTTTGGGGGTTGGTCAATCTAACAATGACCCTCCTAATATTACGTATGCAACTTTTTTGAAACCTACACCACAAAATAAAAAGCCTATCTCGCTTAAACCCATCTCATACTTGCATGGAGAACCTAGAATTTTGTGGGAGCAGGAGGAAGTAGATCAGATGATAATGAATGAGAATTTAAAATGCGCAGTGATTGGGAAATTCTCTTATGGATGGCAAGATATTCAATATTTGAGAAGACTAATTCCCAAACAATGTGAGCTGAAAGGAGAATGTAATATCGGATTACTAAGTAACAAACATGTTCTTATTAGAGCGACGCAATTGGAGGATTATGTTCATCTATTATCTAAATCGACATTCTACATTAACAATTATAATTGATCATACCCAATGAGAACTCTGAAGTGGGACCCTGTGTTTAATCCAGAGGAGGAGACAACAACAACAATTGTATGGATTTCATTCCCATCTCTCCCACCAAATTTTTTTGGCAGGGAGACAATATTTTCTCTAGCAATAATAGTGGGAAGGCCACTTCAAGTGGATATGACTACTAGAAATTAAACTCGACCCAGTTGTGTTAAAGTAAAAGTGGATTTGCTGGGAGAGTTTCCAAAACGTATTAACATAGGATTTAGAAAGCAGAATGGAGGAGTCACAGGAAAATGGATTAGAATCAAATATGACTACATTCCCAAGTATTGTAAAACTTGTATGATTTAGGGTCATAATGATCAACAATGCTATGTGAAACATCCAGAACTATATCTCCAAAAGGAGGAGTAAATTCAAAAGGGGAAAGAAGCTGAAGATAATAAAAAGACAAGGAACAATAAGCAAAAAGAGAGTCATAAATCACAGAAGAAGCCTGAAGGGAAATATGCAGATAATAATAATGCTGAGGAATTCAAAGTGTAGAAAAATAGAAAAGAAGGGAATAAAAGGAATAATTTTAACAATCGGAGGTAAGAAATGAGATGGGATAGGGTAGGTATTAATAGAGAAAACCAGTTTGAGGATTTGTAACACACAGAGAAAAAAAAAGAGCAAGAACTTGGTGAACAAAGTGAATTTCAAAACGTTGAAAAATAATAAGGAGGTGCTGCAAATACAATAAAGAAAAGACAGAAACAAAGTGCAGAAGGGATAAAGGATACAATGAAAGTCAAAGGGAAAGAGAAGATAACTAAAAGTTAAGAACATGTTGACTTTAGCCCTCAACCTAACAAGGAATAAGGAAGTAATAAAACTGTCACAAGCAAAGTTGGGAGATTAGACAAGAAAGTAGAGAAAATGGCAACACCAGAGGTACAAAAAACTCCCCAGCAAACTCATAGTATGGGTTAGCAAGATCGCATGCAGCATGCTCCAGAGAGCAAAAACAGCACTGCGGGTCAGAAGCAGAACAAAGAGAAATTATCTGTAAAGGAATTGCAAGGATTGATGGAGGAACGTTAAGAACAGATAAACTTGAGAAGGGATACTAAGGAAGATGATTGTATAGAGAGTAATATTCAATAAATCAGTAGGGCAGGGGATCTTTCCCCAAGACATATTGATAGCTTAAAGAAAGCAGCAAAGAAAGAAAAATCAATAATACCTCTTCATATCAGAACAAGAACCAGAGACAAAGATTCCACAAGAAATCAATGATAGACAAAGCTATATTATGGAATATAAGGTCTATTAAAACTCAAAATTCTTTTAAGATATTAATAGACCTTAACAGGTGGAATAATTCCTCTTTTATAGCTCTAATGGAACCTTTTCAAGGTCCGCATGAGCTAGAATATTATACGAACAGGTTGGGTTTCTCAAATGCCATAACTAATTTTTCAGCTAAAATTTGGATTTTTTGAAAGGAGGACTGGCGTAGTCAGGTAATGTTGGCTACTGTTCAACAAATTACAATGAAGTTCAGCAAAGAAAGCAAGGAATTCATCATCACTACAATTTATGTCAGATGTAGTTCATTGGAAATATTAGAATTATGGGAGACGATTGAGTATGGGGGGGGCTACTTTTTACTCAAAGTGAAGCAACTAATTTTTCCATATGAATCAACAACTGTGCATTGTAAGAGGTGAACTATTTTGGTAGTAAGTATATCTGGTGGAATGAGATGATTGAAGAGGAGTGTATTTTCAAAAGACTTAATAGGGTGATGGTAAATCAGGATTTTGTGGATATTTTTCCTTCTACCGAGGTTCATCATTTGATTAGACAAGGATCATACCATGCACCACTTCATTTAGTATGTAACACAAAAGAAGAACCTATAATTAAACCTTTCAGGTTTTTGAACTTCTGGGTGAAACATTCAAAGTTTCAGGAGATTATGAAGCTGAATTGGTATATTAATTTTGTAGAGAGTCCATTTATAGAAGTCCAGGCTAAGATGAAGAAAGTGAAGAAGGCTTTATCTGAATAGAGTAGGGCAACTTTTGGAGATATTTTCCAAACATTGCTATATTAGAGGACGTTATAAAGGTAAAAGAGGCTCAATTTAATATTCTGCCTTCAATAGATAATAGAACACAACTTCATAGAGAAAAATATGTTTTAAAAAGATAGATGAAAATTAAGGAGAATTTTTGGAAGCAAAGAGCTGGAATGAGATGGTTTGATGAAGGGGACAAAAACTCCAAGTTTTTTTTATTCATATGTGAAAGGAATAAGGAAAAAGTTGCATATTATAGAGATCAATGATAGACAAGGAAACATTATTCACAATAATTAGTAGATAGGAGAAGAAGTAGTGAAATTTTTCAAAGAACAATTTTCAGAGGAAAGGCTGAATCAAGATTGGAAAGGGTTATAATGCATTTCCCAAACTGATTACTGAAGAGCAAAATGAAGAAATGATAAGGCCGCTAGACATGGATGAGGTTAAAAGTGTGCTTTTTAAGCTCAATAGAGATAGTTCTTACGGACCGAAAGGTTTTGCAGAAGTATTCTTTCAGACTTGCTGGGACATTATTGGAGATGATATCACCAAACTGGTAAGAGCTTTTTTTCTATGGGCATGATCTTCCTAAATTCATTACTCATACTAATTTGGTGCTATTATCTTAAAAGGAGGTATTAAAGGAATTCTAAAATCTTATACCGATTAGTCTAAGTACGTTCACTAATAAAATTATATTCAAAGTTTTACATGAAAGAGTTGTTGTGGTGCTGCCTAATATTATTTCTCAGAATCAGGATTTGAGAGGGGAAGAAATATTACTGAAAATGTTTTATTCGCCCAAGAGATTATTAGAGATATTAATATTAGAAATAAAAATATCAATGTTGTGGTCAAGCTTGATATGACCTAAGCATATGATTGGGTATCACAAATATTTCTCACAAAAGTTCTAAGGAAGTTTGGCTTCTCAGAAGTTATCATTGATGTGGTTTGGAGACTAATTTCCAACAACTGGTACTTAGTTTTGATAAATGGGCATTCATATGTCCTCTAGGGGTGTTAAACAAGGTGACCCTCTTTCACCTACTCTGTTCATTATTGCAGCTGAAGTTCTATCAAGAGGTCTTAATAGGTTGCATAGTGACACTCAATTCAAAGGATATGGAATTCCAAAGTGGAGTCCTGAAATCAATCATCTCTTTATGCTAATGACACCATCCTTTTTTGTTAAGTATATAGATCATTCATCATAAAGATGATGGTAATTCTAAAAGATTATGAGAGTATATTAGGGAAACTCATCAATAAAAATAAGAGTTTCTTCTATTTGCATGACAAGACTTCTTTGATTGTTGCTATTAGGCTGAGAAGATTAATAGGTATAAGGCAAGAAAACTTTCCTTTTACTTAGTTGGGATGTCCTATCTTCCATGGAAGAAAAAATAAGAATCATTATGATGATATCTTGATAAAGGTGACAATAAAAACCCTAATGTGGAAGAATAAACTACTTTCATTTGGGGAAGATCCATTCTCTTTAATCATGTGTTACTGTCAATGCCTATCTATATTCTAGCAGCTATGAACCCACCTAGAAGAGTGATTGATTAGTTACATCAAATATTTGTAAAATTATTTTGGGGAAGTTCAGAAAATGTGAAGAGAAGACATTGGGTTGCTTGGGAAGATATGTGCTATCCTAAAGAAGAAGAAGGTTTTGGTTTCAGATCCCTGCATGATATATACAAAACCTTATTTGCTAAATTTTGGTGGAAGTTCAGGTTTTCAACCAACTCCTTATGTGCATTTTTTATGAGCAAAAAATATTGTAAGAAGTTCCATCCAGTGACTACAAGAAACTTAGGACCATCTCATGTCTAGAAAAAAGATTGAGGTAAGAGAAGAAGTGGAACATAAAATATGGTGGTAGCTTAAGGTAGGAAACTCTAGTTTTTGATTTGACAACTGGACAAATCTGGGGACACTATATTATGCGGTGGAGAAGAATAAAGGAGAGCAAGAAATAAAAGTCCAGGAATTAATCAATAATGGTGTGTGAAATTTGGCAAAACTTAGGAGGTACCTTCCAGAGGAGTTGATTAATCACATAGTTGAAAATATCAAACCTCACATAGGAAGTGATGATAATGATAAAGCCTGGTGGATGGGAAATACAAAGGGAGAGTTCATTTTCTATTCAAAATTTCATATTATGAGGCATAGAAGAGAGGAAATTGATTGGATGCCGAATATTTAGATTAAAGGGGTTCCTTTTTAAGATTACCTTTTTCTTATGGAGGGTATGGAGACAAAGAATAGCCACAAATGACAATCTTAAGAGGATGCACATTCAAACTACATCAAAATATCAATGTTGTGAAGTAGGACGATAAAAAATTGTGGCTCATTTATTACTAATAGCCCCCATAGCCTAACAACTATAGAGGCAGTTTGTTTTATGTATAGGTATTAGCATGGTTAGACCCACTATTCATCAAACAATCCATGGATGGTGGAATCATGAAGGTAATCTAAAAATAAGGCCCATTATAAAGGCAATGCCATCAATGTTGATGTAGGAGTAGCTTTAGAAGAGAAGGAATGCTATAAGACATGGAAAGGATGTTACTTTGGATAAGATGAAACACCAACTTCAAAAGAATGTGTTTTATCTTATTAAAGTTATATTTCCATGGATAAAGGATATACCTTATCATTGGAAGGAGATGTTGGAAATATTGCAGGCTTATTAGCATAAAATTCACTATATTATAGTGAAATGGTGCAAGCCAGTAGAAGGGTGGATCAAGTGCAACACTGATGGTGCCAGTAAAAGAAACCCAGATCTAAGTTCTTATGGTTATTGTCTTAGAAACAGTAAAGGTGATTTGATATATGCAGAGGCTCAAATTGAGGGAATTATTTCAAACATGGAAGCTGAAGCTATTGCAATCCTAAAGGCTATTTTGAACTGTCTCAGTAAGAATTTTTCACAAATTCAATTAGAGATAGATTCACTTAGCATTAAAAGGAAGACCAAGGGAGAGTGGAAGATTCCTTGTATTCTATTGGATATAATTGAGGAAATTAGAGTTCTAATGTCATAGCTAAATATACATATATACCACATATTCAGAGAAGCAAATTAGCTAGAAGATTTCACGGCAAACATAGCAATTGAACCGGAGCAAAAGATATAGTATTACAATTTTAATCAGTTTCCAAGCACGGGAAAGAAGATTATAAATGTAAATAAGTTACAGATTCCTACAGTAAAAATCAGAACAAGCAGGAAAAGCAACACACATAAATAAGCATGGGGAGGGGATTAAGAAAGACCATAATTTCTTACAGTTATTACATGTACAAAATAGTTTGTGGTTAGCATAATGGAAAAATAACTGTGAGATTGCTAACTATCTTAAGCTATATCATCCAACAAAAGGGGTCACCAACAAAATCAAGAGAAAAGGAATGGATTCATCAATACAACACTTACATCTAGCTAGGAGTTCTAAAAGATGGAGGTCGGGAGCAACTTATTTTTCTCCTGTTCTTCTTCAGCTATAAAAGAATCACAAATTAGTTGTAAGTCCCTACATAATTTCTAGCTTAGTTCAGTCCTTTAAGCTTGTCAAGGGGTCCCAAACTTAGAATATTAAGCTAAGTATTCAGACTTAGTTATATTTTTTGCCTTTGAGAGTTGGAACTCTTACTTCACGACCTTAATATCCTTTAAATATCTATATTTGAGTTAATCCATGATCAGGAAGGTCAATAGGTAGACCTAGACAAGTTTTGGATTTTTTTCGAACTTCGTTTGAAGCTCCTTTGAAATCCCAAAACAGTGAACCAACGAGATCTTGGCACGTCGCATCGACTATCGCGTTGATTAATATTTTTCCCAGCTATCAGCGTCAAATTCCAGTGAGTCGGTGCTAACTTGGTGCGATGCATTGCATATCGCATCGATGTCATCGACGTGCCACATCGGTCTGCGCATCGGTAGGATGGGTTTCAGTCATTAAAAGGTTGTATCCTTAGGGGTATTTAGGTCTTTTTCCTCCATCCTTCAACCCCCATAACACAAAATTTAGCCCCTTTAGAGGCATAATACAATCATTATTCATACAATCCTCAAGAACAAAACCCTAGGGCTATCAATCCAAGAATCAAATTCAAGAGATTTCACCATCAATCTTTCCAAATTCAAGCAATAAGGTATGTGAAGTGCTCATCCAAAGTCTCTTCCACCCTTAGGTTCAAGAAACCCTTTTTAAAAATATGAATTATAATTTCTATGTTGTGGGTTAGATTGTACCCTTGTTGATGATGTTGTATGATTTTCAAGTTGAGATTTTAATGAATTTCATAAATTTATGTTAGTGTGTGGGTTGAATTCCATGAATTTAAATTGATTTGTGTAGCCATGGTTTATTAGATTAATGTTCATGACTAAGCATAAAGTTAAGCCTCCCATGTGTTTTTCAAAATGCCTAAGTGAATGAATTGTGCTTTATGGTCCATGGGTGGTCTTATGATAAATTCATGCAAACACTACATGTTCAAAATTACTCGCATGATAATTTTATGCCTTGCAAGTGTTTGTTGGATTACCTATGTGAATTGGAAAGTGTTCCATAACATGATAGTATGTATCTCTGCCCATATATAAGTTTATGACCATCAAGTGCTTAATAAAATGCCTCATTGATTGCATTATGTACAGTTGAGTATTGTTATGTTTCCAAGAATTATCATGTCTTATTATTATTCATGCTATCGAGTCTTAGGGGTATTTAATACCTAATAATTTAGCTACTTACCTAGAGCCAGTGTCAGTTATGGAATAATCTCAGTCATGTCATGATCAGTAAAATTCAGTCGGTTACAAAACTCAGGAAAACTCATTAGTATTCTGTTCAGAACTCAGTAGGCTTAGTCAGTTTCCAGAATTCAATAAGTGATCAGTTCAGTACTCAGTATCAGTCCAGTCCCATTCAGTATTCAGTTCATTCCTCAATAAATTTAGTCAGTCAACAGAATTCAGTAGTGTTTTATTAGTCAACGGAACCCAGTGAACTCAGTTTAGCTCAGTTAAACAAGTACGATCAGTAACAGTTCAGTCAAGCATAGTATAAACTAGGAAATCCGTTCACTTTCTATTCAGTTGGGAGTAGGATTCAACACAGAGTGAACCCAAGGATGGGGGTTCACCTGTCAGCAGAGGGAGTGATCCTTAGAAACAATCCTTGTGTTCTAGAACTATGTAGCCAGCATAGGTTGAGAAATCTTTCTGCCAGATATTATTAGGGTTGATATATCTCGTTTGAGTTTTTTCTATCAATGAGGGTTAACGCAAAATCTTTCTATTAGAGAGGGTTAACTCACAACTTGTCCTTACCCATGGCATGGTATTGATACCCTTCTAACTGGGGTTGCAGGTTGGACCCCAAATCAGTTAGAGAAGGGGGTATATCGATTAGATGATTACCTCCTACAGACTCTATCTCAGTCATCAGTAAAGAACTCAGATAGTTCTACAGATTTTAAGACTGTCAAATACAGTCACTCAGCTCAGTATGAAACTCAGCTAGTTCCATCAGAATTAGGACTGTCAGAAATAGTCACTCAATAACAGTATATTAGTTATCAGTACATCAGTTATCAGTAATCTATGTTACCAATAAATTCAGTATTCTATATTATTATGACTTCATTTACAACTCCTGTATTCATACATATATTTCTCACTCAGCCATGTCCATGTTATTCAGTCAGTTATAGTTCATGCATTTGAACTCTTGCATTTAGCCTACCTCACTTTGCATACTAGTACATTCACACATACTAACGCATACTTTTCTCTTGTGCTATAGTGTTTTATACCATAGGTTCGGACACTCAGGTTCCCGATCATGCATAGATAGATTTAGATTCAGCCAGCAGCAGTAGACTAGCAGCGAGTCCTCATCATTCAAGGATATTATTTTATTTCATTATCTCATTACATTCAGTATTTTAATAGATGGATTTAGTTTCGGGATTGTCTCATCAACTCTATAGTTCAGACGGTTCGGTTAGAGGCTTTTCAGACTAGTTGTTCAGACAGTTGTTCAATATTGGTATTTTAGATACCTTATCTCAGTTTTATTTTAGTGATTTGAACCTTATGGCATTTCAGCCCATTATTCCGCATTTTACCCTATTATTACTTAGTTATTGTAGCAGCTACCAATCATGGGTTAGCTTATGGTCCTTTGGGATTATGAGCACCATGTAGCATCTAGGGTATAGAATCAGGGCATTTCAAACTTAGAATTAGAGACTAAGGTTCAATAGAGTCCTAGGAAGTCTGGAAGCCGCATCTAGTAGAGTCTTGTGCATGGGTGTGTTGCGCGCCATACTTATGGATAGGAGGCTATGCATTGTTTTAGAAACAATATCCTTCTTCCAGTATTCATGTCGTGCGAGTGAGCATGATCTCCAGTTACACTCTCTTTCTAATTCTAGTTTCCTTCCGTTTACAAAATATGCCTCTAAAGAGGACTCAGGGTAGAGAAACGGGAGATCAGTCAGCCCTTCAGCCCATCCATCCAGATTATTTGGGAGAGCATGTCTCCCATGCGGAGTTTAGAGCAACCTTTACCACCCTAGCTCATTCTGTGGAGGCCCAGAATGAATGCCCAACTGCAGTTCCAGCCAACCTAGTGGCCAATACTGCTATTTCCAGGATTCGGGACCTCACTAGAATGAACCCTCCATTGTTTACTAGGTCTAAGTAAGATAAAGACCCCCAGGAATTTCTTAATCAAGTGCAGAAGGTTACAGATATCATGGGGGTGACTACTGTTGAGAGCGCTGAGTTAGCCGCCTATCAGCTACAAGTTGTAGCCCATACATGGTTTAAGCAGTGGAAGGTAGACAAGGGTGTATATACAGAGCCCATAGAGTGGGAAGAGTTTGCTGTAGCCTTCTTAGATAGATTCTTTCCCATAGAGCTGAAAGATGCCAAGGTGTCAGAGTTTATCAATCTTAGTCAAGGCAATATGAGTGTAAAAGAGTATTCCCTCAAGTTTACTCAGTTAGCCAGATATTCCCCGCATGTAGTAGCAAACAATTGATCCAGAATGAACAAGTTTGTGTTTGGGGTATCGGGTAGAGTGGTTAAGGAGTGCAGGACTACGATGTTGATTAGGGAGATGGACATATCTAGGATGATGGTCCATGCTCAATAGATTAAGGAACTAAAACTTAAGAAGAAGAAGAGAGAGAATGGGTAGCTTTAGTTTTGCCCAGCCAAGGTCAAAACGTGGTAACCATTCTCGATTTAGTCAAAAGTTTTTATCCCCAGTTCCATATTCAACTAGTACATCAGTACCAAGGTTCAGGAACTATAGCCATGATGGGGCACCAAGCTCCAAAACCCAGAGTAGCGCAAGCGGTATTCGTACTAATCTGCTTTGCAAAGAATATGGTAAGAATTATAAAGGTGTGTGTAGATCCGGTAGTGATGTATGTTTTGGATGTTGTGAGTCAGGTCACAGATTTTGAGGCTATCCTAAGGCTGGTCCGTGAAGTCAGCATAGTCGTTCTTCAGTTCAGTCCGGTCGCCCAAATCAGCAGGGTGCCACTCCCATTACCGTCAGTGGGCAACACCCAAATAGGCTTTATGAACTTCAGTCCAGACAAGATTGGGAAAGTTCTCCTGATGCGGTTACTGGTAGGTTACAGACTTCCCATTTACATGTTTATGTCTCATCAAACTTAGGAGTTTCTCTGTCTTTTGTAACTCCTTGTATAGCAGTTAGCTTTAAGGTCATACCAGATATTAACAAAACCTTTCTCAGCCTCCACCCCAGTGGGTTAGTCTATCATAGCCTGACGAGTATATAGGAACTGTCCGGTTATGATATCTCAGGAAATCAGGCTTCCAGATTTTAGTAGTAATATTAGTATGTGGAAAAAAGTAATGGGTGGGAATAATGCCTAACCCATCTTTACCTTGGTTCAAAGATTTTACTCCCGTCATCACAATAGCTATGAATGATTTATGTCTCAACTTCATGAACACAACTTATATTCACAAACTTTCCATAGAGTCGTGTGCATTTCCAGTTACTAGTATGAGGAGCTCTTGTTCACTCAGCAGTACGAATTATATTTTGTGAAATCATGAACTCCAAAATTCAGGTCATGCAACTCATGACTTCTGCACTTATGCCTTACAGTATGTTTAGTCTCAGTTACAATACCAATCGTAGTCTCAGTCTTAGTTACAGTATCAGTCTCCGTCCAATAATCAGATTAGTAACACAGTTCAATTTCAAGTTTGCTTGACCATAGCATATAGTTGTCGGTTGTTCAGTTATTAGTATTTCAGTACCTCAGTTTATAGAATATTTCAGAATCACGTTATATGCTTGGTCTTGCATTCTCAAATAATACAGATGTTTATTTTCGCCAATTAGTGCTCAGTTATCTCATGTTACCCAGTCAGTCCTTACCTTATATACATGACACTCTACAGTTTCAGTCCCATTATTCAGAAAAAGTATAGTTCAATCTTACTTGCCCAGTATTCAGCTATCAGTCATCCAGTTAATTAGATAAGTTAGTATGCTTATGCATTCATGTGCAATGTCCATGTGAATATTTTCTTTTAGTAGTACTAGGTGAAGTATCATACTAAGGTGGAGAGTATAGATGAGAATAAATTATCAGTATGAGTCAGTCCGTAAAACCAGTAATTCAGTATTAGCAGTCAGACAGATAAGTTTGTGTGGTGTGGTTTCCACCTTTCCATCTAGTCGCTCTGTCCGAATGTCTCGTGAATTAAATTATTCCAAGATGGAGCAATCAGGTAGTGCGTGTTTAGCTCAGTTCATGTATCATGTCTCATTTTTAGATCCCAGATTTTCAGTCACGATTTAGTTTATAGGTGCCTTATGCATCACCCTAGTTTTCCTCAGTATCTCAGCCAAGTCAGCATTCTTCGAGGGACATAATGTCCCCAAAGGGGAGATGCACTATAACATTGAGCTTTTATGTCTTAAACCTCCCAGTTCTCTTCACCTAACGAATCCTATCTAGAGTAATGGGTACTCATAAGTTGATCCTCAAGTTCTAATCTCAGCCGTAAGCCATGTATTCAAGGGGCTCAATTTAGTGTACGATATTTAGTTCATTTAATATGTTCTAGTATTAGTCATTTTCTCATGTTCCCATTTATGCGTACTCTGAAAATGATCTCGAGTTCATCAGTATTTTTTAGTTTAAGTAATAGTTTTCCATAAACCTACCCAGTTTCATGTTTGGATTTCAGTAACAAACTTGGTACCAGAGATTTATTAAGTTACCATTACATCAGTTACAAATTTGGTATTAGTTACCATAACATGTTCAGTTATACGTTCATGAGCCAGTTCAGTCATGTATTCATGCATTAGATATGCATGTTCAGTATGATAATTCAAAATACCGGTAATATCAGTCATATAGTCTTGTCCTAGATGTCCATGTCCAGTAAGTAGATTTAGCCTACTAGTAATCTCAGTTCATTCCTTCTCATTCGAGGACGAATGTTCTCAAGGGGGAGACATTGTAAGACCCCACAAAATTTGTAGCTTAATTCAATCCTTTAAGCTTGTCAAGGGGTCCCAAACTTAGA
Organism: Capsicum annuum; assembly: GCF_002878395.1. NCBI lineage: Eukaryota > Viridiplantae > Streptophyta > Magnoliopsida > Solanales > Solanaceae > Capsicum > Capsicum annuum. The sequence goes on along the minus strand of NC_061120.1, from coordinate 182,043,412 downwards.
ATATTTAGCTAAGTATTCAGACTTAGTTATATTTTTAGCCTTCGGAATTTGGCGCTCTTACTTTTCTACCTTAATGTCCTTTAAATGTCTATATTTGAGTTATTCCATGATCAGGAAGGTCAATAGGTGAACCCAGAAAAGTTTTGGATTTTTTTCGAAATTTGTTTGAAGCTCCTTGGGAATCCCAAATTAGAGAACCAACGCGATCTTGGTGCGTCACGTCGACTATCACGGTTAGTATTTTTCCCAGCTACCAGTGTCAAATTCCAGAGATTCGATGCTAACTTGGAGCGATGCATTGGATATCGTATTGATGCTATTGACGCGCCGCATCGGTCAGCATGTCGGTAGGATGGGTTTCAGTCATTAAAAAGCCGCATCCTTAAAGGTATTTAGGTCTTTTTCCTCTATTCTTCATCCCCCATAACACGATATTTAGCCCCTTTAGAGGTATAATATAATCATTATTCATAAACTCCTCAAGAACAATACCCTAGGGCTACCAATCCAAGAATCAAATTCAAGAGATTTCACCATTAATCTTTCCAAATTCAAGCAATAAGGTATTTGAAGTGTTCATCCAAGGGTTCCTTCCACCCTTGGATTTTAAGAAACCCTTTTTGTAAATATAAATTATGATTTCCATGTTGTAGGTTAGATTTGTACCTATGTTGATGATGTTTTATGATTTTCAAGTTGAGATCTTTAATGAATTTCATGAATTTATGTTAGTGTGTGGGTTGAATTCCATGAATTTGAATTGATTTGTGTAGCCATGGTGTATTAGATTAATGTTTATGACTAGGCATAAAGTTATGACTCCCATGTGTTTGTCAAAATGCCTAAGTGAATGAATTGTGCTTTGTGGTCCATGGGTGGTCTTATGGTAAATTCATGCAAACACTATATGTTCAAAATTACTCTCATGATAATGTTATGCCTTTCAAGTGTTTGTTGGATTACCTATGTGAATTGGAAAGTGTTCCATAACATGATAGTATGTATCTCTGCCCATATACAAGTTTATGACCATCAAGTGCTTAATAAAATGCCTCATTGATTGCATTATGTACCGTTGAGTATTGTTATGTTTCCAAGAATTATCATGTCTTATTATTATTCATGCTATCGAGTCTTGGGGGTATTTAATACCTGATAATTTAGCTACTTACCTAGAGCCAGTGTCAGTTATGGAATAATCTCAGTCATGTCACGATCAGTAAAATTCAGTCGGTTACAGAACTCAGGAAAACTCAGTAGTATTCTGTTCAGAACTCAGTAGGCTTAGTCAGTTTCCAGAATTCAATTAGTGATCAGTTCAGTACTCAGTATCAGTCCAGTCCCATTCTGTATTCAGTTCAGTCCTCAATAAACTCAGTTAGTCAATAAAATTTAGTAGTGTTCCATTAGTCAACGGAACCCAGTGAACTCAGTTCAGCTCAGTTAAATAAGTACAATCAGTAACAGTTCAGTCAAACATAGTATGAACTAGGAAATCAGTTTAGTGTCTATTCAGGGTGGAGTAGGATTCATCACCGAGTGAACCCAAGAATAGGGGCTCACCTGTCAACAGAGGGTGTGATCCTTAGAAGATTCCTTGTGTTCTAGAACTACGTAGCTAGCGTAGGTTGAGATATCTTCCTTCCAGATATTATAAGGGTTGATATATCTCGTTTGAGTTTTTTATATCAGCGAGGGTTGATGGAAGAGCTTCCCGCTAGAGAGAGTTAACTCACAGCTTGTCCTTACCCGTGGCATGGTATTGATACCCTTCCAATTGTAGTTACAGGTTAGACCCCAAATCAGTTAGAGAAGGGACATTTTGGTTAGATGATTACATCCCACAGTCTCAGTCTCAGTCATCAGTAAAGAACTCAGATAGTTCTACAGATTTTTAGGACTATCAGATACAGTCACTCAGCTCAATACAAAACTCAGCTAGTTTTATCAGAATCAGGACAGCCAAAAATAGTCACTCAGTAATGGTATATCAGTTATCAGTACATCAGTTATCAGTAATCCATGTTACCAGTAAACTCAGTATTTAGTATTATTATGACTTCAGTTACAACTCCTGTATTCATGCATATATTTCTCACTCAGCCATGTTTATGTTATTCAATCAGTTATAGTTCATACATGTGAACCCTTACATTCAGCCTGCCTCACTTTGCATACCAGTACATTCACACGTACTGACATATACTTTTCGCTTGTGCTATGGTGTTTTATACCAAATACTTGGACACTCAGGTTCCCTATCAGGCGTAGATAGATTCAAATTCAGCCAGCAGTGGTAGACTAGCAGTGAGTCCTCATTATTCGAGGATATTCTTTTATTTCATCATCTCATTACATTCAGTATTTTAGTAGATGAAGTTAGTTGGGGAATTATCCCATCAACCCCACAGTTCAGATGATTTAGTTAGAGGCTTTTTAGACTATTTGTTCAGATAGTTGTTTAGTATTGGTATTGAGATACCTTATCTCAGTTTTATTTTAGTTATTTGAACCTTATGGCATTTCAGCCCATTATTTTGCATTTTACTATATTATTACTCAGTTATTGCAGCAGGTACCAATCATGAGTTAGCTTGTGGTCCTTAGGGATTATGAGCACCGTGTAGCGTTCGGGGTACAGACTTGGGGTGTTACAGCAGTGAAGGGGAGGAAACAAACACATGTGAGGAGTAACAAGATGCTTACACATATCAACAAAGCTGAGATACAATGTTCTAACTCTCTTGTGAGCTATATCAAATCTCAAGGACATCCACCGGAGTACACATCTAAAAGAGAAGAAGTCAATGACAAAAAAAAAGACCAACAATAAGAAGAAAAATGAAGAAAGGGTCCATACTTCTGCAAGCTGAGCAATAAGAAAACACACAAAAAATAGTGAAGATAATTCATCACCCACTACAAGAGGAGCTGGAATCATTGATTGATAAAGAAGGAACCCAACATTTTCAGCGGTGGAGAAAGTGGGGGACAATGAAGAAGCTGCTGATTTAGGAAACCCTAGGTCTAGACATTTTTATTGAAACCCAATATGGTTTTTTGGTCGGGTATGGGTCTTTAGATTTTATTTGACGTATTTTAGGGTGACTGGATCATTTGGTGAATTTCAATAATAAGGACCACTATGTCCAATATTAATTACAATACTTACCATGAATTAAGGGATTTTTTTTCTCTGTAAGATGATAACTATAATTAAGTCATAAAATCATTTTTTAGACTAGTATTCCAACAATAATAAGCAACTCCACCTATATTTGTAGTTTGTAGCCACTCCCAGCGTTGCAAATTAATACATCCCAAATTACTCCAAAGATTCTCACTCATGGTAATTGGCGACATTTTAAAGATGGAGAGGAGTTTTGTGATCCACCATGATAAATATTGGCTAAGGTAAAGGATAACACAAGTGGGCAATTGGCTTTAGGGTCACTTTTGGGTCCATTTTGTATTTAGGGTCACTTTTGGGCTCATTTTGTAATGAACAACCCATGACTATAAATAGCTAGGTTTCCTTTTTTCTTAGGTTTAGATGATTTTGAATGAACTTACATTTGAGAGCATTTTCTAAGCTTTTTGGGAGCTTTGTTAGTTTTTTTTAGAAATATTGGTTGTGAAGGGGATTCAATTCCTCTCTTAGTCTTTATAGGGGTTAGGTGCTTGATTAGGTTTAAATGTTGGAGGTTTTTGATTTAATATGCATTTGATTGATTATGTTTTCTCTTCTCGTGTCTATCTATTTATCATCTTTCTTTTTTATCTTTTTATCTTTGGACGTTCTATTCGTTTTCATGTTTTGGTTTGTATTATTTGGTATCAGAGCCGAGCTTAGGATCGTTCTCACAATTCTAGTATTAGGTATGGTACTAAATAAGAATTAAAAAATCACAATTTTTTAGGGCTTTCATATTTTGGGGTCTATTTCAAATTTCAAGTTTTTGATTTTTGTATTTTTCTTGAGTTTCTAGTGCTACATTCTTATTCCCTAGTACTATTTGAGTGTAAGTCTATAATTTGAGCTTAATCGAAGTTGATTTGAAGTTTCTACCATTGGTGAGTTGAATTTGAAGAAATTTCAAAAATGGATCATCAAAGCATTTTGGAGTGAAATTGAGGGTTAATAAGCATTAGGATTTGTTACCCATACCAAAAGGAGCTCGGATCTCAAATGTGGTGTGATTTCGAGTTGAAATGAGTAAGTTGGGTTTTTAAAATCTTCATCTTTGTTCTTGAAGTTCTTGGTGAAGAAGAAGAAACAAAGTACTTTAGTACAAATTTTGAAAAAGTGTTTTCGACCCATTAAGGGTAAATACGAGGTAAAGTGGGCCCCAAGAAGTTATGAAATCAATGAAATCAACCTCAAGAATTAGAAGCCAAATCGCACCTAGTCTAATTGAGCATGATGATTTGAGGGACTAACTTCCAAACCATTGATGGATCGCTAAGCCAATACCTCAGCAAAAAAAGGCTAGGAACCCATTCCGCCAAGGTGCAATGAAAGTCTTGATGCTACGCCACAAGACTGATAACTTTTCGACCAACCCATCACTTCAACGCCCTTTGACATCTATTCTAGTTAAGGTGCGACAACTAGACTGATGAACCACAATGTGGTTGAAAGTACACCAACCATCCATCTCTCCAAGTCCAATAAACACCTACACTAGTAAGGTGTGACAAAACCACCTAATGGACGGCCAGCAATAAAACGAACCGCACCTTGAGCATCGCATGGTCCCAAAAATCAGTGAGCTCATCTTTTGATTTCTAGTTTCATCCCTTCAATTATTAATCATATTTTCCTTAATTCTTAAGGTAAGTAACAACTAGTAAACACTCTACTTAGTTGTGATTAGCTCTTGAGTCCGTTTTCTTTCTCGGCTTTCTTTTTGTGTGCTCTTATCATTTAATTCTTAGTTAAAATCTTTTATTCAAGACCTTTTGTTTTAATAGATTCATCCATTCTTATCTCATAAAGAATCTATTCTAACCAAGAGTAGCTAATGGGCACTTCACATATCATTGGGAACAAGAAATTTCAACAAAATTAAGCTAATTGTAAGGCAATCCAAGTGTGAAAATGATAGTGGTTGAGAGATTTGATTTGACTAACGTAACCTTATTTGTTAGTTGTGTTAAGAGTCTTATTGATAGGTACCATGGCACCAGGATATTAGATCCAACCTACCATAACTTAGACACTTTGGTCGAGGCCATTATAAGGTTTCAACAAGATATAAATGTGATGAGGGGAGAGATGTCAAATATGGATGAGAAAATATCAAATGTGGAAGGAAGAGTGATGAATATAGATGGAAGGATGGTGAGTGTGGAGGGGAATCTTAAATCTTCAAATGATACTCCACAAAACAATCTCCAAGCATCCTCAAGTGGGAAAGTCCAATAGACTTTCGCTACCATTTCTCCAGAACTCTCTACCATATATTTTACCCTCCCCAACAAGATAATGCTTCCTTACTCACTACTACTACTACCGATAAAACTCTATAAAATATAGCCCGACCCCTATAATTTAACCTACCCCAACAAATACCCTAAAACTCACCACCGCCTTAAGCTCTACAAATTCTTACTCCACCCTATTAAACCCCACAAAACCAACTTCTACACTATTAAATGGCATATGGATTGAACCCACAAGGTCTCAACCCACCCTACTTCCAACCCTATTAAATTCCACAGGCCCAAGTACCATACTACCAAAGACCAGAAAACCCAAACCTACCTTACTAAGCTCTACATAACCAACTACAACTCAACCAAGTCATAGGAGTTCAAGAAGAGTTTAAGAGACACATAGAAGGGTTATATATATGGTGATCAAGGAAATGGTCCAATGAAACAAGGTGGATATAGAGATCGTGAAATGGGAATCAACACTATCAAGGTCACTCTTTCTAGTTTTCAAGGAGTAGTGATACCAAAGAATACCTCAAATAGGAGTAGCAACGTGATAGAATCTTCCAAGCTAATGATTTGCCCGATGTTAAGAAGATAACCTATATTGTAGCTCAATTTGTAGGCTATGCATTGACTTGGGGGAATTATCTTAGAGAATTCAAGGGCTCTTTATGGAGGTTATTATCCACCATGAGAAGTAATGAAGGCCCTTATGAGAGCCAAGTATGTACCGGAGTAGTATAGACAAGGGTTGCTTTCCAAGATGTACAGTTTGAGAAAGGAAGACAAGAGTGTTAAAGCGTTCTATGATGAATTCCAAAACCTAGTCTTGAATCTTTATTATAACAAGGACGAAGAGAATACAAAGATTTGATTCAAAGTGGGGTTAAATCAACAAATTAACTCAAGGTCGTCAATACACAAGTTCTCCTGGTGTATGATCTCTTACAAGCGGTTATTGATGTTGAGCAAGATATCAAAATAGAGAAATCTCTCAATCCCAAAATGGGAAATCAAGTTTCATGAACATGGGCTCATGGCTTCGAGTTTAAGAGGTCTTTTGAGAAGAAGCCTATTGATATGAATGCTCCAAGGTATTCTCCTAGAGAATAGGGTAATCCTAATCTTAAGGGTAATCAATACTTTAAATATCAAGGAAGGGGTCACTGAATGAGTGAGTGTCTGACTCAAAGAATATTATACTCCGAGAAAATAAACCTAACTACAAGAAAGAAGTGGAGCAAGAGGAGAAACACATTGAATGGGTTGATAACTTTGATAAGAATGTAGAGGGTGTAGAAGATCTATATGATGGGGTTGTCACAGTCCAAATTATGTTTGTCAACAAAGTGCATATTGAATATGTTTGGCCTAAAGAAAGAGAGGTTTTTATTCCACTTTTTTTGGTTAAGCGAGTTATGAACCCTCTCAATTCCAAGGAGCTTCTCGGAGATCTTGATCTTGAAAATAATGTTTTCTTAAATTTGAGGACAAATTCTCTTCAAGAAAGAGAAGATGATACATTCCAAATTATTCCAAGTATCCTCACTCAAGGTAATTGGCAACGTTTTAGGATTGAAGAGGAGTTTTGCAATCCACCATGATCGCCTAATTGGGCAATTGTCTTTAAGCCACTTTTGGGCCCATTTTGCATTTATGATCACTTTTGGGTCCATTTTATAATAAATAGTCCATTGTTTTGTGAAAATCTTAACTTTTGAAGAGTCGCCAATTAATTTTGAAAAGGAATTAAGAAACCTTTATAAGATACTATAAACGATCCAAAATGGAAAAATCATTTAAAAATTTGAAGATTCTAAGTAAGCGGTTCTTATTAACGTTTTAGGAAGGTTTAAGACACCTAAAACGTCGGCTAACTTGCGGTTATCCGAACTGTTTGAACAAATCTTTTGACTAGCTTCAAAAAAATTGATTTATTGAAAAATGATTGGTTTTAGGAAATAATTTGTGTAAAAGTATGTTTTGACGACTTAGTAGGGGATTTAACCAAGTCTAAGCAAATAAAAAGTAAATAAACACATAAAAGGGGAAAGGTTTATAATTGTGGACTAGCAATTTTTATTTCAAGAGCATGATTAAAATACAAAGTGAAACACAAACAGAAGCCAAAGTTTGCTACTTTATGTTTATGAATAAGTGTCAACAAGGACTATACATAACAAACATTCACTATTCAATCCTAATAAAAATTCAAAATCGCATGAATACATAAAAGCAACAGAAATATGATTGAACTGGGAAGGAATATGAACCTTACGTCTAATCCCATAAAATTCAAATTCAATAAATTTTTTTTCAAGAAAAATTTGAGACTTTCCAGCAAAGAAATGAAAACCCATAAATATTAATTATCCCCCATATAAGCGTTGTAATACCCCGAGAAATTTTTCGTTGAAATTTTGTGCGTAAACGTATTGGGTTCTATCTTCTAGAATGAATTATAAATTTTCCGTGATTGATAAATTATATGATGACTCACATGTGTTATTGTACTTATTCCATCCTCTCATGACTATGATGATTTTCTTCGGGCTATGTGAGTTTCATACATCCTGCATATTTCTTAGAAATATTTATGATGATGATGTTTATACAACTACATACACCCCCATATACTCAGTTCCTTTCCATGGTACTGACCCACATCTTCGGATGTGGGCTGCATTTTCTCAGAATGTAGGTTCAGGTGCTTAGTTCCAGGTTCGATAGTGATTCTTTGGGCACGCTATTCTACATCCTCTGTTGTGGTGAATCCTTATGTTCCGAGGACGTGATGTTTGATGTTGGTTTCACGGAATTGTTTACATTTGATAACTGAGTATGAGTCAGTTGGGGAATGTCTCAATGGCTCACTGGTTTTATTGATTTTCTTAGAGGCTTGTCAGACTAGTATAGATATTGGGAGTTGACTAATAAGTCGTATTTTGTTATCTTTCTAAAATTCTTTTATTCTTGGATGATGATTACTCTATTGATATTTAAGGGTTATTTATGGAAACCTTATTGATTTGTGTTAAACTGAATGAAAATGGCTCAAAGGGTTAGCTTGGGGCTATTCGTAGCCTCAAGCACCGTGTGATGCTCCGGGACCCATTTTCCGGAGCGTTACAAACTTGGTATCAAAGCCTAAGGTTTTAAGGTGTCCTAGGGAGTCTGACAAGCCGCGTTAAGTAGAGTCTTGATCATCGGTGTGTAGCGCGCCATATCTATGAGCAAGAGGCTACAAGACATTTTAGGAAAAAGTGTGATTCTTTCTTTCAGAAGTCTATTGTGCTTAAAGTGTCTCTCTCTGCTATTGATTCGTGCTCTCCTCTTTCAGAAATATGCCTCCACGTCGAGCGAGAAGAAATAATGATGGTGAGCAACCTTAACCCGCTGACCCATTGAATGAAAATGTGTCTCATACTAAATTTCGGTAGCCTTTCAGGCACCGACCCAAGCTGTGACTGCAAATGTTCAGGCCAACCTGGCCCTGGCTCCACAGCAGCAGGGAGGTGATTCAGCAGCTGCTAGGATCCATGACTTCATGCGGATGAATCCACCAAAATTCTATGGGTCCAAGTCTGATGAGGATCCATGATTATTTTTAGAGGAGGTGCGGAAGATTACTCAGGTGATGCATGTATCTGAGGAACATAGTGTGGAGTTGGCTGAGTATAGGTTGAAAAACCTTACTTATGACTGGGTTGTTGCTTGGAGGAAAGGTAGAGGTGAGGGAGCTATCCCTATAACTTAGCAAGAGCTCCAGGATGCATTCCTGGATAAGTTTTTCCCTTTGGAGATGAGGGAGGTGAAGGTGGAAGCATTTATGAACCTGCGACAGGGCTCTATGATTGTTAGGGAGTACTGTCTAAAGTTCAATCAGTTGGCCAAGTATGTTCCTAACTTAGTGGCTGATAATCGGGCTAGTATAAGTAAGTTTATGACTGGAGTGTCTAGTTATGTGGTTAAGGAGTGTAGGTCTGCTATGCTAAATAGTGAGATAAATCTTTCTAGGCTGATGACTCATGCCCAACAGATTGAGGCAGAGAAGGTTAAGGAGAGAGATAGAATGAGAGGGAATAAGAGAGCTAGGTTTGAGCAGTACGGATAGGGTCAGACTAGATCGCAGGGAGGGAGTCGCCCTCAGCATCAGGATCGTTTATCTATGCTAGCACCGTCATCTGCTAGTGCTCTCATTCCTAGAGGTAGGCAGGAGCAAGGTAGCAGGTCATATGCATCCAGGTCCCAGTACAGTACTGGCAGTAAGCCAAATCATCCTCTGTGTCCTAAGTGTGGTAGGGCTCATTCGGGTGAGTGTTGGGGTGAGAAGAGGGGTTATTTTCGGTGTGGTAACATGGGTCACAGAGTTAGAGATTGTCCACAGGATGGACAAGGGCATCGTGACTATCGCCCTCAGACCCAGACTCAGTCTGTTAGTGCTCCAGTTCCAACGACTCGCCCAGCCCTAGCTCAGGGCGCCTCTTCTAGCAATGCTGGTGGGCAGCGCCAGAATAGATTCTATGTTTTACTGTCTCTCAAGGAACAGGAGGACTCTCCCGATGTTGTTACTGGTATGCTTCATATATTTCAGTTTGATGTGTATGCTTTTTTGAATCCTGGATCCAGTTTCTCATATGTTACACCTTCGATTGCTGTGAATTTTGAAATGAGTCCTGAGATTATTCCTGAGCCTATCCTAGTTTCTACCCCAGTGGGTAATTAATTGTTGCCCAAAAAGTGTATAAAAAGTGTCCTATTACCGTTCTTCATAGAGTTTTGTTGGTTGATCTGATTGAGTTAGACATGGTAGATTTTGATGTGATTCTGGGTATGGACTGGTTATATTCTTCTTATGCCTCTATTTATTGTCGGACCTGAGTGGTCAAGTTTCAGTTTCTGGGTGCATCTATGTTTGAGTGGTCTGGGAATTCTGTGTTACCCAAGAGTCATTTTATCTCTTACCTCAAAGCTAGAAAGCTTATTTTCAAGGGGTGTATTTATCATTTGGTTAGAGTCAAAGACACTAAGTCTGAGACTCCTACTCTCCAGTCTGTTAACGTGGTCAATGAGTTTTCTGATGTCTTTTCAGATGATCTCCCAGGGATAACTCCTGATGGAGAGATAGAGTTTGGGATTGATCTTCTTCCCGATACTTAGCCCATTTCTATTCCTCCTTACCGTATAGCCCTTGTAGAACTTAAGGAGTTGAAAGAGCAACTCAAAGATCTACTAGATAAGGGTTTCATAAGGCCCAATGTTTCTCCTTGGGGTGCTCCTATGTTGTTTGTAAGAAAGAAAGATGGCTCTTTGCGTATGTGCATTGATTACCCCCAACTGAAAAAAGTCACCCTAAAAAATATGTACCCCCTTCCGAGAATAGATAATTTGATTGACCAATTGCAAGGTGCAAGTTATTTCTCAAAGATAGACCTTCGTTCCGGCTGTCATCAACTCAAAGTTAGGGAGTGTGACATCCTGAAAATCGCTTTTCGAACTCGTTATGGCCATTTTGAGTTTCTTTTTATGTCTTTTGGGTTAACTATGCCCCAGCAGCTTTCTGGACCTCATGAATCAAGTGTTCAGACTATATCTGGATATGTTTTTCATAGTGTTCATTGATGATATACTGGTGTGCTCCTATAGTGAGGATGAACATTCTGATCATCTCCGAACTGTCTTGTAAACCCTTAGAGATCACAAGTTGTTTGCCAAGTTCAGTTAGTGTGAGTTTTGGCTAAGGTCAGTTGCTTTTCTGGGTCATATCATTTCTTCTGGGGGTATTAGAGTTGATCCCCAAAAGGCCGAAGCTGTTAGAAATTGTCCTAGACCTATTTCTCTGACTGATATCCAAAGTTTCTTGGGTTTAGCTGGCTATTACCGCCATTTTCTTGAGGGTTTCTCCTATATAGCATCTCCTATGACTCGGTTGACCCGAAAGAAAGTAAAGTTCTTGTGGTTCGAATCTTATGAGAAGAGTTTTCAGGAGTTGAAGACTCGACTCACTTCAGCCCCTATTTTGACTTTGCCTGATGGTGTTTATGGTTTTGTGGTGTACTGTGATGCTTCAAGAGTTGGGTTGGGTTACGTATTGATGCAGAAGGGTAAGGTGATAGCTTATGCTTCTAGATAGTTGAAACCCCATGAGAAAAATTACCCCAACCATGGCCTTGAGTTGGCTGCTGTTGTGTTTGCTTTGAAAATCTGGAGCTACTATTTGTATGGTGTCCATGTTAATGTTTTCGCTGATCATAAGAGTCTGCAGTATGTGTTTACCCAGAGAGAATTGAATCTGAGGCAGACACGATGGTTAGAATTATTAAAGGACTATGATATGAGTGTGCTGTACCATTCGGGCAAGGCCAATGTTGTGGTGGATGCCCTAAGTAGAGTATCCATGGGTAGTGTTTTGCATGTGGTAGAAGGTAAGAAAGAGTTGGCTTGTGATGTACATCGTTTGGCTAGATTGGGGGTTAGGTTGTTTGATTCCACTCTAGTATTGGCATGGCTCCGTTTGAAGCCTTATATGGGAGGAAGTGTAGATCACCCATAGGTTGGTTTGAGGTGGGTGAAACGGCTCTAAGTGGTCTTGATTCGGTATTTGAGGCTATCAAAAAAGTTAAGTTGATTAGGGAAAGGTCAAAAACTATGCAGAGTCGTCAGCAGTCATATGCGGATGTTAGAAGGAGAGACCTTGAGTTTGAAGATGGTGACCTAGTGCACCTGAAAATTTCACCCATAAGGGAGGTGAATAGATTCGGAAAGAAGGGGAAGCTTAGTCCCCGTTATGTTGGTCCTTACAAAATTCTTAGCCGTGTTGGTAAGGTAGCTTATGAGGCCGAGTTGCCTTCCTAGTTGTCCTCTGTTCATCCAATATTCCATGTCTCCATACTTAGAAAGCATATTAGCAATGCTGTGGTAGTGGATTCCTCTGTCAGTGCTGACATTCAAGAAAATATTTCTTTTGATGAGATTCCTATTGAGATTCTTGATTTCAGTGTCCGAAGACTAAGGAACAAAGAAGTTACCTTGGTCAAGGTGTTGTGGCGAAACCAATCTGTTGAGGGTGCAACTTGGGAAGCTGAGGCGGATATGCGATCCAACTACCCGCACCTATTTTCTGTGAACTTCGATCAAGCCGAAGGTAACGTTCTTTCCTAAATCATGCACTTTTGATAAAAGTTACAGCAGTTCATCTGTCATTTATTATGTGTTCAGCTGTAGTTTCTTGAATTTATGCATTCTATGTTGCATTTGGAGTGAGAAACGATGTGGTGATGAGTCTAACGAATGGTTTCAGCTGTATGCTCTATTCCCTATCTAATCTTGGCATGTCTAGCGTCATTCGAGGATGAATGTTTCCAAGGGGGGATGATGTAATACCCCAGGAAATTTTTCGTTGAAATTTTGTGCGTAAACGTGTTGGGTTCTATATTCTAGAATGAATTATAATTTTTCCATGCATAATGTCTTAGATTATGACCCACCATTGTGTAGAGTATCGAATAAGATTTCCAACGATATGTGGATCAACAAAAATGGACACCCGAGCGACGGGTTATGAACATTCCGATCGAACCGTGAATAGTAGTGAACAGTAAAACGTGCAGGAAAAAGTACTGAGGCCTGGCGTATTTTTGCTTCAATTTTAAACAATCATAACTCCTTGTATATAATTATCTGGGTGATTTACTATATATCAATGGAAAGCTCTGCGAGACCTCTTTCCAATGAAATTTGTTTCATCCAATTTGTCTATCGAAGCAAAAAGTTATGGTCGATCTACTTCAGCCTACCAAAAGTGAATTTTTGGGTCAACTTCAAATGATCATAACTTCTTGTACGCAATGATCTGGTTGAGATACTATATATCAACGGAAAGATATGAGAGTCCTCTTTCTAATGAAATTAGTTTCATCCAATTTGGATATCGGAGTAAAATGTTATGATTGATCTACTTCAGACTATCAAAACAGTCTACCAAAGGACAGATTCGAAAATTATTTAATTTTTAGGGACGTTTTGGTCATTCCTCCTCACTCAAAAATTGTCCAAACCCTATATTAAAGCCTATTAGAAGCATTATTTATTATATTTCATCAAATTCCCTCAAAAAGAAAACCCTAAGCTCCAACATCCAACTTCAAGAACCTCCAAAGCTCACCATTAATTCTGCAAATTTATTCAAGATTCCAAGTTCTTAGTTCAAGAACTCCAAGAACCATCATTCAAAGGCACAATTAACATCTTAAAAATGAGTATCGATCTAAAGTTCATCATTCAAGGTATGTGGGGTTTTTCAACAAAAACTCTCTTTCGTTCTTGTGCCCAAAAGTAATTTTCTTTATAAAGGCATGATTTTTATTTAATTTTTTACGAATTTGAAGCATGAACCCATATCTTATGATGATTATTATGAAATCTTGATGTTTATGATTTTAAAAGATGAATTTACATGTGTGGAGATATAAAGCATGAATCTTGAACGATATGTATCATGATTTTGATATTTGGATCATGAATCCCTATTGGAAATTGTGTTTTTTTTGAGAAAGTGTGTGTTATAAGCACGTTGATGTTGAATATTTGAGATATTTTGAATGATTGACCTTTTGGTCTTAATGGAGTTGTTTTGAACTCGAGTGTGAAAGAAATCCACAACGTGGTTGATTTTGATAGATGGAAAACTTGATGTCTCCCGATGTATATTTATATATTACTGAAATTATTTTGTGGTGGATTGTCTTTGAAATGATCTGAGCTAAGTCCGAGAGAAATCTTTCGCACCGAGTGGGAGGTATAAAGCGACCTTACTTCCCTAGAACTACGTTCCCTCATAGGAGTGATCCTGAGGCTAATTTATATAGTGATCACTAGTTTGTGTGGATTTGATATCGATAGTCCTACTCCGATGGTAAGGATAGGACGGGTCTCCCCAACGTGGGTTCTACGTTGGACTCCATGTAGCTCACATGGTTTATGTCGGTTATAGGATCTCCCTGTGTGTGTGTGTGTTTCCTGGAGTCTATGGTGAATGGTGAAGTGATTTGAAAGTGGAATTGTGAAAGTTATTCTTTCGAAAGATTTAAATGATATTTACATTATGAGAATTGATATTCTTGATGAACTGAAAGTGATTGACAAATTATATGATGACTCACATGTGTTATTGTACTTAATCCATCCTCTCATGACTATGATGATTTTCTTTGGGCTATGTGAGTCTTTCATACATCCTGCATATTTCTTATAAATATTTATGATGATGATGTTTATACAACTACATACACCCCCATATACTCGATTCCTTTCCATGGTACTGACCCACATCTTCGGATGTGGGCTGCATTTTCTCATAATGTAGGTTCAGGTGCTTAGTTCCAGGTTCGATAGTGATTCTTTGGGCACGCTATTCTACATCCTCTGTTGTGGTGAATCCTTATGTTCCGAGGACGTGATGTTTGATGTTGGTTTCACGGAATTGTTTACATTTGATAACTGAGTATGAGTCAGTTGGGGCATGTCTCAATGGCTCGCTGGTTTTATTGATTTTCTTGGAGGCTTGTCAGACTAGTATAGATGTTGGGAGTTGACTAATAAGTCGTATTTTGTTATCTTTCTGAAATTCTTTTATTCTTGGATGATGATTACTCTGTTGATATTTGAGGGTTATTTTATGAAACCCTGTTGACTTGTGTTGAACTGAATTAAAATGGCTCAAAGGGTTAGCTTGGGGCTACTCGTAGCCTCAAGCACCGTGTGATGCTCCGGGACCCGTTTTCCTGGGCGTTACATGCGCCTCTCACATCGATATGAAAAACCAGCGACAGACTTTTGATGAGATTTTGTATTCACATAATTTGGACAGCCTAAACAATGTTGATTATTAAATGAAAATTTAATCCAAAAACACACCAACAAGACGCAGTCAGCGCTAAAAAATCTAAAGCATTAATGCAGCAAAGTTAAAGACTTTTAGGAAGAAATTTTTTAGCGATCAATATGTAAGATCAAAAGAGATTATTCTTTTGAATTGATATACTATCACTGTATGCACATGTAATGGTTAGTCAGCAACACTTATTCTAATCCCCCTTTCCAGTTTCCAAAAGAAACCAAAAAAGTGAATTAGTGAAAAAACTCTCAAAAAAAAAGCACTGGCTTTGAACAATTTGAGAAAGGGAACAAAAGGAAAATACAAATCGGCCAGCATCAAAATAAAGATGGATCACTTTGTAAAAATAATTTTAACCTCAATTCTAACCCCTTTCGAGTTTTCTTTGAAGCTAAAAGGGTGAATCGGTGAAAAAATTCCAAGAATAAGAATGCTAATACTTAAACCAATTCACAAAAAGGTTCAAATCAAGCGAAGATGGATCAAAAATTTATTTTTAACCTTGATTCCAACCCCTTTAGAGTCTCTTTCAAAGCCAAAGGGAGGATCAATGAAAAATCCCCAAGAAAAGAATACAAAGCTGATTTTTAACCTTGATTCTAACCCCTTTCGAGTCTCTTTCGAAGCCAAAGGGTGAATCCATGAAAAATCCCCAAGAAAAAAAAT
The DNA here is from genome assembly GCF_002878395.1 of Capsicum annuum. Lineage (NCBI taxonomy): Eukaryota > Viridiplantae > Streptophyta > Magnoliopsida > Solanales > Solanaceae > Capsicum > Capsicum annuum. Next base: position 182,027,409 of record NC_061120.1, on the reverse strand, counting down.
ACAAAACTGATTTTTGACCTTGATTCCAACCCCTTTCGAGTCTCTTTTGAAGCCAAAGGGTGAATCCATGAAAAATCCCCAAGAAAAATAATACAAAATTGATTTTTGACCTTGATTCCAACCCGTTTCGAGTCTTTTTCGATGCCAAAGAATGAATCAATGAAAATCCCCAAGAAAAAGAATAACAAAACTGATTTTGACCTTGATTCCAACCCTTTTCGAGTCTCTTTCGAAGCCAAAGGGTGAATCAATGAAAATCCCCAAGAAAAAAATACAAAACCGATTTTAACCTTGATTCGCGTCCCTTTTGAGTCTCTTTCAAAGCCAAAGAGTAAATCAAAGAAAAAATTCCCAAGAATAATAATAAAAAATTGATTTCAACCTTGATTCCAGCCCCTTTTGAAGCCAACGTGTGGTTCAATGAATAATCCCCAAGAATAAAAACATTGACACTATAACCATTTCACAAAAGGGAACAAAAAGATTCAAATCGACCAACATCGAGTGAAAATGGATCAAAAAAAAGAAAACAAAACATATTTTTACATTGATTAAGAAGCTGTAACTACAACAATATCCTTCACTCTTAAGGAATCATGAAGCCAAATTCTCAGATGAACGAGAAGGGGGACTCAAACAGTCGATCAACATAATACAATAATTTTACTAAAACATCATCAATCCTACAACTTTTAAGTCCTCTACAGCAAGCAACAACATTCAACGCAATAATCGAAACCAAAATTACTACTACTACAACCATTGCGACACGACACCAAAAGAGGGAATCGAGTACTGACTCGTTTTTGGGCAGCAAAACGGGATAACGAGCTAACTTCAAGATCTGCCACCACCAGAAACCAACGCTATCAACTTAGGAACCTTCAATTAACCGAACAACTTTCAAAACAAGAAAGAAAGAGAGAATTTTTTACTACAAAGAAACTGTTTTGCTTTGAAAATTTTCTTTTTTTTTTTCCAACCCCTTTTTTGCTCCCAAAGCTAGCCTTTATATAGAGAAAAGGATAGGGTTTTTTAGGGCTTAAACTAGTGTGGAAAAAATTGGAACGAGAGGTAATTCTGAGAGTTTCCAGGGGGAATTCGAAATTCAAAAATGAGGATAATTCTCTTTTTGCTAATAGATCGTACCAAAGTTTTGGATATTTTTGAAGAATTTAAAAATTGGGAATATGGAAAAAACAAATTTTTTTCTCAACCAATGGAAAAGGAGCACATGCGTACCTTTATGGTATGATTCCAACGCTCAAAATTGATTTTTTTTGGAGCATTCAATTGAACCAAGACTTGGCTGCCACCTAAACATCTTGTAGAAGGCTTATGTCCTTCTTCACACCGAACCATATTGAAAGCATGTGATGACAAAGAGGAAAGGGAAATGGGTTGGAGTCGGGTTTCTGGGTTGAATTGGCGTTGATCGGTTTTTTGGTCGTTGATGGGTGATCGTCGATGGTTGCCGTGTTGATGTACTATTATTGTTGAAGTTGGTCTTTTTTTCATTGATGTAGCTATTTTCTATTGAAGTTGGTGTTGTTTTGTTGTTAAAAGAATAGGATGTGGACCGGGTTGAATTTTGTTGGGCTATTAGGCGGCTGGGTAAGGAAAAATTAGGCTGCTCCTTTAATTTTGGGGTACGGGTTTTAATTGGGGTTATTTAATAAACCCAATTAGATTTAATTGGGGTTAAAATAACCCCAATTAGATTTAATTGGGTTAAAATAACCCTCTACTGATATTTGTACCTGAGCACTGCATAATATAATATAACAAATGCGAAAAACTAGCAGAAACTTTCCCTAAGGTTCAAAACATCTAAAATGCACAAAACTAAAAACTAAATACTAATACATCTTTCTGAAAAGCCTGTAATTGTCTGATCTATGGAGTTGATGGGACATGTCCCCAACTAACTCCGTCTACTAAAAATAAACTAAATCTAATAGAAAACTGAAATAGGAGGCATCCTCGAATAAAGAGGACTCACTACTACGTCTACTGCTACTGACTGAGTCTGGACTGCTATAGGTGCTCTGGATCTCGCGCTTCTGAACCTATGTTATAAGACATCATAGCACAAGAGAAATATATGTCAGTACTTTGAATGTACTGATATGCTAGGTGAGGTAAGGCTAAATGCAAAGGCTTGTGCATGAACTATACTGTCTGAATAATCTGAATATACTGAATGAGGATACATGTATGAATACATAATCATAACAAAAATCATTACAACACTAAATACTAACTTCTAAACAGTTGAGCTTCTAACAACTGAGCTTATTATTACTGACATCTAAATTCACTAGCATTAGGAGACTGAATATTTGAGTCTTACTAATAATTGAGTTCTGAGATTGCTACTATCAACTGACTAAATCTAAGATCAAACCTCTCTAACGAATGATCTCTGAATCTACTAATAATGATAAAGAATGATTGTATTTGAGATCAAACCTATCTAGCGGAAGATCTCTGAATCTTTTAATAATAGAAATGATGGACTGATTATGAGATCAGGCCTATCTAACGGGTGATCTCTGGACCTTCTGATACTGATAAGGATAATAATAATAATTGACTGAGTTTGAGATCAAGCCTATATAGTGGGTGATCTCTGAATCTGTGAAACTATCTAAGTTCCTTACTGAGTTGTGTGACCATATCTGATGATCCTAAATCTGAAGAACTATCTGAGATCTTGACTGAGACTGAATCTGAAGTTGAAACTATAACTATAGGAGTTCTCACTTATCCGACATGCCCTAAATCTGATCTGGTGGGGTCCAACCTGTAACCCCAGCTGAAAGGGTGTCAATACTGTGCCATGGGTAAAGACCTCTGCTATGGTCAAGCCTCTCTAATGGGTGACCCTGAATAGGAAGTCAAGCCTAAGGAAGTATGATAGTCAATCCTTAATCTAGTAGGTGACTCCTGGTCCTGCACTGGCTACACAATTCTGGAGTTCAGGGATTGCTGCTAACAACTCTACCTCTCTAATGGGAAGCCATCATCCCTGCACTTGTTCGATACGAGTTACTACTCCTAACTGAAGGACTCTGAACTAATTCTTAACTGAACTTAGACAGAGCTGAATCTTCTATTGATTATACTAAGTAACTGAGTTAATCTGAGTTCACTTGATTTCGAAGACTGACAGAATACTACTGAATTCTACTTGTTGTTTGAATACCACTGAGTTTCATAACTTACTGAGATTTATTGAAATTTGGACTGATTACTGAATACTACTGAGTTCTGAACTGGATATTAAGCTTGATTAGATTGAATACTGAGATTACTGTGTTTACTTAACTTCTGCCACTAACTGAGATATACTGATCATAGCACGACTGAGATTATCTTGAGACTGACTCGGCTCTAGAAAAGTAACTAAGTTTTTGGGTATAAATACCCCCAGGACTCGAAAAAATAAATAAATAAGACATGACAACTCTTGCGTAATAATCATAACAATAGACTATCATTCGTAATATACCCAATGAAGCATCATTTCAAGCACTTGGAGAGTCTTAAACATGTAATTGTATAGGGATGCATGTTGTTGTCTCATTACTCATTCAATAAGGAATTAACATGAATAGGAATGCATGTATCATATCATAATTCACTCTTCTAGGCATTACAATGAACACTTGACATGTATTGACTTACATAAAATTGGGAATTTCTTGTCTACATGCTATAATGACTCTATTTTCTTCACATAAGCAATTTATCAAATATGAGGAATGCATACTTTGATCATACAACATTCAATACACATAATTAACATGACTACATAATTCAACATGCTTTTTGAAGGGACTTTATCATGAACATCACATAACAAACACCTACTAAGGTCCATACTTGCATCTTTATGATCACAACATGAATTAAAACTTAATATTAACATGGGCTTCAACTTCAAACCACATAAATCATGAAAAACTCATAAACATAAAATCTTGAATATAAAAAGGGATTCTTGAACTTCTTGGGTAGAAGGAACCCAAGAATCAACATCCAACATACCTTACTATATGATTCTTGAAAAATTAACGATGGAATTTTTTTGATTTTAAACCTTCAATAGAAACCTTAATCTTGTTCTTGAGGAAAATAGAGAGAAAACCTTATATTTTGGGTGAAAATATGATGAATCTCGTGTTAAAGAAGCTTATACAGGGGTGGGATTTGACCAAATTGTCCTTAAAAACACGGAAGTGAAATGCTGAAAAACTGAGCACAAGGGCTATGGACAGGCAGCGCCTTTCCCAGAGCCTTTTGTAGGCTAGATGGCACCTTGCTACTAAGGGAGGGGGGCCAAGTCTCTAAGCTGGGTGGCGCCCCTCTGTAGCCTTTAGCTACTATTTTGCCAACCCAAACATGACCTTAGGCTCGTCTAAAAATTTTGAAACTCACCCGAGATGTACTCTTGATTTGCCCCATCGCAAGCAATAAGAAAATCAAGAAACGGAGGTCGGGAAGGTCACAAAATAATTCATCAAAGTTTCAAAGGCTTATGGAATGGAAAAGTTTCAACACTTAGCCAAATTTTTTAAGTGTTAAGCCTTTCTTGGCATGCTTTAGAAGCTTTAAGGACTCTGGAATTTTACGGTGTGTTACAGGAACTCTTCACATCCATAGGTAAGAATTTACCTTGACATAATTTTCAAGACTTTAGTAGGTGTACTATTACTTGAATTTGAATGAAAGAGAAGTTTACCCTCGATATGAGCTTAGAAATATCCCGAAGGTGAAGTTGAAACCAGAATATCCCAAAATTCCCACATGCCTTCTAACAGGGGTGTGGTTGGATGGTTGTGGCGATCATCCTTTAGCTCGCATCCAAAGAGTTTGACATCTCTTTTTAGACTATGTCCCATTTTGCTACTAAGAAAGAGTTCCACGTTGTGCTACATCCTAACTGGAGTCGTCTGCACCTATGTTTTTGATTTGAGATTTTCATCCTCTTAGATATTCTCGACAATGTTTTAAATAAAAAGTGCTAGTGCTAAACATAATTCACGAAAGAGGTATATAGTCTTTTATCATATCTCCACGTGAGTTGCCGCCTAAAAAGTGAAGTCATCCTCTCATATACCTGTCGGAAGGAAATAAATTGCAATAACATACATAACAACCCTCTTGGTTGTTGCATAATTATCTTATTTGTCGAGTGAATATGCCTTCAAGGTGAGGTAGCCTTTTTGGACACGACAATACTTTATGCAGAACGATCCCTTCAATCGTGTGATGAACCATTTTGGTTGCCTATGATAACCTTTCTGGTTATTGACAATAATCTTTGCATGTGACCTTGGATAAGTCTTGCGCATCTTTTGTATCGATACGACTTATAGATTTCTCTTGAATTGTCAATCTTTGGAAAATCTCGCACATTATTTGATATTGGATATTAGGCGACTTACATATATCCTTTGAATTGCTAGCTTCTAGGTGATCCTACACATTATCCGACCTCGAATAAGAGATGACTTACAGATACCCCTCCAATCGCTACCTCTTAAGTATTCCTGCACATCATCTGACCTTGGATATAATATGACTTATAGATATCTCTCAAATTATTAGTCCTTGGGTAATCCTGCATATACTCGATCCTGAATGTGACGCGGCTTATAGAGAACCCTTGGACTTATCAATTTGATAATCTCACATATCCTCCAGTAAGGATTTAGTTGCGACTTATGGATAACCTTCGTACTTTAAATTTTTGGGTAACCTTGCACACTATCTAATTAGGATGTTGTTGTGGCTTACAGATGACCTATGGGCTATCAACTCAAAGGTAATCTTGCACACTATCCTATTTCAAATAATATTACTTATAGATGATTCTTAAATTGTCAATTTCAAAGAAATCTCATGTCATTTACTTTCAGATAGCGACTTACAGACATTCCTTTGAATCATTTGCTTTTGATGCATTCAGATGCTGATTTATAAAATAATGAGATATCCTCGACGCCAGCGTATGTTATCTTGTGTGTCAACAGATATTAGATGATGATGACATCCTCGATGCTAACAATGCTATCTCGCGTGTCAACAGATATTAGATGCTGATGATATTCTCGACGCCAATGTATGCTATCTCGCATGTCAACATATATTGAATGCTGATGATATCCTCGACGCCAGCGTATGCTATCTCACGTGTCAATAGATATTAAATATTGATGATATCCTGGACGACAGTATATGATATCTCGCGTGTCAACAGATATTAAATACAATGGCCTTCTCGTCAAGGTCATGAAATGGCCCTCTTGGCAATGATATAAAATAGCCCTCTTGGCAATGGCATGAAATAGCCCTCTTAGCAATGATATGAAATGGCCCTCTTGACAATGATATCAAATGGCCCTCTCGGCAATGGAATAAAATGACCCTCTTGACAATGATATGAAATGGCTCCCTCATCAATGGCATGAAATGACCCTCTTGGCAATGACATGAAATTGCCTTTTTGGTAATGGCATAAAATTGCCCTCTTGGCAATGATATGAAATAGCCCTCTCGGCAGCATAAAATGTCTCTCTTGACAATGAAATGAAATAAACCTCTTGAAAATGGCATGAAATGGCCCTCTTGGCAATGATATAAAATGACACTCTCAACAATGACATGAAATAGCCCTCTCGACAATGGCATGAAATGACCCTCTTGGCAATGACATAAATAACCCTCTTGGTAATGATATGAATTAGTTCTTCCAGTGATTGGAAAATAGTTTCAACTGAGTCCGCTTGTCTACATTTTTCTTTCTGCATGTACCTGTACTCAAGGTAGACAGTTAGCAGACACGATGTCGCTCTCACTGACAACCAAAATCAATCTTTATGACAGTTTAATGATAAATACTAAGCATCATAATTTGAATGACGTATTCTGCTATTAATCTTCTCTTCTTTAAAGAAATAATTAAATAACAGATCCACCAAATGCAAGTAAATGGGGTAAAATTCTTGTTCGGAGATTACTCAAATACCGTTTGTTTTGCTTCAAGGCGAATTTTGAGGATGACTTTTGACTCTTCCTCCTATTGAGTAATCCTTTTGATTGTTGTATTTATTGTGTCGACTCTCTTTAATGTACCTGCGCTCAAGGTAAATATTTAGTAGACATAAAGTCATTTTTGCTAGCGACTATTTTTTAAGAAAATCTAAATACAATATTCATAAAGAAGATAAGACGCCTTTGTCTGTCCTTCATGGTCTCAAGAAATGAGATAGACAATTCAAAAGGTCCTCGATAAATGAGTATAAATTCATTTTTGGGGATCCCCAAAAATACCATTCTTGAGAATTCTATGCTCTGGTGTGGCTCGCAACTTGTTTGGAATATTTTGAAAAAGATTCCCATTTTGTGTACTTATCACTGCATTCACAGAAAAATGATTATGTTTGAGTGAAACTACTCTGTGTTGACCTTCTTCTATCCTTGATTTGCTCTTCGCCATCTTTTGAGTACTCCGTCATGTTGGGTCTTCCACCCTAACTCCCCATCCCAATAGATGCTTTCGCAATTACTAAGTAAAAGATTTGTATAGATTTATGAAAGTAGTCTTAATTTTTAAAAACTAGTTTCAAAAATTCTGTAAAAGATTCAAAAAATCTTTGCCATTCATGTCATGTGCTAGCTCAATGGACATCTTTCTCCTGGTTCTGACTGTATCCGATGTTCGATGGAGGATTTTCCAAACTCATCATCATTGTTGGAGGTTTCTTCAAAAAGTTCTATCATAGCTGAAGAATTAGTCTACCTAGACTTCGTAGCAGCTAATGATTTCCAAAACTTGACTTTGACCTTTGGTGCTGGGGGATTTGAAACATATTCCAATATATTAGTTTAAATTTTGAGGGCCTCCTCAAAATTTTTGCCCCAGTTTAAAGTTGTTTGAGACAATCTAAACTCGAGAGGATCCAAAGTCTTTGTTAGTCTTCGTTCTCTTTATTTTTGGAAGATGATCTTCCTCTTGTGAATTTTTTAGATTCCTCCTCAAAAATTCTGCCCCAGTTTCTATTTTTTGGGATTATATAACCGAGCCATTGGGGTGCCTACGTATCCCGTTGAAGTAGGAATCAGGTCAAACATAGTTCAAGACTACGTTAAGGATATATAACAAAATCTATTGGGTTGACAAAAGTCGACATAGGCCACCTACGTATCCCTTTCTTGAGAATTCAGGTCATCACGTACTTCAAACATAAAAGAAATTGATAAATCTCCTACGAGGTTAACCGAACCTCACATAGGCCGCTTACATATCCCTTTCTTGAGAATTCAGGTCAAATGTAGTTCAGACATGAAAGGAAAGAATAAATTTTCCTAAAGGGTTGACCAAAGCCGACATAGGCCGCCTATGTATCCCTTTCTTGAAAATTCAGGTCAAACGTAGTTCGTACATAAAAAGAATTTTCAGGGTTAAATGGCCCTGAATACTATTATCCATCTTACTAGGATATAAATAAGAACTTCCATGAAGTTTTCATTGTCTTTGTCTTGATAGAACGAAGAATCAATTGTCCAATTCCCTTAGTCATTGCCCTCCTAGTTAACCACCGCAATTTTATCTAGATTAGGCTTCTTTGAATCTCAAACTTTTTGACTCTTCTGTTGACTGTTCTAAGGATATTGTCTCTCATTCATCATTATCTTGATTCTTGACATTACATGACAATGACAAGTTTTAAGTTATTATTGTATGATGCGCGAAGAGTCATGGGTAGAGTGGAGGTCCAATTCAACAATGTTTCCTCCAATTAATATTCAATGATCCCGATTGTCTTGGAAACCTCTTCCCTCATATTTTTCTTATCCCATCCTCGAGACCATTGTTTACAGGTTTGAAAAATGATTGGTAGAGTCCAGTTTTACTACTAGTCATTTTTCTTTTCCTGTATCAAAGCTATAGTCAAAAAAGGGATCTCTTATTCGTTTTGATCTAGTGAAGTAAGGCCATTTTGTGCCAACACAGAGTAGTTTCTATTACCTACAAAGTAAAAACAACTCAAAGACCGACGTGTTAGATTCCGATAGTAATAAGCAAAACAAGATGATAAGGTAGGAAGTAAACATATAGAGTTGTTTCTCATCTCATGCAAATTGATCCATGAAGTAATGATGACTTGAGAATTTCAATGAAAAAGATTTTGCTCAATGATATGTATAGGTGGAATTTTTCAGGAAGGCTCAACTTTTCCACTTCCTGGCCTTATTACTTCTTTCAAAAAAGTGAAGGACAACAAAGCTTTTAGAGATATGAGCCGGGCCAAAAGGCTGCCTACGTACCTTACGGAGGAGAAATCAGGCCCTACGTAGTTTGAAATTATAATGGCTTTTTCTGATTTCAAAGTCAACTTTACTAAAATGGTAGCGATCATTTTGGAAGTTTTAAGAATGGTTGCGGACTTTTCTGAGAAACTTGGGAGACTTGGAGTACATTTGATCGAACTTTTGTATAGTGGAATATATTTCTGCCTAAAGATGTTCTATGGAAATGGGATTGGATCAATTCGCCTTTAATTCGAATCAACATAACACGTATAAGCATATAAACAGTTATATTATATAAGCATATTATAATAAACGTGCATCCTAATTGGGGTGACCCTTTTTGAGCCAAGGGTTTGGGCCTAACGAATTTTGAAGAAAATATATTCCTTGTTAAAGTCAATCCATTATCCCCCAAACTTTCATAGATATGTAAAAGGACATAAATGCTTACAAAAGATAACAAAAGAGGGATACAATCTTTAGGAAAAGGGAAAATAACATGAGAAAAAGAATAATGTTCCGCGCAGGGGATAGGAAATACTAGTTCTTGAATGCTCTTCTATCGGCCTTTGCCCTCTTAGTTTTGTCTACTTCTTATTATTGGAGACATCCATTGATGATCAAGTTATTTCCGTATAACTGTGCTCTAGATGCAACCATCCAAATCGATCAATTTCTTTCTTGGCTTGCTTCTATTCCTTCTTCAATTGGTATATGATTGAGGCATCCTACACGAAAGTAAGCAAAGCAAGCCTTCTCCCGACCCCCAAAGGATAATGGATTGAATTAAACAAACATATATTTCTTCAACACATAAATATGATTCGGCTGTAATTGACTCGGGACCAATAGAAGCAGGGCAAGTTTTCTAATAGGCCTAATACCCCCTTCGAGTATTGAGTCATCCTAGGCTTATGCCTAAAAAAAGTTTTGGTTTAGTTTTATCCTAGGTATCTAAAGTGGATTTGAACCAGGTTCCCAAGCGGACGACTTAAGTTTGAAAATACGAACAACCATCAGACGCCTCACGTGCTAATAAATCGTCTTATTTCCAACACTTTATTTGGTGTTGAACAACAGGAACCGGGACATCCACGAAACACCAAACAATTTATATTTCAAATGGGAAATATGCTATGAAAAGCATCTCCAAGTTTAAACATATGAGCACATAAACACTATAACAGTTGGTCAAAAAGGCAGAACCTAGTTAAAATTCCCAACGGAGTCGCTATTTCTGTTTTGCAAAAATTTTAACTTTTGAAAAATCACACTTAATTTTAAAAAGAAATTAAGAAACCTTTATAAGATACTTTAAATGATCCAAAATAGAAAAATTATTTAAAAATTTAAAAATTCTGAGTAAGCAGTTCCTATTAACGTTTTAGGAAGGTTTAAGGCACCTAAAACGTTCGCTAACTTGCTGTTATCCGAACTGTTTGAAAATATCTTTTAACTAACTTCAAAAAGATTGATTTGTTGAAAAATGATTGATTTTAGGAAACAATTTGTGTAAAAGTAAGTTTTGACGACTTAGTAGGAGATTTAACCAAGTCTAAGCAAATGAAAGGTAAATAAGCACATAAAAGGGGAAAGGGAGGAAGAAGAAATAAATGATTTGGGCTCTTAAGCCCAAATCCATCACCCTGTCCTAATCTAGTTGGATTTTCGGCCCATTTTTACCTGTCTTAATCTAAATGTTGGGCCTTGGCCCGTAACCTGTCCTAAACTATTTTTTAGGCCCGTTGGCCCAAAATCTATTCCACCTGTATTAAATTTACAACTTTGACTTCGAGGCCCCAAATGAATGAATAAATAAATAACTAGATGAATAAAAACAAGCAACACAACGTTAAATAAACTAAAGAGGATGAGGCTTTTTGAGCTTCCAAATCCAAGTAACTTTGTCGCTTCTATCTTCTTATACTGGTATGCCATAAGATCACTTTTGGGAATTAAACCTTGAGGACATGGGCCTCACTGGCCCACTGGATAATGCAATGGGAAGGAGTCCAGCGTGGACTCCAAAACAGATTAACGTATAAAGAAAGAAAATGCAAGAAATTAGAATTCAAATCACATAATTCGATAAGTTTAAAAACATCACATAGTGATATGAGTAATGGAAAAAGAACAAGATACAAGGTAATGTATAGTAATAGTAGGCGTAGGCGTAGGAAAAGAGGAAGATACCATATAATTTAACACATCCAATAATATCATAAGCAAGATACTCATATTCGTCTAAAAAAAAAAAGGAATTTCCTTCAAGTGTTGTCTCCACCTTACTGCTACTTTCTAAGAAAAAAAAAAGTTGCCTCCATCTTATCCTAATACCTAATACAATCCAGTTTACTACTTGAAAAAGGTTATAAAGGTTATAATTGTGGACTAGCAATTTCTATTTCAAGAGCATGATCCAAATACAAAGTGAAACACAAAGAGAAGCCAAAGTTTGCTACTTTACGTTTATGAATAAGTGTCAACAAGGACTATACATAACAAACATTCACTATTCAATCCTAATAAAAACTCAAAATAGCATGAACACATAAAAGCAACAGAAATATGATTGAACTGGGAATGAATATGAACCTTACGTCTAATCACATAAAATTCAAACTCAATAACATTTTTTTTAAGAAAAAATTGAGACTTTGCAGCAAAGAAATGAAAACCCATCAATATTAATTCTCCCCCCATATATGCGCCTCTCACATCGATATGAACAAACATCGACAGACTTTCGAAGAGACTGTGTATTCACATAATTTGGAAAGCCCAAACAATGTTGATTATTAAATGGAACTTTAATCCAAAAACACACCAACAAGATGCAGTCAGTCCTAAAAAATCTAAAGCTTTAATGCAGCAAAGGTAAAGACTTTCATGAAGAAATTTTTTAAGATCAAATAGTAAGATCAAAAGAGATTATTCTTTCGAATTGATATACCATCACTGTATGCACATGAATTGGTTCGTCAGCAACACTTATTCTAATTCCCCTTTCCAGTTTCCAAAAGAAATCAAAAAAGTAAATCAGCGAAAAACTCTCAAGTATGAGAGCACTGACTTTGAACAATTTAAGAAAGGGAACAAAAGGAAAATGCAAACCAGCTAACATCAAAATAAAGATGGGTCACTTTGCAAAACTAATTTTAACTTCAATTCTAACCCCTTTTGAGTTTCCTTTGAAGATAAAAGGGTGAATCGGTGAAAAACTTCCAAGAATAAGAATGCTAATACTTAAAGTAATTCACAAAAAGGTTCAAATCACGCGAAGATGGATCAAAAATTGACTTTTAACCTTGATTCCAACCCCTTTAGAGTCTCTTTCAAAGCCAAAGGGTGAATCAATGAAAAATTCCCAAGAAAAGAATACAAATGATTTTTAACCTTGATTCCAACCCCTTTCGAGTCTCTTTTGAATCCAAAGGGTGAATCCATGAAAAATCCCCAAGAAAAAGAATACAAAACTGATTTTTGACCTTGATTCCTACCCCTTTCGAGTCTCTTTCGAAGCCAAAGCGTGAATCAATGAAAATCCCTAAGAAAAAAATACAAAACTGATTTTAACCTTGATTCCTACCCCTTTCGAGTCTCTTTCGAAGCCAAAGGGTGAATCAATGAAAATCCCCAATAAAAAGAATACAAAACTGATTTAAACCTTGATTCCAACCCCTTTCGAGTCTCTTTCGAAGCCAAAGGGTGAATCAATGAAAATCCCCAATAAAAAGAATACAAAACTGATTTTAACCTTGATTCCAACCCCTTTCAAGTCTCTTTTGAAGTCAAAGGGTGAATCAATGAAAAAATTCCCAAGAATAAGAATATAAAACTAATTTCAACCTTGATTCCAGCCCCTTTTGAGTCTCTTTCGAAGCCAAAGGGTGATTCAATGAAAAATCCCCTAGAATAAGAACACTCCCACTATAACCATTTCACAAAAGGGAACAAAAACGATTCAAATCGACCAACATCGAGTGAAAATGGATTAAAAAAAGAAAACAAAACACATTTTTACATTGATTAAGAAGCTCTAACTACAACAACAACATCCTTCACTCTTAAGGAATTATGAAGCCAAATTCTCAGATGAACGAGAAGGGAGGCTCAAACAGCCGATCAACACAATACAGTAATTTTACTAAAAAATCATCAATCCTACAGCTTTTAAGGCCTCTACAGCAAGTAAAAACATTCAATGCAATAATCGAAACCAAAACTACTACTACTACAACCATTACGACACGACACCAAAATAGGAAATCAAGTACTGACCGGTTTTTGGGCAGCAAAATGGAATAACGAGCTAACGTCAAGATCCGCCACCACTAGAAACCAATGCTATCAACTCAAAAACCTTCGATTAATCGACCAACTTTCAAAAAGAAGAAAGAAAGAGAATGTTTTACTACAAAGAAACTGTTTTGCTCTGAAAATTTTCTTCTCCTTTTTTTTCCAACCCCTTTTTGCTCCCAAAACCAGCCTTTATATAGAGAAAAGGCTAGGGTTTTTTAGGGCTTAAAATGGTGTGGAAAAAATTGGAATGGGGGGTAATTTCGGGAGTTTCCAGGGGGAATTCGAAATTCAAAAATGAGGATAATCTCTTTTTGCTAACAGATCGTACCAAAATTTTGGATTTTGTTGAAGAATTTCAAAATTGGCAATATGGAGAAAATGAATTTTCTTCTCAACCAATGAAAAAGGAGCACATGCGTACCTTCATGGTACAATTCCAAGGACTTGAAATTAAAATTTTTTTGGAGCATTTGATTGAACCGAGACTTGGCTGCCACCTCGGTATCTTCTAGAAGGCTCATGTTCTTCACACCGAAGTGCATGGAAAGCGCGTGATGACGAAGAGGAAAGGGAAACGGGTTGGATTCGGGTTGCTGGGTCGGATCGGCGTTGATTGGTTTTTAGGTCGTTGATGGGTGATCGTCGATGGTTGTCGTGTTGGTGTACTGTTGTTGTTGAAGTCAAGCTTTTTTTCGTTGATGGAACTATTTTCTGTTGAAGTTGTGTTGTTTGCTGTTAAGAAAATAGGGTGTGGGCCGGGTTGAATTTTGTTGGGCTATTGGGCGGCTGGGCAAGGGGGAATTGTGTTGCTGCTTTAATTTAGGGGTACGGGTTTTAATTGGGGTTATTTAATAACCCCAATTAGATTTAATTGGCTTAAAATAACCCTAATTAAACTAGGAATTTGGTAATTTTTGAAACTATTTTAGAAAAAACAAACTCAATAAAAAATAATTTCAATTAAGATTTAGCCTATTCTATTTAAATTTTGATCAAATGAAAAGTCGATTGGCAATTACGTTGCAATTATGGCCAATTTAGTTTCAATTATGATAAAATTTAATAGATTAGTTAAATTGAATTGAAATTCGATATGAATTAATTCTTTCTTTAATCCCGAATTGATTGATTTAATAAAATCAAATGCATATTTATCCAAATAAATTATTTTGGTAATAAATTATATTGAAATCAAGATTTTAATCATTATATTTATTTTTGTAATAATCTTTAATTAAAATCCGATATTCCATAGAATAAATATTTAAGTAATCAAATTATATAATCTCATATAACTGAACACAATAATTTATAATCGCTACTTAAAATGACCAAAATCACGTAAAAAAATATTTTAAATTTTTTTTATTCTGATGAAATAAATATTTTGATTTTATTAAAAACTGAAGAAACCCAGGATTAAATTTACTCGTGGAGGACAAAAATTAGGTGTCAACACCCATGACTATAAATAGCTAGATTTCCTCTCTTCTTAGATTAAGATGATTTTGAATGAACTTACACTTAAGGGTATTTTCTAAGCTTGTTGGAAGCTTTGTTGATTGTTTAGAAACGCTGGTTGTGAAGGGGATTCAATTCCTCTCTTGGTCTTCGTAGGAGCTAGGTGTTTGGTGCTTGATTAGGTTTAAACATTGGAGGCCTTTGGTATAATACACCTTTGATTGCTTACATTTTTTCTTCTTGTGTCTATCTATTTATTATCTTTCTTTTTTATCTTTTGATTTTCAGACTTTGTGTGAGTTTTCATATTTTGGGTCGTATCACAAATAAAGGAGGAGGCTGCAGTAGAGTTAGAGGATTGTTTAAGTTTGTTTGTTTTGTTTTCACGAAGATCCCTGTTCGAATGGCTTTCCATATCAGAGGATAATTGGTTACTGATGCTGCTAGGGACAATTATGAAGGATTAGTATCTATAGGTGTTAAAGAAATAGTCCTATTTTATAGTCATTCTCACCGGTTTAAGGCCTTTATGTTAATAGTATGTAATTTATAAACAATCGATACACCATTAATATACACTGGAAGAAAATGTATCTATAGTTATAAAATTTAAGTTATAAATTTAAATATCATAACTATTATCTAGTAATAACCACACAAATTTAACTTTTGTAGCTATTTACTAATTTGTAAAATTTCTCAACCACACAAATTAAATTGACAAAGCAAATTTTTCATGTTTGCTTCTGGTACTAGTAATCGTGGTAATAATTACCTTATTAGCTACAAATTTATTGCTACAATAAAAATTTATAGCTAATCATAAGTTTTTATCACGCTTTAAAAGTTATTGTAGCAATAGTAACTCTTTTAACCACAAGAATCAAATTATATAGCCACATCTTTTTTTATATAATAAAATTCATAGCTAATTATTAATAGTTGTCACAAGTTGAAACGTATTGTAGTAAGGAGTGTACAGACCAAACCGTCAAGTTAAACCAAATCGAAGAACCAAATCAAACTGAGAAAAAAAACTGACTTATGGTTTGGTTTGGTTGGTTTGGCATTTGAAAAAAAAAAACGACCATTCTTGGTTTGGTTTGGTGTTAACCAAAAAAAAGTCAAACCGAACCCAAATCAAACCGACATAATATATATATATATATATATGTGTGTGTGTGTGTGTGTGTGTGTATGTGTGTGTGTGTGCTAGTTTAGTTGCACGTGTCTTGCACGTATAACGTTTGATTATTTAAAATTAAGTAATTTTATCTATTCCGGAGATTTTTAATAAAGTATAAAAGTTCAAATCACTTTTCAAAAATCTTTCACACTTTAATGTAATAATGTAAATATAAACATAAATACATATGTGTTTTTCAATTCCAAGTGGTTGATGGTATCACTTTTACACTTGTATGCCTCTTTCCCTTGTTGCCACAGAATAAGAGAGACACATCAATTTAAACCATATTTGTGTTAAGATTATATATATATATATTGAAATCCCCCCACCCCCCCCCCCCCCCCCCCCTTTTTTTAACCTCATTAAATAACCTAATCTCACTTCTCACTTAACAAACACTCATATCTCTTTACCCTCTCCCCAATCCATTGCTCTCCCCCCTCTTCCCTTCCCATTCGTCCCTCACCCATATCTCAATTTCTAATTTGAGTTGAAATTGTTTATTTGATGTTTCGCTAATTATTTTTTTTTGTAGGTGTTATAATATAGAATCTCCGAGTAAAGCTATTTTTTCGTTCGTTTAGGTTTTAAAGTATTAATATTGAAACTGAAATCTCTCACTTGTGAGATTACATTGAGTATATTATTATTGTTGTATTGAAATTTGAGATCTATAATTATAGGTTTGAAGAAGTTTATAAAGTGTGCAAATTTCTTTACTTCTTTAGTTGTTTTGCACTTTTTCTTGTATTTATTTGTTAAAATTTTTAGTAAAAGAATTATCTAAGACATAATTTTTCTGCTTGAAATTCTATGTATACACATAATTGCATATATAATCATTATTCTTGATTTTCTTGGTGCTAACATATTTTACAATTATTGATAGACATATTGGAGAAAGAAGAACATATAAACGACAACTTGAAATGGACATTGATTGGTCAAGTTAAGTTTCAGTTCAAGAACGTTGAAGGGAAGAGAGGAAGACTGTTGCTTTGGACTCAAATAAGATGTTGTCTTAAAAAAAATTATATATTGTGACAATTCTCAAAATTATAAAATATAATTATATATAACTTGACAACTATTTTGAAATCTCAAAAATGAATTCTTAGCTACATTATGTAACATTCTGACGAATAAAGCTAGTGAAAAGCTCTTTAATTTATAATAATGAAATTGTTTGAAACTATTTTGGAATTTAATATTTTTTATTTTAGTTTCATTATATGAATTCTTGTGATTAATAATGCTTATGACAGTCTTCCTCTATTAATAGCAATGAATCTTTGTAGTTTAGCCACATATATATTACTAAAAATATGATTATACATTATACTTTTCATGCCAAATAAAAAGAAGAATTATAATTTATATATTTTATGATAAAAATAAAGAATTCTTAGCCATGTACAAAAATGTTTGTGGCAAATTCTTTAGATGATAGCTACAAATTTTCTAACTCATAGCTAAATATAAGTATTTTTATGAGGAGTCTCAAATATAAAATAACCACTTTTTTTAGTTTTCGTAGCAAATCTACTCTTTTTTCACACTAAAACATATTGTGGCTACGTTACAAAATTTGCGATAAATTTTATTTGTCGTGGCAAAAGAATAAAATTATTTGTAATAAGTGTATATTTCTTAGCAAGAATTTTTTACTATCACAACTACAAACATAATAATTTTATAGCTGTAAGTATTAGTCTTTAGCCACAGACCATGTAAATTCTGTAGCTAACTTTTAGTTATGTCACTTCTTTCTACTAATGTTACGAAAGCAAAATTTGTGGCTAAAATGTTTAGCCACAAACTTTTTCATATTTAGCCACGACATATTATGTTGCTATATATGCATTATGTTATAGTGATAATATCTAGCGTTACATATTTATATACCATTTGTACAATGTCATTATATTATAAAACTATTTAAACAATATCAATACACGTTTATACATATTTATACAATATCGATTCACATTTATATAATATATACACAATATCGATACAAGTTTATACACTATTTATACAATGTCCATACATTATTTGCTTTTATACAATATCGACAATTATTTACACACGATCTATACAATATCAATAAATATTTATACACCATTTATAAAACATCGATAGACATTTATATATTATTCATACAATATTGATATATTACATATACACTATATATATTAATTTATGCAATATTGATACATTACATATACGCTACATACCAATTTGTACATCATATATACATATTTATACACTATATATACAGTATTGATAGATGAAAAAAAGTTGTATGGCAAAAGCTTGAAAATAAAAGCTGAAAAAACGAAATATAAAGGAAGAAAATAGTCTAATCACCATTTTAAGTAACAATGATCATTTGAAGCAATAAACAAAATCTTGACTATTTTTTTTAGACTATATATATATATATATATATATATAATTGAAATTTTCCCTCAAAAAAATTGATATGACAAAACAAATTAATTTTAGGACAAAATTCAGAAATAACATACTTATCTCCTTAATTATGAATTTCATAACAATAGTTTCATAATTATATAATATAGCAAGTTGTATTTTGTATTTTTGCAAACTGTTGCTATAAAAATACAAATACATATGATTTTTACTGCCATTATGATCGATATGTATTTTGTATTTTTGCAAACTGTTGCTACAAAAATATAAATACATACAAATACATATGCTACAAAATGTAATTTGATAAAAATGTTGTTATTTTTTGTAATTTAATACTTAAATATGCTACTTTATGTATTTTTCCTTAATTAATTTTAAACATAAATCCATTTTTTTTAAATAAAAGAACGACAAATTTTCACAATTGGAGTTTAAGTTTTAATTATAGGGGAGGTTCATTTGAAGATCCCTATTCTTATGTATAATTAATTCTGTTAGTGCTCTAATAACAATGGTCAATATCGTTGAATAAAATATGATTATGTGTTTCACCTAAATTTTTGTAGATTGTATTTGACGAGAGAAAGTTGTTTGAATGATAATGGTAAATACTCCTCACTTGTTGCTCTGGTAATGATAAGCATTCCTCATTTCTAGCTCTAGGATAGTGAGTTCGTATCACCCATTTATCTAAAAAGGTGAGAGCTCTTAGGTAACTGTTAGAAAAAATCAGTTAGATATGGTATTTTTCCTAATTTAGCTATTTAGGTAGAGTAGGATAGTATAATTGCTACACTTTAATCTTCAAATATACGTTGAGAAAAAAATGTCTTCAAATATGTAAGCTCTCACTAATCATATGAATTCATCTCAATTCAGTGTTTCAATCTTCGATTTTCTTTTACACCAAATGCTTTTATATCTTCTTACTTGGCATTTAAATCTCTATCAATATATATCAAGAGATTTCTAGTATATTTTATACCTAGTATGAGGGCATCAAAACATGTGTTATTAAGCTTAAACCCTAATTAATTAAAGAAAAAGGGGGTGAATATATCTCTTAACTTCACAATTTAGAGCAAATATACACCTGATTTAAAAAGTAATGTATCCATTTTAATTTATTTTTTTAAATTCTGTAAAATAGAATCATTAATAAAAAATGTAATGGTTCTCTTCGTCGTTGCGGGTAAGTGTCTGATGCAAAAATTCAGATTAAGATCTTCTCGGAATTTGGAGTTAGAAATTTTGGGTTAGGCTAGACTCGGACGAAATTTGAGCGAGGTACGATCTAGGATAATTCAGGAATGGATTGAGGGAATGTGATTAAGTTTAGTTTGATTTTATGTTAGCTAAGACATAAGAAACTAATAAAACTTTTTGAAAGTGAATTCGAGTAAGTAGAACTCCCGATATTGATCTCAGCGTAAAGGAGTTAGTTCGGAATGTAACATTTGAGGGTGTGTTGTGAAAAAGGTAAAACTGTGAGGATTCTCGAGGTTTTGCCTCGCCTATACTACTACAATGACATGCACATTGCTATAGTGTTTTTCACCATTGCAAAATAATTTCACTATAGGGGCGGTCACCGACAGTCATACCTGCTATAGCGGACGATTCCCGCTATGGCAATATAAGTCGTTGTTTATTCAAAAAAAAATTCAAAAATATTTCATTGTTCTAAAACACGTTTTGAGAATGGGCAAGGGCGGTTTAGGCAACTTTCATTAGGTTTTCATCATTTTTCATCGCAAAGATAAGTAAATTATCCCTTTTAGCTAGTATATCAGTTGATTAACCTTAAAATCACTAGTTTACTTGTATGTTTGGGAGGGGTAAAGCTTGTTTTATATGATTTTCTAGTGTAATACAGGTAAATTAGATGTAAAACCCTTGAGTTTTGATTATTAGTCATTAATTTACTCTTGGATGTCATTAACTCACCACGTAACCATGAAATTAGTAGTTTGTAGGTGAATTAATGGTAGGGAAACCCTAGGATAGGTGGAATGATCATGAGTTTGGCTTAGGTTTCGGGATTAGGTTGCAATACTCGACATGGTAGGTTACTTGGTGGATTATATGTTGTGTTTGTGTTTTATACCACAATCAAGTGAGTGTACGGAAAGGCAAGGCTTAGGATTAATTGAGTGGAGAAAGCTTGAATTAAGTAGGTGATGGTTAGTGTAATGTTTTCTAATTTGTTATATGTGTGCATGATAATTGTTTCTTACTATTTCTTGTGCAATGCATGTTGTTACGGAATGTAAAAAGAGTTGTTTGATATTCTAAGTGTAATCATACTCAACGAACTTGTATGTAAAGCTTGTTGATTTTTACAAGTATTGGTTGTTATCATTGTCTTGTGATATTGTGATATCTATTGATTATTTGTGCGATTTTTACCGATATTTTAATATCTTCATGAAATTTGGTGGAATAAAGTTGACATGACATTTAATTAATGGGTTTGGTATATGGACAAAGCTTGTCCCTTCCAGGTTATAGCTAGTGGGCACGTCCATAAAACTTTTAGCATATATGTAGAAAGTACAAATGAGTGTGACAGTTCCATGAATGAACAAGAGATTATGTGATTTATTATTATCTTGGTTCCTTGAGTGAATCATCTTAAATGTTGAATTGGTATATTGGTTCTTAAAGTGGATCAGATGTACTTAGTAATTGTTAAAGGTGATTTCTGGTGTAAAATGAGTGGCATAATAATGATTGTTAGGTCATATTGGATCCTTGAGAGGTCTGGGCTAATGGTATAAATAAAAATGACATATTCATATTGTCATACTCTAAATTAAGGTGGAATTGGTGTTAGGGACATGTATTGTTGACTTGATTAGGGTTTGATCGTGTATTATTGACTTGGTTATGGCTTGAGTCATGTATTATTGACTTGGTTGTGGTTTGAGTCTTGTATTGTTAACTTGGTTATGGTTTTAGTCATGTATTGTTGACTTGGAGTTTTATTATTGGATTTAACCTGACTTGATCTGTACTCTTGTCTGACTCACAATCTTGGTTAACAAAGCTGTTGAATAAGGTTGTGTTGTGAACTGATAGAAGTTGTTAAGTAATGAACATATGTTGGCTTATTTTACTCAGTTATAGTTATGTGTTCACAATATCTAATCTTAGATTGACCAAGCGACCCTAACAATATTTGTTTTTTTGTGTGCTGATACTAAACGTGCTCTTATTTTTGTTGAGTGTAAAGCATCTTCCAATGGCTACTATGACATTAGTTGTGATTCCAACGGTTGATTCAAATTCAAGGGTGAGCTGCATCTTTTGAGCTATCATAGATTCTTCTGTTGATGTTTTAAATTTTTTGTTCTAGACTTGTACGCATTTTTATTTTTAGTGCTTACATTCCCTTTTTGACATTATTTAGTAGTTTTTCTTCAAACAACTTTCGGGTTCTAGAAGTTTCTATAAGTACAATGTCTTTCACATTTTTTACTATACTTATGTTTATTTTGACTTGGATATGGTCTGTGGATATATAGTTGCTTAATTTTGGTTAAGTATTGGTTAATGTTGGGGTTAGTTGGTTCTCTCACCAAAGGGTTAGTGCGGGTGTCACTCGCTACAGGTTTGGATCGTAACAGACAAGGATAAATATGCATAATTTGTTTAACAAATATATACACCACTTTTTAAACTAATAATATTTCTACTCTAAATTGCAAAGTTGAGGAATATGTTTGCCTTTTTTATTTTGGTAATAGTCTATAAAATATTACCAAAACCAACAAAAACTTACAAACTAAAGAGCACCTAATCCTAAGACAACATGTCATCATGATTAAGCCTTAAAGAAAACCTCTACATACAAAACTTGTCTACAAATCACCTATATTTTCTAGCACTACTAGAGCCCTCATATATTAGTACTCTCTCCTTTATCATATTTTAAATTTGCCGAACAACAAAACTAGCTTCCACAATATGTTTTCTAAAAATCATGCCATTTCTTGTTGATCATATACAGTAGAGCATAGCTCCATAACATACCACTATCAATTTCTTTCTGAAACTTTTCCTATGTTTGTTCTTGATCATTTCTAGAGTTGCATGGATATCTCTTAGTACCATCCCTATGCCTAACCATTGAGACAAGATACTCGGTAGATTTTTTAACCCCACACACTCTGTAAATTTATGCTTGGTATCTTCAAGCTTGTGCAGCTAAAGGAATACATACATGTCAAAATTTTTAGTCAAACATAGTCTTTGCATCCTAGCTTTAGTAAGCAGTTTCCCTTGAATTGCTAGTCAAATCAACACTCTATATTTGGATTTTATTCTCTACCAACTTTGCAATGTTCCATTTAGGCCTATCTACAAGCATAACATGATAGCTTGTAAATACTGAACAGACACCAGTGTTATTAAGACAATACTTGTCCTAATGATAGCACGCGACCATTCCAAGTTTTAACTTATGCAAATGCCTCCAATACCAACTGCTTTTTTTGGAGATTAATGAGCCTAGAAATCTGCATCACTGTTCATATAAATTCCATGTCTACACTTAACCAATAACTGATCTTTTTTCTACAAAAACTACTAAATTAGCTTCCCCACAGATGCAACGTTTCATAATCTGTAGTTTTCATATTCAATCCCTCTTATTTCTTTGGGTAGCATGCATTTGCCAAGTTACAAGAGCTATCTTCCTTCTCTCATCTATCACACACTACGAAAATGGGATAATACCCACGAAAATATCTGAACTTTGATCAGATTTCCAGTTGAGCATACTGAACTTTGCGGGGGGTCCTATTACCCCCTAAACTTTTTTTTTCTATATTTTAATGGTACATATCAGACCCCTTGGACCATTGCATGTAATTCACGCGCATTGGGCGCGTGAAAGTGTTAAAAAATCGTTAAAAAACCATTTTTGGTCAAAACAACCCTCAATTTTCTAACTTTATAAATTGAATGGTTTTTTATTTATTTTTCATTTGTATCTTGTCTCTTCTTTCTTTTCTTTTCTTTCTTTCTTCTCTTCAATGGTGTTTCTTTCTTTCTTTCTTCTCTTCAATGGTGTTCCATTGTTGACTTGGAATTGAATTGAACACAATTTTATCACACGCACAAATCAAATAAGTTATGTTTGACACACCTAATTCAATTACATCAATTTGACCCAATTTCAATACACACACTAAATGGGTCTTCTTCAATCTTGATAGTAATTGAAATTTTGAATTCTCAAGAAATCTGTGAAGATTATTTTCTCAAATTATGAATTTTTTATTCTTTTTTTAAATGATGCATTTTGAAGTTTCTTTCAAGATTGGTGATTTGAATTCTGTGAAGAAAATTCTTTCTATTTTTTCCATTAAATTAAAATTCTGAGTTTTGGGTTGTTTTAGAATGTTGGATGCCAATGTTTTGGTTGTAATGGTGTTGTTTTGGAGAAGAACAACTCCATTGTTTTGGTCTGCTGCTATTGCTAATTTTGGAGAAGAACAACACCATTGTTGGATAATAAAAATGAGAAGAACAACACTATTGCTGCTACTGCTAATTGTGGATTTTGATGAATAAAAAAAAGAAGAAAATAAGAAATTAAGTGGAGAAGAATAAGAATGGAAAAGAAATTAAATGAAAATTAATTTTAAATAAAAAATATACGTGTCAATATGTCATTGGCGCGTGTATTACACTTTTCACTTTAAAACTAGGTAAAGAATTTGGGGGGGGGGGGGGGGGGAGTTAATTCCATTTTAAAAAAGTCCAGGGTATAATAGGACCCCCACAAAGTTCAGTATGCTCAACTGGAAATACGGTCAAAGTTCAGGTATTTTTGTGGGTATCATCCCTACAAAAATCTCTATATTTATTATCTAATAAATTATCAACACTTTGTGGTAAGATGAAGACTGATCCCTAAAAGGGACAATAAGATTACATTAATCACTTAACACCTACCAGTATAAGTCAGGTGCATAGTTGAAAATGCTCTGGTCTTTCTGGTCATCTTCGGACAAAGTTGATAACACTTAAGCTTGGTCCATTTTTTATGTGAAAGTGGGAGTCCTAAATATCTAACAGGTAATTTCGTCAAAGAAAATTCAATTATCCTCAATCTCTCCTACTGAACATCTTCAGAGACTCCATCAACAAATAAATTGGATTTGTCTGAGTTAGCCAATGGCCCTATTATATCTAAGAAATACTTAACAGACTTAATTACCCTTCAACAGGTATAGTTACACCTTTACATAAAATCATCAAGTCATCTACAAATGTGAGGTGAAAAAGTTGTTGATCCTTGCACATGGATGATATCTAAAGTCGGGAACCTTACTCATCCTAGTCATAATTCTTGGAAACACCTCCATTACTAGAACAAAGTATAAAGGAGATATGGAATCCCCTTATCTTAACCCTCTTTTACCTTCAAAATAGCCACATCCTACCCCATTTACTTTTATCAAAAATCAAAAAGTAGTGACACACATCATAATCAATTGCACAAACTTTGGAGGAAAATCAAACCCAACAAGTATCTCCTCAACAAATCCCCACTTCACTATGTCATAGGTGGCACCTACACTACTTACCCGGTGGAAGAATCATATAACACAAAACATCATCCTAAAATCAACACTTAAAGAGATAATAAAATTAATATATCAATGAAAATATTCAATTTTAAATCAAAAACATAAGTACCACTAAAATGCGGAATATTGCCCTTAACCATAACCATCCCTAGGACACGAAAGTAATTCATACCAAAACTACTAAAGATGATCAAGAAGAGGATACAACCCCAAACTAAAATGAAAAATATAAGTTCATAAATAAAGACTTTATCATCGAAGAATGACTCATAGTAGCTCGAAATATGTTGCTCACCCTTGAATTTGAAGTCAACTACTAGAATCACAAGTGAGATCTCGTAAGAGCCATTGGAATATCCATTGCACTCATAAAAGTAAGAGTATGTGTAGTATCAACACACAAGAAACAACAGTATACTAGTAGGGTCATTTGGCCAACCTAAGATGAGAATATGAACACATAAGCAAGTTATAGTACAACAAGTTAATTCATGTTCAAACCAATATACACTTATTATGACAAACAATAAATAAGTGGATTAAGATCACAACCAACAAACCAAGAAAATATGATAAAGTCACTTTTAGCCAAACTAATTCAAGACATGTAAACAATTATCAAATGTAAATATATTCTCTAGTTCACTCAGGGAACCGTCAAACTCACCCGGCCCTCATACATACAAGCTATGGGTAAACATTCACCATCTATCCATGACCTACAGGGGACAATTTTTGTCCATGTATTGAGTTCCAGATATAAGTGTCTGCCAACCTTGTTTCACCAATAAACTATGAGAATGTTCCAAATACTTGACATTCCATATTTAGCAATGAGGTAGGTAAAAATCATACATTAACATAAGATCATTTTTCATTGGCCACACCAAACTACATTCACTAACAAGCTATACTACAAAGTAGTTAACATGCACATATAGAACAAATTGAATTAAATTACAATACCTTCACCTACCGCAAACCAAGCTTGCACAACTCCTCTAAGTCGGGGCTTTTCCCTTTTGTGCAATTACCGATCGCTCTTGGTCTAGAACATACATATAAGCACATAGTTAATAAAATGACCTACTATCTTGGGAATGATACCTCACACCCAACCCCTAAGGTCAAGTCATGATCATTCCCTTCTTATTCTAGGATTGTCCTATTGTAATTTATCTAAAACTACCAATTTCATGGATAAATTCATGAATTAAATGAATTCAAGTATGAATTAACCATTAATAATCAAAACTCATTATTACTTAATTTATCTCTTGCAATTGAGCATAGTTGTAATGACCCTTTCGATCATTTTTCTTATTTTTGCGTATCTTCTCTATTAAGGCTTCTCTATAGCTACCTCAAGTCATTTATGACTTTCTGGGACTGATAGTTCAGTTATCGGGCAGTTCGTTTGGTTGGTTTTTAGAACTAATTTCATGTTTAGAAGTCTTCATTGGTTTCAAATGACCATCGAATAAGAACTTTAGTAAGATGATCTTGGATGCAAATTCTGACTGTGCTAGTAGATCCAAAATATCAATTTTAGACTAGGTAGATCTTTGGTTTGGGTTTCAGCGCACCCGATATTATTTTGTTCTATTGGTCAAAAAGAGGAAAAATCGAAAGATATAGGTGTGGGGCACACTATTGGTATAAATGACCTTGTATAGAAAATCTAATTTCACCAACGTATTTGGAACATTAAATTAAGTGGGGTTACATTGTTCATTTGCGAAAATCAAAGTTCACATGAGTTTCGAGGGTCAAAAACTAGTTCTTGACTTTGCTGGTACTAGGCAAATGCAATTGTACAAGGACCTATTGCGATCACAATAGTGTGATCACTGTTCCTAGGACTGTGATAGAGATATCTCCATGCATAAAGGGCTATAAATAGTCCCTTAAGTCGTGATTTGGCCATTTCGCTATTTCTCTTCAACCTTGAGAGTTAAATACCCTAAATAGGCATGATGACTCAAAATTGAGTCTTGTGGGTGACTTGAGAGCTTGATTAATATCTTTTAGTCTGAATATATTCAGATTTAAGGTAAGAATCCTTCGAATCCATGCTTGAATTTCTTAAATTTTTTACCAAAATCCCAAATAGCTTGAGGGCTTGATTTAGCCCCAATTAAGCTTTGTTTAACCCATTTCTTGAGGGTTATGATTTCTTGATGGTGAATGAATATTGGGTTGACCTTGAAAATGTGTTTTACATAAATCAGAATCATTTGGGGTTTTTGATGTCATTTTTGGACCTGAAGAACAATGGTGTAATATGGGTATCGTTATGCTTGAATTGATAAATACATTCTATTTTTAATAGCTTGGCATCTTGAAGAGGATTCTTAGAAGAGGAAACAAAGGTTTAGCAGATTGATAAGCATTCTTTAAATTTGAGGTAGGTTAGGTTTAGCCGTTGTTAGAATAAGCTTTGTCATAGTATAATTGTGATATCTTGTTAGATTGGGAGGGGTTTTAGGTGTTGGTTGATGATTTTTCAAGATTTGTGGTTATTTGGATATTTTTGGTTATTTGAACCCATATAGTGAATGCCTAGCTTGTTGTCTTGAACCTTGATGGATTAACTCTTAACATGAATACTTAGAACTACTCTAGTTAGATAGGAGTGACCTTATCACTCATGCTTAGGACAAGATCAGCCTTACATGCTTACTCTAATAAAGTTGCTTTAGTTCCAATAGAGAGTGATAGTATTTGAGTAGGATCCCTACTTTGGACTTAATGGTGGCTTGATGTACATCTAAGATTTGAATTCGATACCTTAACCTACTTTGGGGTAGAAATAAACTTAGAAGGTGTATTGGGGGATTTATAAGTAGGCCTTGACCCATCTTAAGCCTAGATTGACGTAGTCCTCGTGAGACCCATAGATGCTTATGAAATGCATAGAAAATACCCCTTAAGAAAATATTAAGGAACCTTGATAGTAAATTTATTGATGATGCCACAATGAGCTATTACGTATGCTATTAAAGAATCCCATAACCATATTATTCATTAAGCCATAGATGTTGATATTACTCGAGCTATTGATTAGGCTATTTCTTCACTATTGATTGGGCCAACGAATATCTTATTGAATGGATCCTTGACTATAACATGGCATAATCCATAAAGTATAATATCGACTATTTTATGAATAAGCTATAAATTATGTCATGGATCTGATATTTCTCATGTTAGTGATAAACTCTCTTTATGCTAATGGTGGGCCATTATTCATGATAATGCTTATGGTTATGCTCATCGACTAATGAACTAGATTGTTGACTTATCACTTATAACATTCATGTTACATATATATATATATATATATACACACACACTTATTGATAATGTGACATTGATGATGAATGAGAAAATATGGAGGTATGATCTTCTTGTTTCTCCTTTTATGTTTATTTACTTTAGCCCTCATGGGGCTTGTTCTTTACTTTAGCTCTCATGGGCCTTTTCTTTACTTTATCCCTCGTGGTTATTATCCTTTAATTTATCCCTCGTGAGGCTTGCTCTTTATTATTGATATTAATATCGATAGTATGATGATGTCTAACAAAGCCGGATGATACTATGATGATATAGTGATGCTCGACAAGGTCGGATGATATTATAATGATATGATGATACCTGATACAGCTGGAGAATATTATGATAATTTGATGATACACAGCAAGGTCGGAGGATACTATGATGATATTATATACCCAGCAAGGCTGGAGGATGATTATGATGATACGCATGTACCCGGCAAGGACAAGCATGATTATTGATGTGCCTATGAGTGCATCTACCGGTTCGAGTTTGAAAAGACCTATGTATGGCAATTATATGTTATTATTCTTATGATTAGTTGGGTATAATGTTGATATTAGAGATGCCGGCCATAGTTTTCTAGTGATCAAGGTGTAAAGTGGCATCGTTGTTGATTTAAGGTTGAAAAGATGATTAGTGGTGAATATTAATTAAGAGGTTAATAATGACACATGCATAGTTGAACCTTAGCAATAATGAGGACTAGTGGTATTGACGATCGATAATTATGATAGTTAATCTATAATGATGTTTATTGTAAATAAAGACTTATAGCAATGATGATTATTTGATAATAATGATTTAATTGATAATGATGACTATTTGCCAAATGAGGATTTGTGGATTAGTGATGCTAGTTACTAAATGGCTTTTAGTTAATAAATTGAATAATGAATAATTGGTTATTAGAATAATTGGTTATTAGAGGTTATTGGATCAATGGTGATTAGTGAGTTTGTGATGGCTAGAAATAAATGTTGGCTAGTTGATAAATATGGCTTAGTAATGAATTTGGGTATGTGCTAGTTATTGACTAGTTGGTGAAGAATGACTAGTTGTTGATCCATGAATAGTGATTAATTGGTGAATACTGTATAAATAACAATTAGAATCTATATAATGACCAGTGAGTAATTGGATTAGTAAATAAGTGTTGGCTAGCTAATAAAGAGCTATTAGTGTGTATCGAGGATGTAGTTGTCTAAATTATGGTATTGTTATGGTGATGCATATATTGTCATACATTGTTTAATTATGAATGTTGATGATAATTGAAGAAGGTTGGTGAACTTTCGATTGATGATAATTATGGAATGTAGATAGATAGACCGATTGATAGTAAGCGTAGAATGATGGTTGAATAACGCTAGAGTTTAGATATATTCTTGATTACATTTATTTACATTTCTCTTGGGTGTACTCTCCAGTGGTATGGGATGTTGTAATGAGTTTTTTACTTTACGCACCAGTTAGCTTATGGGAGCCAACTTTGTACTTGTGATTGCTTGTGTTGATGCTTTATGATACATTATTATTTTGAATTGTCCAATTCTTATATAGTGCGATATGAGCATGTGTTGGTGTCTTATGTTATACTGTTATTCCGAGATCTATTAATTGTTATGTACAACAATATTGGCATGTGTTGATGCCTTATGTAATAATATTATTTTGTTTTGATTACTTATTATATATAGTGATGATAGAGATAAGTCAGGTTTGATCTTGTACCTTGACTTAGTTATGATTATCTTGCATTATATCATCTTTATATCATGACTTAGGTCAGTTGGCCGATGATGTCTACTGAGTACCCATTATTTTGGTACTTATACTATATTTCTGTAGATCCTAGTAAGGGTTATCATCATAGATGTGTGTGCATCATGTGGAGCAGTCATGGTTTGGAAACTTAGATTAAGCTCCTGACATTTGGAGTATTACCTATCTCTCTCTTATGTTTTAGACTAGTCTTTATGTTATATTCGGAGATAATTTATATCTGTGTATTTAGCTAAACTTTACTTTGTACTCTTGTATTATTAGCAACTCTTGTACTGATACCACCAGGTTTTGGGATTATATTATGTAATTATTTCCTTATTTCATCTATTCCACAATTCTTTTCTTTATATATTTGGTAGTTCGTTCTGGACTACGGGTTTGGCTTGCCTACTAGAGGGTTATAGTAGGTGCCATCATGACCTAAGAAATTGGGTCATGACAAATTTGTATTAGATACTAGTTTTCATTGGTGTATTAGAACAAGAGCTAAGTGTTTAGTAGAGTCTTGCCGATCGGTGTAGTGGTGTAGTGACATCTGCAACCTATCTTTGCGAGGCTACAAGGACATTTTAGGAAATTTACTTCTTGAATCTTTATCGTGTGTCCTCATTGCTATAAACCTCAAACATATTTTTTAAGTCTATTGTGTCCCTAATTAACGATGTAATATAGGTGACGTTGTCAACAGATGTGGCTGAGACTTCCACATGCCTTTCTAAAGTTCCAGTGCAGTGTTGGTCTAGAGAGTCATAGATGGATATCAAAGATTTTCAGCGTCAGCTAGAAAGGATTTAGGGTCAACTTAGGCTCCAATTGATCTTGTGACTACTTTATCCCTGTGTGGTTCAACATTAGGGATCCGAATCATGATTATAGATCCCTTTCAGCCATGGATAGCATTCGAGTCATCGATAGTTCTTAGGTTAGAATTGGATTGGTTGGTGTTCATCAGAGTTCTTGACAAGTTTCTGAGTATGAGATTAGGTTTCTTGAGAGGGCCAGGCATATTCCTATACTACATCCTTCAGAGCAGGACTTGGTGCATGGGTTTGTTAAAGGACTAGCATTGCCACTTCGTTTGGCATCGGAGCATTTAATAATAGTTGGATCTTTATCCTCACAGGTCATGTATTATACAAGGTCCATAAAGAGAACATGTATGGAGACTTATGGAGGTAGCGACAAGAGGCCATGCCATCTGTATAACGCTATTGGTATTTTGTTCGAGAGCTTATTTTGTTTTAGCAATATGGGACAGCGGTTTAGAGAGCGCCTCAAATGTGAGTTAGTGATTGGACAGAGTCAGCATGTATTCCCCCGCCAGCCTAGAGTTCCTGAGGCAGGATATGAGTGTGTTAAGGATAATCATTGGTAATAGAAAGTGCTCTCAGTGTCAGTTGGCCATCCATTTGGACTTAGTTGTGTTGCCTTCTAGGATTTGAGCTTCTGAAGTTGTTGCTACTACAAAAAGATCAATTACTAGTCTAGAGAGTGTCCCCAACATGGAATTTTTAGTCATTCAGACCAGTCTCATGATGATTGTGGCACCTGCAGTTAGAGATAGTGCGCTTAGCACCTCAGTTAATGATTCAGTCGGTTGTTTTGAGTTTGGACCCGTTCAAATTTACTCTCTCTTATATCCGTCTGGCATGAGTTTGCAGATTTCACTGTGATTGGTGTGCTTTTATTTTTCCGCATTTATCTTTTTATTTTATGTATTGGGGTTTTCATACCCATTGATGATTATCTGCCTTGATGAGTTCATGTTGGTTATTGTGTGCCTTGTTATTGAATTCATGATTATATGACTACCTCCGTGGCTTATTTCTTTTAGTAGTGGATGGGGTTGATCTGTATTGATGTTTTCCCCTATGAGTGTAGCTTTTGGGTTCGTGTCCTATTTATATTGTCACATTGGCCTTGTTGTGTACCCCGAGCGGTACATGATATTGATGTTTATTTTTATACCGCCTATTGACAGCTCTCAAGCGCACACACGCAAGTGTACGTAGTCTTATCAAGTAGTAAAGTGGCCTAATGAAAGCCAAGTATCAATCCCACAGGGACTTGGTTAAACAATGATTTAATTCTAGTTCACGGTTTAGATTCAATTGATGCAAAGGTAACCAAAAAGAGTGTTTGGAAATTGTAATTGCAAGTAAAATAAACAATGCATAAAGTAATGATCTTAAAATAATCAATAGGAGAAAACCCAGGGTTAAAGCACTCGTGAACAATCATACTATGTTATTGAATTTCATTCGCTAACTTGCTTATCTTGGTTGTTGATTCATAGGGTTAATCACATAATCATGGTCTCCCGACCTCTAATCCTTTACCTAAGTTGAACCTTACAACTACATCATTGAGCGGGGATGTAATAGTCCACTTAAGTTCTTTAAGCTATCCTCCTACGTGTGAATCAAGTAAGGCATCTAAGTATATCCCTATCCTAGAAACTAATTTAAATTCCTTATTTCATAAAAGAATACAAACTATACTTTGTTCATCTCCATATTCTATCCCCTATTCCCTCTCCCAAGTTTAAAAGGTAGACAATTGATGTATTCTAAGGGTAGCTAATCCTTAAAATAGTTAAACCAAAGATGAACACACAACCAATAATGATGATTAAACTAAAAGAACTTAATTCAAAACAATAGTACTCATGTTCTTGGCTATAATCCCAGAAAGAGGTCATTTAGCCACGCATAGTCATAATGATAATCACAAGGTACTAATTAACGACTAAGAACATGTATGAACAAAATTGAAATAATAAAAATCTAAATATAAAATTGTAGCAGTCCCTTGATCTCCAAAATATGTTCAAAGATATGTGAAAAACGTGACAGTGACGTATTTATAGCAATAGAAGTATCCCAAGCCGCGTAGGAGTCGAATTTAATCAATTTGTGAGC
This sequence comes from Capsicum annuum, assembly GCF_002878395.1. Classification (NCBI taxonomy): domain Eukaryota; kingdom Viridiplantae; phylum Streptophyta; class Magnoliopsida; order Solanales; family Solanaceae; genus Capsicum; species Capsicum annuum. The sequence continues at coordinate 181,994,044 of NC_061120.1, read as the reverse complement.
ACGGGAATGGAGGGGGCGCCGCCCTGGGTTGATCCCCGATATAGGTGAGGCACCACCCTATGTAGAGTACCACTCTATATGAGGCTGTGCCCCGGCTATAGCCCCGCTCCAAGTGAGGCACCGCGGGCTTATAACCTTGGCTCTCTGAAAGTTGTCTCTCAAATTTTGGCTAATTGTTGAGTCTCCCATCTTAGTCCCTTGTCTTGTGGTGTCTTCCCCATGGATTTTCAGACTTTTTAACATCAAAATATCATCATATTCATCCCAAAAATCTTCCTACATAATCACACCACACGAATTAAAGGCAATCACAACACAATACCCATGACAGTGAAGCAAAACAAGAGCTAAGCTAGGCTAGTTCGCATAGATTTTAACTTTATGTTCCGACTCTTAACTTAATCAAATTTAAACTTTCACATCCGAAATAAGTTATTCCTCTCATAATTACACATTAAAACTATTTGGAACACATTAAACATAATAAAATCCAATGGGATCAACTAGACAAGCACCTAGCTCAAGCTAGTAAAACTAGTTTCCACGATTGAACTCTAAATGGCTAATTGAAGTACAAACTTGTTTGAAATTCACTTTTAACATTATAAACACATGCTTTTACACTTATATGCACATTCATCTCATTATCAACCCATATAGCACACGAATCATCCTCAAAACAAGGCTAAAAGGGCTAGAATAGTGATGCTAGAATGCATAAATATACCCAACATCACCTATTCATTATATTGATGTTTATATTTTTGTTACTATTATTATCAATGTAGGAGGTTATTGACATTATTTGATATTATTACTTAATGTAATCGATCCTTGTTGGGTAGCTGTATAGACTAGTGTTATCTAGTTAGAATTTTATTTCCTTAAAATTCATATTTAGTGGCTTGAGTAGATATACCCCAATTTGATGATTTCTATTCCATAGAATACGAGGTTGATTGTTTTCCCTCTTGGTTAGTTGTGTTAGATGTCGGGAATGTATTGTGGTGTCGAAGATAAGTTGACCTTCTGTGGTTCTGTTTGACTCTAGACTTGGCAATTTAGTTATATTGCCCATTATTGAGTTTGAGATTCTTAGACTTGACTCTTGAGATGCGAAGGCTTTTGTGTTGGCTATCCCTATATATTTAGCTCATTTGTGAGATTGACCAGTTTGAGGTTTGTTCTTCATTCGTGGCTATTTCATTGCCCGATAGCGGTTTGACATAGATATCAAGATGCCCTAGATTTATCTCTTAGATTTGGTGGATTTATCTCCTTATGATGGTTTACCCTTGTTATAAGTATGGAATTATATGCTCCATTCCCATCATGATATAATTTTTGTATTCTGTAAAGTTAGGGAGATAGAGACAGACGGTCTTCCCTATGAATGCTTCTTAAGTTGACATTTTTTTCTTCGATGATGTGATCCATGGATGGATCGAGTAATGATTACCCTACTTGGGTGGATTCAGGAAATCCCCATTTCAGAAATTATTTGGCCTAATGAGGCTTGGTGGAGTGTTTCTCCTCAATGATATGTGCCTATGGCTATTCCTTGCTAAGATGGAGCATTGGATGGATTAGTCCGACTAAAGTTGTATTTTTTCAAGTTGCTAGAGTTGTTACCCTTATTGGAAGGGATTTCATGTGTTTTTAGGTGGTGATTTATCCTCTGTTGTGATTTTTTTCTTCCGCTATGTTTCAATTTTAGCTCGGCATGATATGGTATAGATATACCTAATTTAGATAGTATGGTCGATGTGAGTATTAGACCTTGGTTTGGATTTTTTGGCTTAAATTTAGATTTGATGCCTTGGGATGGTGATCTGAAAGTTATAATAGATTTGGAGTATTAATGCCTACCCATCTTCATATTTGGTTTGGGTAGTTGAGATCGAGCAGTTTAGACTTAGTGTTGAGACATCAGCTTAGAGTTGTGGAGATGAGTCTAGCCTTCATTTTTAGATTTTCCTCATTTAGAATTTAATTAATAGGTTAGTTGAGCCTACTCCGTAGTTACCTATGCGATCTTCTCGACTTCGGATAGACTATAGTTGATAAATGTTAGATGATAACCCATGAGCTCAACATTTGTCCTTTCAGCTTTTGCCTGGAGATTTTAGTCTTCTTTGAGAATTTTAAATGATATACTCAGTGGGAGTAGTATGCTCTAGTTGTATTTGGTATGGTTTCATTATTGGTTGATGGGACATCCCGGAGCAGATCGTTCAGTGATGAGTAGTGCGCCTTGATCTTTTGGATTTTAGTTTGATTACCATCCAGACTACATATAGCATTGGCATAGATTACATTCCTAGATTTTCTCCATTTGTGTGCCTAGGTAGCGCCTTATGGGCTTATCCTCATATTTGTCGTATGGACTTTCAGTATTGTGCAGATCAGACTCAAGTTATCTTCCTCCTAGCTTAGAGTGGATAGCAGGTATAGAATTGTAAAGAAAAGTTATATTTGGATTCAGAATCGGTGGTATGACTCATGTCTTGGTATGTTTTGGCTTGGATAAGCCTTTATAGATTTGTGTGAGCATAAAGATGGTGCCACTATGTTGTGGTTCAGATTTGCGTGCATCAACCTTTCTCAATTTCGTGGAAGGCAAATTGGTGGTTGAGATTGGGTTTTGACTGTTTGGAAGTAAAGTGAGGGTGCTCGTAGAAAAAAGAGATACTTGTGGTGAAATACCTTAGAAGTATTCCCTCTTTATGGAGGTTATCTGGGAAGTCATGCTTGGAGAATACGGTCCCAGTACCTCATCCCTTTAAGCTTTTGAGATTCTTTCTATCCATTGACTTTTGAGGACGAAAGTCCTTGTAGTGTGGATATTATAATGACCATTTCGGTTATTTTTCATATTTCTACTTATCATCATTGTTAGGGCTTATCCATCGCTGCCCCAAGTCATTAATGACTTTCTGGGTCTGATAGTTTGATTACCGGGCAGTTCGTTTGATTTTTAGAACTAATTTCCTATTTAGAAGTCTTTGCTGGTTCCAAATGGCCACTGGGTAAAAACTTTAGTAGGACGATCTCGAATGCAAATTTTGACTACACAAAGAGATCCAGAATATTGATTTTAGGCTAGGTAGACCTTTGGTTCGGGTCTTAATGCACCGAAGCTCATTTGACCTATTGGTCGAAAAGTGGAAAAATCGGTGCTCAACTCCCTTGTCCAAAAGTTTTAAAGTGCATTTTGCATCTCTATCAGGAATGATGGTAAGTGGCATCCCATGAAGTCTCACAATCTCCTTGACATAAATTTTAGCTAAACTACTGAGAGTTGTAGTCTACTCGAATCGGCAAGAAGTGAGCTTATTTCGTCAATCAATCCACTATTACCCAAATAGAGTCATATTCCCCCAAAATATTAGGACGACCCACTACAAAATCAATAGAAATGTGCTCCTATTTCCACATTGGTGTAGCCATCCTCTCAAGCAACCCCCCAGGTTTTTGGTGTTCATACTTTACCTACTGATAATTTTGACACTTGGACCCATAATCTACTATGTCCATCTTTATCCCAAACCACCAATAAATTTGTTTCAAATCTTGGCACATCTTAGTCATATCTGGATTAATAGAATACATGAACTATCGTCCAATAGAAGTACACGAATCAAATCACCAACCTGAGGAACACATAGTCTTCCCTTAAACCATAACACCCACTTGCATTAAGGGTGGTGTCTGCCACCTTCCCATTTAACACTTTATTCCAGAGTGCATTCTACCTCTTGTCCTCAAATTGTTTGGCCTTAATCTGTCTAAAAATATCTACTTCAACTCAATACTAGCCAATGCGCCACCCTTGCCTGAGACCCCAATGTATGCTTAGAGATGCTAAAGTTTGAAACTTTCTAGAAAAAGGTCACCTATACACCCTCAACAACAACAACATACCCAGTGTATCCCCATATAGTAAGGTCTGGGAAAGGTAAAATGTACGCAGTCTATAGCCATACTTACAGCTTTTTTTCTTAATGTGTCTGCCACCACAACCGGCCTTACCTGGATGGTACTGAATAGTTACACCATAATACTTCAATAAGTCCATCTATCTCTATTGTCTTAGATTCAAATACCCTTAAGTAAACACATATTACAGGCTATGGAGGCCTATGAAGACCTCATATTTGACACCATAGAGATAGTGTCGTCCAAATTTTTAATGCAAACATCACTACTGCCAACTCTAAATCTGTAATGAACCTTCAGGTCATTAGCCGTGTTCTTTCTTATTTTTGATGATAGATCTCCTCCATAGCTATCCCAAGTCATTAATGACTTGCTGGAACCGATAGTTCGGTTACCTGATGGTTCGTTTGGTTTTTAGAACCACTTTTCCAATTTGAAGTCTTCATCGATTCCAAATGGCCGCCGAGCGAAAAATTCAGTAAAATGATTTTGGTTATAAATTTTGATTGCTCCAGTAACTATGTAATATCAATTTTAGGATAGATAGATCCTTGGTTCGGATCCCACAACACCCGAGCTCATTTTGACCCATTAGTCGAAAAAGTCAAAAATCAAAATATATGGGTGTGGGACCCACAAGTTGCCTAAATTACCTTGTATGGAAAATCCAACTCCACTAATGCATCTGGAATGTTGAATTTAGTGGGGTTACATAGTTTGTTTGCAAAAAACGGAGTCTGAATGAGCCCAGGAGGTCAAAAACAAGTTTTGACCTTGCGATCCCATCTAAAATCATATAAAAGGGTCTTTTTTCAGATTTTGGGGCATTCTTCATTTCTATTAAAACCCCTAGCAGCTTTAGGAGATTGGTGACTAAAAATATGAGTCTTATAGGTAGATTAGAAACTTAGCAACTTGTGTAATCCATCATTTTGCTACAAATCTAAGGTAAGAATTCCTCTAATTTTATATTGATTTCATGGTTTCTTGACTCAAAACTCTAAATCATTGTGGGTCAATTGTATCCCTCAAATTAAGTGATTGACTCAAATTACTTGAAAGTTGTAACTCTCTAAAGATAATTAGGCTATGGGTTGGTCTTAGAAACTTCTTTCCAAGGGTGAAAACCAATTGGGAGTTTTGGTGTCCATTTGAAACCCATGGCACAATGGTGCTATAATGGGTATTTTCATTCTTTTTGTAATTCTTAGATTGTATTATTGATATCATTTCTTGTGAATAGGGAAGCTTCTCGGAAAGAAATGGAAAAACTCGTTGGTTTGTGAGTTCTTGGATTCAAGGTAGGTTAGGCTTACTCGTAGACTAGATTGAGCTTATTTGTAATGTAATTATTGATATCTTTCTAGATTGGGCGGGGTACCTAGATAATAGTTGATTAAATGGTGAACTTGGGATTTATTGGTTGCTATAGACTATTAATTTGTAAGGTATGATATTTGACCCTTAGCCTAGGACCTTGGTTAGCTTAATGTGGTCTCATGACTAGTGTGAGAACACTATAGTTGTTATAAGTAGACATGAATGGTATAATTCTCTATCCTTAAGAGTGTATTGACCTATATAATGCCTAGATAGGAGATGACCTTGGTGTTGGGTTGACTTAGGAAGGATTCTTGAAGAGACTTTAATAAACTTTCCCTATAGACCTAGAAAGGATTGATAAGCCCTTATGGTGAGGTATGGATGACTTAGCCTAATTTCGGGTAGAACCTAGACATGTGTTAGTAAGCTTTGCATTCTTGGGATTTAGAAGTGGGACTTGACCCACCTTAAGCTTGAACTAAGTAAATGCTTAGTGACCTAGATACATGGTGATTGTCCAAGCTATATACATATGTGTAGGAGTTGTGATGGTTGCACTCGATTATCAGATTATCTTGTGATCATGAATTGAATACCCTTATTAAGTGATTACTATGCATGTTTGGTAAATACTCATTCTCTTGTTGATGCTCATATTACGTGTGAATCTTATTAGTAAGCTAAAATGACAAGTTTTATCCCACATCCCTACTTGTTTATAAATTGTGAGCTTTTGTGTATGCTTATTGATTTGGCTATGCATGTGGATGTATGTTGTTGTATCTGAAGAAATATGTGATATTATGATGATGCCCGGTTTGAGTTCGGAGGAATATGTGTTAGTATGATAATGCCCGGTTCGAGTTCAGAGGAATATGTGATATTATAATGATTCTCAGTTCGAGTCCGAAGGAATGTGTGATATTATGATGATGCCCAGTTCGAGATAAAAGAAATATGTGATATTATGATGATGCCCGATGAATTTGGAGGAATATGTTGATATTGTAATGATGCCCAGTGAATCCGGAAGAGATAAGAACATTATGATGCCGTGTGGGGCAAATTTATTTATATGCATTGATATTTGTAAGGTTAGGCCGTGTGGGGCCAACCGCCTATGTGCTTGAATTATGAGGTCTCTCTTGGTAAATTGTTATTCGTTTCTTATTCCAAATCACTATATAAGAGGTGTGACCCATGTTGATGCTAAATTAGCCACTAGAGAAAATTTATGCCTAATATTGAGTTAAGGCTTAGCGTTATGTGTAAACTTACATAAAAATTCAAGGGCTAACCTAATATATATACTTGACTTGAATAAGAGCTTATATTATGAAATCTTTCCTAGTAAGGTGGTTTATGTGATAACTAGCTACTTCTAAAATATATGATTATTATTTGGAACCTAGAAACCTAGTAAACTAGTTGGTGGACTTTACTTGATTAAAATATGGAAACTAGTCCTTAAGGTTGTGACATGCTTAGTGATGATGGATCTAGTATTGCATGATGGTTAGTTAAATTATCTCCTAACATGTGAAGTTGGGATGGCTTAGTTGATAACTCATGTCATGATGATGCTAGTTAAAGAATGGCCTTATGATAGTTGAATAACCGATACTATGGGTGGCTTGTAGTTTTTCCCCAATTTGGAGACTAGTGATTTTAAGACTTGTAATATTTTGACTTTTGAAAAAATAAGGTTAATTAGTATGAACTTTGTGGTATTTTTCAATGAATTATAAAATTAATGATTACGTGCCTATGCCGACAATGTTGCTTTCTTTATGTTGAATTATGGTATGGGTATTTGGAGGTGGATTTTGGTAAGGAACCATGGAGGGGTTGGGCTACCCGCGGTTTTCAGTAAATTGATGAAGTAGTTGTGCTTTATTGTATTATTGGTTCTATTCTTTGGTGTACTCTGGGGTGGTATGGTACGCCGTGATGAGTTCTTGTTTGATATTTTTTTGTGTACTCTCCGGTGGTATGGGACGCCGTGATGAGTTCTTCATTGTGCTCTCTTTCATGTACTTCCCGGTGGTATGGGACGCCGTGGTAAGTTCTTGTATTTATGTTCTAAAGATAGTTGATGATGACTATGGCAAGTAGATGCTTTGCGATTGTGTATATGGCTTTACATTTTCGAAATGATACTCAGTTGTTATGGAGATTATGGAGTATATAGAGATAGTATGTCATGTTATTGCTTTAGTAGTATAGATGTTGTTACAGTGGTATCAAAGCAGATTCAGGTTCGATCCTATACCTTGACTTTAATATTATTGTCTTACTTTATATCGTCCTTACATTATATTTGAGTTCAGTCGGCCCATAATGCCTAATGAGTACCCGTGTTTTGGTATTCATACTACACTTTTGTACTTTTTTGGTGCAGACCCAAGTCCTAGTTGCCATTGTTGAGCTAGTTCATGCGAGTTGACTATTCGGAGATAGGGTGAGCTCTTGGAGATCGAGTTTCCCTCTTTCCCCTCTATCCTTAATTGTCTTTTGCTTTTAATTGTCTTTTGCTTTCGAGACAAATGTATGAGATTATTTAAGACATTTTAGATTTTAGGATTGTAAATTCCTCTTGTCAAGTTTAGAAGCTTTTGTATTAATACTATCAGGTCGTGGGATTTGTGTTTGAATAACAGTTGTTCTTAGTTGTGAAATATTGTTCTTATATATTGTGTCCATGCATAGAGTCCATGTTGGACGTTCTTACCGAGGTGACTCATTGCCATAGTTCTGGGTTACGGTATCGTCTTACCTACCGGTGGGATATGGTAGATGCCATCATGACTCTAAATAGGGTCGTGACAAAATCATGTGTCGGGCAGTTTCTTTCGTAAGGTTTCAACTGCCTTGAAGCATAAGCAATGACATTTCTATCCTGCATTAACACAACACCCAAGCTAAAAGTAAAGAAACACAAATACTATAAAGTCCTTACCTTTAACCAATAACTAACCAGTAAGTGTTGTAGTCAAGAGTGACTTGAGCTTTTGGAAGATATCTTCACATTGATCTGACCAAGAAAATGATACTTTCTTCTGATTCAACCTTGTCAAGTGCGTTGTAATAAATGGCAAGACCCACAAAGATCCTTAACTCTGTTGCTGAAATAAGCCAAATCCAATTCTTAACTACCTCAATCTTTTGGGGATCCACCATCACCCTATGTTCAGAAATCACATGCCCTAAGAAGGACACTAAAGACAACTAGAATTCATACTTTGAAAACTTGGGAAATAGTTGTTTCTTCCTTAGAATCCCCAAAACTATGCATAGGTGACCTACATGTTCCTCTTTACTCTTGGAGCAGACTAGAATATCATAAATAAATATGAAAATAAAAGAATCCAAGAATAATTTAAAGATACCATTCATCAAGTTCATAAAGTCTACGAGTGCATTAGTTAACCCGAAAGAGATCACCATAAACCCACAATCGTCATATCGAGTTCTAAAAGCTATCTTTGGTATGTCCTCTAGTCTAACTTTCATTTGATGATATTTTGATCATAAATCGATCTTTAAAAATAGATGCACCCAGTAACTGGTTAAATAAATCATCCATGCAAAGCAAGGAATATGTATTTCTGATAGTAACCTTATTTAGTTGTCTATAATCAATGAACATCCTCAAACTACCATCCTTCTTATTAACAAAAAGGATCGGAGCACCCCAAGGTAAAGCACTTAGAAAAATAAAACCCTTGTCAAGTAGTTACTACAGTTGAGTTTTGAGTTTTCTCAACTCTATTGGAACCATTCGATAAGGAGGGATTGATATAGGACGAGTGCTTAGCTCTAAGTCAATACAAAAATCAATATCTTTATCTGGAGGCACCCCCGGTAGGTTTGAAGGAAACACATCCTAGAACTCAAAAACTACAGAAAATGACTCTATATAAGGGGACCCTACATTCACATCCTAGAGGTGAGCTAAAAACACCGAACACCCTTTACTCCACTAACCTTCGGGACATGACAAATGATACAATTTTCACTGATTTGGCTTTATACACTCCCTCCCACTCTAATTTACTCATTCCCAGCATAGCTAGAGTCACTATCTTAGCATTACAGTTTAAAATAACATGATATGGATATAACCAAGTCATACCCAAAATTATATCAAAGTCTAACATGTCCAGAATAATCAAGTCTACCCATATTTGAAAACTCACAAATAATACAGGTAGGGGTGTACATAGGTCGGGTTGGTTCGGTTTTTATTAAAAAAATCAAACCAATCATGTTGGTTTATTAAAACTATAAACCAAATCAAACCAACATAAAATTGGGTTTTTCGGTTTAGGTTTTAGTTGGTTCTTTCGGTTTTTTTTATTTTTTTTGGTTTTTTTTATAATCTTTAATTTTTACAATTATATTGTGATCGAAGACTAGATCAAATATGTTTTCACTCATGTGCTAATGAAAACCACAATTATGAAAAAATGAGGAGCGAAAAACTCTCTTGAAACTAAAAAGTGAGATGAAGAGTGAAAAGTTTAGGTTTTAAGTTTATATTGGGTTTTGGATTATTTAATTAGAAATTAATGAAAAAATATTACAACTTAAAGGCTCAAATCTAAATATATATGTACATCTACTTTCAAACTATTGAAAATTACTAAAACTAGTTGAAGAAGTATTTAAAAAGTAGATTATAATTAGTATTTTATGTATAAAAAAGTTTGAATATTATTATATATATATATATATATACATATTATGTCTGTTCGATTTGACTTTTTTTTTGTCAACACCAAACCAAACCAAACCAAGAATGGTTGGATTTTTTTCTAACGCCAAACCAAACCATAAGTCAAATTTTTTTCTCGATTTGGTTTGGTTCGTCGGTTCGGTTTGACTTGACGGTTAGGTTTGTACACCCCTAAATACAGGACAAGAACGGTAAACATGGGTTACTACCACATAATCACCAATTGGAGTAAACATATAAATATGGTATTACATATGCTATAAACCAGATTCAAACCCACCGCAAACTGAATAGATACATAAGAATAAGAAGATTTTGAATCAAATAAAAAGACATTCGATCACAAAAAGAAATAGTAACTTATGATCATTACATCAGAAGCCTCAACATCAGTCATTCTAAAAAATTCATATCAGTAAGCCCGATTTTCAATCTGAGCTAACTCCTTCCCCAACTGTGCTACTCCCTTTTATTTTTCATTTTTTTCAACCACCCCAACCACCTGATTTCTCCATCCACTCTGTGGACAATTCCTGTCATTACCTACTTCCCCTTTATTTGCAGGAACTATAGCCCGAGTCTGTTGTTGTGCCTGGGCATTCACTTGTGTCACAGAACACTCCCTCTTAAAGTGACCAACAAAACCATAATATAAAATCCTTGCTTGAGAGAAGACCTATTAGTAAAAGAGTAAAATTCCCCTTGGTCCTTAACTGTGTATTGTTGAGAAGAAACCTTAGCTGGAACCATAGTAGAAGATGGCAAGGTCAACTGAATAGGACGGGCCAAATAGGCCTACTGACTGTGGCCCTTAGAGTAGGACCTATTAAAATTCCCAGTAATGAGGGACTTCTTGGCTAACGTCTTAGCCTGACCCACTTACATCAACCCCTTAAACTTTGCCACATAGTCAAAAACTTCACTAAACCCATTTCGTGTAGAATTTATATGCATAGACAAAATTTGAAGATCATAATTCAAACCCTTAATGAAGAGGCGAATCATTTTCTCTTCAATAGTCAACAGTTGAACGGTATAATGAGACAAGGCATGGAACAGAAACTCATATGCTGCAATTGACATGTCACTCTGCTCCAATGCCAAAATCTCATCCTTCTTGCAGCTCAGAGAGAATGAGGCACATAATTCTCTATGAACAAAGCATGAAATTATTCCCAAGTCAATGAAGGCAAAACCAGTGACTGACATTCTACGTGTGCCCTTCACCATTTCTTAGCATCCTTCCCTAACAGAAAAATCACAAACTCAACTCTATGTTTCTTCACAGTACCCATTTTGTGGAGCCTCTCATAACAGTCAGTGGCAAAATTAAAAGTATTCTCAGACTTAGCACCCTGAAATATAGGTGGTTAAATCTTCAAAAATTTTGTCAACAACTCATATATAGTACAATTATCCTCGTACACAAAATCAGATAATGAAAGAAATCAATTAGTAAAGGTTTATCCATTCTAGGAGTCGTAACAACAGTAGGATAAAAAATCAGAGCATAAAAAGCTAGTACCATGAGTGTGGCTCCAGTCCCCGCCAACTCTTTCAAAAAAGCTAACACCTATTAAAAAACCTCAACAGATATAGGAGGTAGTGTTTCAAACTAGTTGGTGTCACCACCTCGAGCCCTTTACCCTGATCCTCCACTGTTTTATGAGCTCCACCCCTGGTGGGTGTGGCACGTCCTCTCCTTTCCTAATCTTTCTCTCACTCACTCATCCTCTTTCCCTTACGACTAGCTCCACAGTTAGAGCTATTGGTACAGTGGTTGCCGATTAGGTCCCATTTAACCTAGTATTCACCATCTATGAACAAAAGAATGAAGAAGATTAGATACTAATTTAGATCTCCAGCTACCAACGGAAATCAAGTTATACCATGAAAGAAACAAGAATGACAAATTTCCTGAAGCCCTATAGCCTCACAAAGAAAAGTACAGACGTCTGTGTACCATTCTGTAAGACTCAATTTAACCCATTTTAGTATGATGAGATCAATGAATATAGGCTCTAATACCGTCTCATTGATCTCAAACTTTGTAAACAAGTAATTACTAGTTACCAAGGAAGAAATCCATACTTTAACAATGCCAAGCCATGAAAATCTTGTGGAAATTGCCCAAATTGCCCCTCCTTTGCCTCAAAATGAGGTTTTATAAAAAGAGAATAATTTATTAAAACTACAACTTTCACTGCTATAGTGGCATCTCTATAGCAACACCTATCGCTATAGCATTCTTTGACCAGTTATGACCATCGCTGTGGCGAGAATTTCTTTGCTATAGTGACACCCCACTATAGCACCGTGCATGTCGTATAGCAGTGTCAATGGGACAGAATATTTAGTTTCATCTAAAAATCTCCATTTTCGCAACACACCTTAAATCTGGGACATTACAAACAATGGCCTTTTTGTTAAGATAAATTTTGATAGTTCTACTTACCCAAATTGAATTCTGTAAATTCATGAGGGTTCCTTATCATCTTAACTAACTAGAAATAAACTCAAACACCACCCTTGCAAAAATTATTATGAATTCCCTAGACCATACCTCGCTCCAATGTTACTTAAAACTAGCCTAGTCTAAAATTTATAACTTTAAATTCAGATAGAATTTTAACACTGGACTTTTAATGAGAGGTTTATACATAATGGCAGAAATGATCGTTACAACAAAACAAAATATTTTGAGTTAAAGGCCTTCTTTATACAAAAGCTTCTTGGGTGGGACTAATAATGGTAGGAAAAATCATAGACAATCTACTACATATCATCTTAGAAATACACTTATAAAGGATGTTACAACAAGAAATAGCCTCTAGAAAATGGCCTCAAAAGCTCACATTGTTGTTCTATTGACAGCTTAGTCCCTTGAGCAAAAATAGTTAGATACATATGCTTCTTTTTCCCTTTATCATCCCCAAATAAATTATGGTAATACTTCACAAAAAAATTTGCAATTTATTTAGGTTCATACTTCTATTGTTGATGTTATCTTTGAGTTAAGTGATGGAGTGTAAAAGCCTCCTCTTCATTATTCTTGATGTTTAGCCTCAAACATTCTGTCAAAAAACCAGCTTTAGTTGTGTGATTACTGAATTGTCTTAGACTTTTCTTGTAATTCTTTGAAAGAATTTACCACTGAAATAGCAGTATTATTAGATGTTTTAGCTCTAGAATTCCATAATAAAGTAGGTATTTCCTATCTTCTTCACTGATTTTGTTGTCTCCACCTATTCCTTTTAGGATTATTGATCAATTTTCTTACGAAGTATTTCTTCCCTTTGCTCTGTGATTACATCATATTTTAGACCCCCTTATTTCTTATCTTCATGCACTGTCTCCTTACTCTTGTTCTTTCTGCAAACACTAGCTAAATGCCTATATTTTTTACAAATAGTACACACTTATGGTTTCCAGTGGTACATGGCCTTCTGCTCAATCACAACACCCTTTTTATTTTGAAAATGTATTACCTCTGGCTGATGACTTCCTATCTTCACTTTCACCAATAATTTTACAAAGTTGAATCACACCTTATTCTCAATGTTCTTATCAACCATGGAAGATTTTTATCTTAGGTTGTCAATCTTACTAAGCCCTTCTATACCTTAATATTTAAAATCAAGTCCCGATAATTTGGTCCAGATAGGGACTAACAAAGTGGTATATTCCTCCTTAAAGCACCTCTGCTTTCCCCTTTGCCAGGTTCAATCATACCAACATGATGTCATTCTTAAGCATTACAATTTTATTGATACAAAGTTTCTCCGGTGTTGATTAATAATTTCATTCAATACTGAAAAAGGAGGGTGTCCTCCCAACACATAGCATACTACTACGCGTTTTTAATATTCAACTTTAGATCTAATATCATCCTCCTCTATCGCTACAATCATCTATTCTCCTACCCGTATCGGATTAACAAGACAAAATTTGAGACTTCATTGATGTCAACTTTGTCCCATGGAAGCGGTATTGACTGATCGATGCTCTATCTGAACTTACTAGGAGTCCATTACTTTCACTTCATCTGCCTAGGAATGGATGCTCAAATTAGGAGGAGTATCAACAATGTCCTTCCATTCAAGCACATTATCCCTTTCCTGTGCGGCCTTGGGAAAGACCTGCTCATATTTCCATAGTTAGATTTTCCCCTCTCTACTTCTCAATTCGACAAGGAGAATATCACAAAGGTGAAACTCCCAATTCTCCTCTTCCAAGAGATGCTTGACTACCTATTTTTTCTATTTTCTGAAATTCTGCTTTCCTGTTGTCGAGCTTAGAAAATATGAGGTCACTTGTTAGAGTTCTACCCCATTACTACCAGCTACATCAATGTTGATTGTTGTTTTTGGACCACCATACCCTCGTCCTGTACCACTCCCTTGTATAGGTTGTTTCTCCGGTACCTCCTCCGCCCTTGTTGTGGCCAAATTCATGACTTTGGGCCTCCAAACTATGGTGTGGCACACGTTAAGCTAACATGTTCCGAGAGAAACAAAAGCCAGCAAATTTTCTCTCTTTTTTCATTTGCCTTTTTTCCCTAAATTAAATTATGCAATATTTTTTCTTATTATTCCTTAGCTTTCCCAAAATTTGCAAATCACCTCATTTTCTTTATGTGGTTCATGTTAAATAACAAAAGAAAATAACATAACTTTGCGATGTTACATTTTCTTTGTAACAAATTAGGTGAGTGTTTTTATAAGAAAATAAACGTAAACTTATTAGCTTTATTAATGTAAAATAAAAATAAATTCTATTACATATAATTCTCAGAATTGAGAGTGGCCTTTCTAAGTAAGGAGTCCCCCTATATTTCCTAGTTTATTGGTAAATTCAAAACCAATAATATCAAAGTTGTAACACACCGAACTTCTAAACTATTATTCAAACCATTATTCAAATGTATATAGACCCAAATTCGATGATTTCTAATTTTACATAGGTGTTAATTTCAATTCCTTAATGTAATAAGAGTTTGGTTATCAATTAAGTTAATAAGGAACTTCTAGCTCAAAATTAAGTAGATGCTTCTTTACTGACTAAGTTTTAGTATAAGATTATACTAGGATCAACTTCTAACAAGCATAACTAATAGAATATAAGGAGTTTGTAGCATATTCCAACACAATTGACTATTTTTTAATCCTATTCCCGAGTAGTAAGTTATGGTTATTTTACGAAACATGTCAGAGATGAGCAAATTGACAAATCGCCGAATGATTTGATGACGCGCCAAATTGGATTGCCGAAATATCCCAAAAACTTTTAGAAACTATTCATTTGGGAAAGTTAAGGCTACATGTAAGTGATCTTTTGAATGGTTTGACGATGAAATCTCTAAATCACCGAATGACCAGTGGAAAGGTCCTTTTTTTAAAAAAAAAAACTTTTTCGACCTTCTTTCTATATCCCATTAACCTCAAGTTGGTATTTTGTCCTCTCTTCATTCTCCAACCCTAAGGCAAGTTACTCCCATACAATTCTAAACAACTTATAGTATTTCAATATATTTTTTTTGAATTATTAATGAAATCCTACACCATAACCTAGGTTTTCAAGAAAGTTCAACCAAGATTCCAAGAATTGAATTTTTGGAGATTCTTTCTCGGATTAGGGTTCCTCGTTAATTTCGTGAAAGCAATTAAGGTATGTAGGACTTCAATAGAGTTTTCCTTCTATCCCCATATTCAAAACTTCTAATTTTCATGAATTCATGATTTAGGTTAGAGTTTAAACCCACTTTAAAACTCATCTTTTATGAAGCATATTTCATGAAATCTTGATGTTTTTACTTGTGAGTATGGTTTCTATAAACACTACAATTACGTTTGTTGAACTTAATTCTTGATATGATTCTTAAATATTGGTAATCTTAAAATTGACATCTCAAGCATGATTTTAGAATTCTTATGACATTATAAATTTTTAAGAAACTTGAATAAATTCAAAAAAGGAAAATTTTATGATAGTTATGAAATATGAATATTTTTAAAGATTTAAGCTTTATGTATGAATAAACATGATTTATGTACGATCTAAGCATACATTATGAACTAAAACCAATGATCAATACCCATAAGGCATGTTTCATTAATTTTTTTTATTATTTGTAATTATAATTTAATTTAACCATGATTTTTCTAAAACCTGTGAATCGCAAAAATCTCAAGGCTTTCACACGTTTTGCAGTAAAATTTACTGTCAAGTTCATCAATCTTCCTACTACAATTCTTACAGCTCGGGTGTGACTTTTTTTTTTTATATCAAGATCTATATGTAATATGATTGCAGAAACATAGAAGCTCCCTTCCTATATTTATTAAAGTAGCATAGTCAAAAGATATTTACTTGTCACACCAAAATGTAATATTAAAATAAATGAAATAGCGTTACTCATGTCGATGCACTCAATTAACTGCTTGATAGTTTTAACTTCAACCGCTCCAGAAGTCAACTCATCTGAAATAGAATAGCCATGTTTAGAGGACAGTTGAATAATCCTCTCGAATTTATCTCCACACACGTCTTTCATTCTACATATATTGAAGTTTGTTAAAATATCTATCATATAACAAATTCTCTAGGTTATTAATAAATATAAATGGAGGATGTAGGAGTATATATAAACCTGGAAATAAAATTAACAACTCCAGGCAGTTCAGAATTAATTCATAGTTTTAAAGCAGTTCAAAAATTACATACAGAGAATTTTTCTACATTTGTGCGTATATATGTAATCAAACGCGGATAGATATACACTTTAAATAAAATTTTCAAATGTACATCCTAAAATTTTCAAATGTTTATTGTTAGTTGAAAATCTTCAAACTTATGAGTCTGTATGAGTTGCATTGTGGTTATGCAACTGTGCAGCCCATAAGCCTATCATAATCTTAATATGGGATAACTTAAAATATGTCAATGACTATAATTATATATGAAGGTTTTACTCATAATCTTGGTGTTTCATATTCATAAAAGCACTGGACTTATCACCTTATTTATATTCTTGAACAAGTCCATAAGCAACGATCTCTCCTACGATATCTATCAAAATAGCAAGAAATGATTCTACTTTGACATATAATTTGTGAAACATTCAAATTAAAAAGTTTGTGTAAAGAATAATTATTCAAAATCTTAGTCTCATCAATATCGACTTGATTTATCAAATTCTCAAATAGGCGAAATTTAAATAAAGTCTGATCAAACCATAGATCAACTGTTTGTTGTATGCTTGTGCTATGAGAGAACATCAATTTCATTTTGTAATCATTGATCTAGCCTTTTGACTTGTTTGGTACTACAATGAAATTTTTCATAGGATATAACTCCAGCTCTTTTATTTTTGGTTTGAACTTAAGAATAATGGACGCTCCAACGGATGCCTGAATATGATCACCCTATAAACAAATAATCCCTAATAATGTCATATGCTTTTCAAAAGGAAAAAAAAAAAAAGAAACATCATAGGAGAATAGACAAATGAAGTACGTATACCTTGTTATCCAGTAAAAGCATTTCTAATGATAATATCTTGTTAAATTTTTCATGTTCTGAAACTTGCTACAAATGCACTATACGATCCTTCAAATTCCAATGCATATTAGTATTCGATATCTCACTTATAGAGTTGATTTTAGCAAATATTTTTTTGATAGGCATTGGATAGTGTGTTTTTTTCGTGATGACGAATTTGAAAAACATCAATATTTATTTATAGTAATATTGTAATTTTTGAATTATAGAGAGATAATGATAAAAAAAAATTGGGATAAGACCATTTTAAATTCTAATTCAAGTTAGAGTTGAGATAAAACTAAAACTCTAAAATTATAGAGGTAGTTATAATCAGTAAAAATTCAAAATTGTTATCTGATTAAACAATCTTTTTAGTTGCTGAAAGTTAGGATAATTTGGGTTAAAAAGCGACTTGTAACTAAATAATATCACAAATTATAATCACTTTTTAGTTGCAGTAAAAAGGGGCTTGGAGTATAATCAAGATTTTTTTAAAATATATAAATTACTAACCCACGCTTTTTTTTAGGTCAGCATTTTTTGGGGGATTGAAAAGTAGCATCAACTAATTTAGTCAAGCCATAAGTATTGTTCGAAGGAACATTATACAAAATAGTATGAAATTCTTGACTTGATTAGTCAGGCGGAGGTAAACCAAAATTTGGTAAACAAGTTTCCTAAAACAAAGCGCCCTTTTAATGAAAGTAAATTCATTAAAAGTCAATTCTTATCCATATTGAATTGGATATAAGATTTAGTATTATGAAGTCTTTGATATTCAAAAATCTAAACTTTTGGATTTTATATTTAGTTCTATTCATATTATAATTTATATGTGGTCGATATTAATAAGCCTATTTTCAAAAGTTAAATAGATTAACGCCTTACGACTTTAGCTACCCATTATATCATACTAGTATATATACCCCTGTGATGCACGAATAATATTAAAATATCATTTTTAATTGCTTCATATTGAAATGTCTCGTAACTATCATATTATTTCTCAATAAATAATAAAAAAAATAAAAATATAGCCCCACAGCCACCTCCTACCCCCACCCTCACTTGTACATCCATCTCCACGCACCCCACACCACCCTCAATTATTTTTTAAAAAATAAAAATTAATTCTACTCCCCGCCACATGCACCCACCCCCACGAACCATCCCTACTCCAATTCCACACCCCTAACCAAAACTATATAAAAAAATAATTATGTGATTGTAAAAAAATATTTATGTTTTATATTTTTTTATTCTATTATTTATAATTTAAAAATATTAGATTGTTAACATTTTCTTCCCCCATATCTCTAATCAAATTTGTGTGGGTAAAAATAATTATGCAATTATAAAATAAAAAAATTATGTTTTATATTTTTCTTTATTATTGTTTACAATTTAAGGATTTTATATTGTCAAAAATAATTTAAACAGAGAATAATTTGTGAATGTAATATTAAATATAGAAAATTTCAATTTCATACAACTGATTAAACAAAGAAAAATTATGAAATATAACAACATTAAAAAGAAGCTCAATAGTATCAAACCACATATTTATAAAAAAAAATTTAAGCCGGTCAATTATATGAATAAAATTTCTACTTCCGCAGTTATCTATACTTCTCTTTTCTTCATTCTTCTTTATCTCCTCTACAAATCAACAATAATAATAAAATAAAATCATCACAAACAAAAATAACAACTTTAATTCAAGCTTGAATATAGTAGAAAAAATTAGTCTATTGAACGGTCATCATCTGCATGTAACAATAATAAACTTAGATAAAAAAGAATTCATTTGATTGAAGAATATGAAGAATATAACTATCAATAACAAAGAATAGAGACGGAAACTTAAAATTATACATCACCATAAAAAGATTTATAAAAGAAGTTAAGAAGATAGAACTTTGTTTCAATTCAACTTTTATTAAATTAAAATTCAATATCAAAATAAATATTATTCACTTGAATTTGAAGATGGTAGAAAAAAATTCAATACGATCATCACTCATCTACATATAAAAAATAAAAATATTAAAATAAAAAATAAACATAAAACAAAGAATATTAACAATGCAGTAAATAAGCTAATGATCAACAACAAAAGAAGAGAAAAAAGATTAACATTACCTGTTATTATAGAAGTATATATAAGAGAGGTTAAGAAAATAAAATTTCAATCCAACTCAAATTTCGTATAAATTCAAATTTAGAACTTCATTCCAACTCAAATTTCTATCAAGTTCAAATTTAAATATCCTATCAATTTGTTACAAAAAAATCAGGTTGTTACGCTTTCTTATCCTTATTTTTAAAAAAAAAAAATACATACTTTATAATTCATATTTGAATGAGAGAAATATTTAAAATTGCAATTTTAATTTTAGCTTGTTCATACATATAAAAGTGAGAAGTTCTTGGAACATAAGTAATTCATTTTTTTAGAAAAAAAAAAACAGAATTCTGTAAATTACTTTTGAACATAAATAGTACCTTTCAATTCGTTTAACCGTATTTTTCAAAGCAAGTCATGTCCTTAAATTTAAATTAACCACAATCAATTTTGTTAGAATTAATAATACAACACAATGACAAAATTTATAAAATTTAAAGAACAATTTGTCTAATATAAATTTAAAATATTTTTGTGATATTATTTTATTCACTACACCATACAATTTAATATTTATTAGTTTAATCGTATGTACCTCGAACATGTAATATTTAATTATTTAAAATTAAATAATTTTATCTTTGTAGAAATTTTTAATGAAGTGTAAAAAGTTTAACTCACTTTTTAAAGATTCTTTTTTAATATAATAATGTAAACATAAATATATATTTTAGTGTAAGCACATATATATTTTACCACCAGAAGTTTCAAGTGGTTGATCGATGATCAATTTGGCGTTTGTCATGCAGTACCTATTTCCCTTGCTACCAGGGGCTAAGAGAGAAACATCAATTTGAACTATATTTGTGGTACGGTTATTTTTTCTTTCTTATTTCTATGTTTTTAAATTCAAATGTTTACAAAATCATTGATGACATTCTTATTACGTACTTAAACTTTTAAAATTAGTATTTCTTAAATTTTTCTAACTCTTTTATATTTATTTTTAGATTTTTTAAATCTTCTTAAAATCAAATTTAGTTGACTTAGAATTCTTAAACTAATAGAAAAAGTATTAGTTGTCATTAATTTTGATGAGTACTAATAAGGAAAGATTTTTTAATAAATATATTTAATTAATTTTCAACTCTTAAAAAAAAACACGATTTTATCTAAAAAAAAGACTTTTAACAAAAGACAAACAGTTCAAACATTATTTCTAAAGTCCTTCACACTTTTAATATATTATAGATATAAATTATAGATAAAAGTATTGTATATATAATTATTATTGTTATTACTATTATTACTGCAGCTATTACTACTACTACATTACTACATACTGTCATTACCATTATTTATTCTTATTACTATTATTACGACCACTATTACTACTACTATACTACTATTGCTTTACATGCTTCGTACTACTACTACTTCTACTATTATTGTTTATTAATCTATTATTATTATTATAATTTTATCTTTTATTATTATTTAAACAAATTATATTTAGATATTTTTTATCATATTTAAATTTTAAAAGAGAAGAGTAAAAATCTATTTAAAATGATGATTTTCTATTTTTATTCTAATGAAAAAATTCATTTTAATAAAATTTCTATTTTAAGCTAACATTACCTGTTATTATAGGAGTATATATAAGATAGATTAAGATAATAGAACTTCAATTCAACTCAAATTTCTTTTAAATTCAAATTTAGAATTTTATTCCAACTTAAATTTTTTTTAAATTCAAATTTAGAACTTATTTCAACTCAAATTTCTTTTAAATTCAAATTTATATCCTATCAATTTATTATAAAAAAATCAGATTGTTACTCTTTTTTATCCTTACTTTTTAAGAAAACAATACATACTTATTTTATAATTTATATTTGAATCAGAGAAATATTTAAAATTGCAATTTTAATTTTAGCTTGTTCATACATATAAAAGTGAGAAATTCTTGAAACATAAGTATTTCAATTTTAAAAAAAAAAAACAGAAATTCTGTAAATTACTTTTGAACATAACTAGTACCTTTCAATTTGTTTAACCGTGTTTTTCAAAATCATCCATGTTCCTAAATTTAAATTAACCACAATCAATTTTGTTAGAATTAATAATACAACACAAACGACAAACTTTACAAAATTTAAAGTACAATTGTGTAATATAAAATTCAAGATATTCTGTGACTTTCTTTTATTCACTACACCATACAATTTAATATTTATAAAAACATTGTATAAAAAATTATTATTACTACTGCCACTATTACTATTACTACACTACTACGTATTGCCATTACCATTATTACTCTTATTACTATTATTACTACCACTATTCGATACTATTACTACACTACTATTGCTTCACATTGCTACGTACTGCTACTACTTTTACTATTATTGTTTATTTATTTTTTATTATTATAGTTTTATCTATCATTAATATTTAAGCAAAGTACATTCATATATATTTTATAACATTTAAATTTTAAAAGAGATAGTTTATAAAAAAAAAATAAAAGTCTATTTAGAACTCTTCAATCATAAATTTCTACTTTTAAGCTAATGAAAAAGACATTTTAATAAAGATAATGTATTTTTAAATTCAAATATTCTTAATGTGTTAATTCAATTTTTTTATTACAATATACTGTTAAACTTTGTCATAAAACTGTCAAGTGCCTTCTCAATAGCTTGTCACTTAACTTATTGTGGCGCTTCGCCCTCTGTTTTATAATATACTAGTTTATGCACCCCTGCGATGTGCAGATAATATTAAAGTACTATTTTTAATAGTTTCGTATAGGAATATCTATTTAAACATAAAAGACAGTTAAACTATTATATTATTTTTCATTGAAATTCCTCTCCCTCTCCCTTCATCCTTCCCCAAACTTCAAGCTCCGACTAAATCTATAAAGTAAAAGTAATCATACAATTAAGAATTTTTTTTTTTTTTTTTTTTTTCAATTTTTTTTTATTTTACTTACCCACATTGTTTTTTAAATTCCTCCCCCAACCCCCCCCCCCCCCCCACCTTTTACCTCTAATTAAATTTGTGTAAGTAAAAAACAATCAAGTAATTGTGAAAAATATTATGTTTCATATTTTGGTTATTATATTCTTCATAATTTAAAAATATTAGCTTGTTAATATTGATTTTTTATTTTAAAGTTTTTATTCTGTTGTTTACTACTTTTCGGTTTAAAATTTATGAGTAGTAATATGTGTATTATCTAATTACTTCATTATTTATCAAATTAGTTCAAAATAACCCCAGCTCCACCCACCCCCCTCTCTTGGCATATATTATTATATTATTGTATTTTAATTACTTTACTTTTACTTAATTTAACTTTGAGTAAAATTATTATTTTTCCTTTTATTTCACACAAGCAGTTGAGTTTTCTTCTCTCTTATCTCACAATAGAAATTAAATTAGAAGAAAACTCCAAAAATAAACTAATATGTTAGAAATGAGTATGATTTAAATATAAGTTAAGCACTTTCACCTCCATCAAATTATAGTTTTATTTCATATTCAACTTCAAAATTTTATTTTTTAAATTAAATTTAAAAATTATTAACTTGTCCTAAGAATTAAAAAAAACTGCAATGCATGTATTTCCGGAATATGAATTTAAAAAAAAAATAAAGTCATGAATTCATTATGTGAAAAAAGAATTTATATGTGTAGTTGTTCACATCATATTTAATTATAATATAAGCTGCACTATTGAAAATATATGATTTTAGTTCGCGATTAAATATTTCCTCTTTCAATCAAAAAATTAAGTTATAAAAATTACCAACATGAGAAACTATCAATATAAAAATTTGAGTTGTTGCTTGAGTTTTAGTGAGTTTGGAACCAAAATATGTCCTACAACTAAAAGAAGTATCAAAGTATGTCATATTAAAAAAAAAAAAAGCACCAAAATAGACTTTGTGCACTTAATAAGTGCACAATACCTTTAAATTTATAACGGGAGGCATCTGACGGCGTTAAAAAAGTGAAAGTTCACATTATGCACTTAATAAGTGCACAATCCATTTTTTTATGAGTGCACAATCTATTTTTTTTTTATGGATTGTGCACTTAATAAGTGAACAGTCCATTTTTTTTTATTGAGTACACAATCTATTCACATTATTTCACATCCCAATTTATTTTTTTTAGAGATTGTGCACTTTTTTAGTGCACAATCCATTTATTTATAGATTGTTAAGTTAACATGCAATACTAACATTCTTTCTCAACTTGGCTAAGTTCTCTAAAGACTATAAGTTTGTCTTAACTTGCGTTGGATTTAAGTTCATGCATAATCTTTATGTTGGACCAAGATCGATATAATATGATATTTAGGGCAAACGAGTTCTTGATTTGTCGGAATATTTAGGGCAAGTTCCCTTCTTTTGATTTTTCTTTTTAAGTGAATTAAACAAAGACAGATTTAAAACTTGAAGTTTATAAAGTTTGTAGGGTTCAAATTATTATACAACAACCCATAAATTCGTAGCTAACACGCTGAATTCGTCACTAAAATCGAAAGGGAAAGGTAAGGATGGCTATATTGTTCCAAGAAATTAAAAGGAAAAGTTGGAATTAAAGTTTTGTTTGATGACAAAAGTTTCTAACAAGTTGATAGATACATTTTGATAATATATATATATATATATATATATATAGGACCATGATAATTTATAACAATAGCCCCTATCATTCACGTATATATATATATATATATATATAGGACCATGATAATTTATAACAATAGCCCCTATCATTCACGTTTATTTCACCTATTTAAATTTTAATGCTAGAAGTCTTTGTATGATTCAATGATCTTTTTATCTACTTGTTGACAAAAACAAAGTCTTACACGTCTAGTGAGAAAATTATTATTGGTGACTCCTTCCTTCCTTTTTTATTTCGTCTAATCATATGGTATGTGATATTTAATTGTCCGGACTAATTAAACAAAATTCATAATGTATAAGATTCATAAAATGAGAAATGTTCCTACGAGGGAGTTTCACTTGGTGTTCTGAAATCATATAATCATTTATATTTGTTTATGTAATTTAGACCCTAACTAAATTCGCCTACACTAAGATCAATACTAGTTAAGGGTTGATCGAATTAGATAAATTGGCGTTCGAAAACTAAAAGTTCTGCCTTGGGAGGAATAATATCAATCACTTGACGTCTCTCCGACACATTTCTTTTCATATACAACTTGCTTACTTATATATTCTTGTTCCGCAACATTATAAGTTGTATTATCATTTTTACTAGCATCGGAATAAATCTGACGCTTTCTCCTCTCTCTGCCTACGTAGAAACCTACATAAATAGGGTATTTTAAGAAGTGAACATTCTTTTAACACCAGATGCTGGTGCAAGATGTAGAATGGAGCAGAGCCGACTCTACATAGTGAAAAAATAGGCAATTGCCTTAGGCCCCCGAATTTGAGGGGCCTCATTTTTTTCACTTAAATAGATTATAGATTTTTTTTAAAAAAAAAATATTAAGTACTATTCGTAGAGAAAATACACCTCTTATATAAAAGTAAAGAACTATTAGAAGTTTGATGTATTAAACTTCTAAGTACTATGTATCAAGAAAGATTAAATGCATTAGTTATATTAATGAAAAAAATTATTAGAAGAAATTGACTATAAAAAAATATTAATAACTTTGCATCTCAAAATATATAAAATATAGACTTTCTAAGAAAATATATATTTATTTTTTAAAAAAAAATTTAAGATCTCCGTTCAATTTTTACTTTAGGCCACCGAAGTGCTTGCGCCGCCTGTAGAATGGAGTTGAGAACAAAATTAACAAGGCAAAAAAAGGAAAAGGTCTTTTGTATTCTCTCTATATATCTTTATACAAGAAATCAAAATTCAATTTAAAAAAAAAAAAAATCAAGCCAAGATATACAGAAGAAAAAAATAATTAATTGTAGAGGAGATCTTGAATTGCTTGGCTTGTCAAATTTAAATTCATGGTACAATTCAATATTGAACTTTTATGTTTACTAACAATCTTCATGTCCTTCACAATCTATAAATAAATGGATTGTGCACTAAAAAAGTGCACAATCTTTAAAAAAAAAATAAAAATTGGGATATGAAATAATGTGAATAGGTTGTGCATTTATTTAGTGCTCAATCTAAAAATAAAGAGATTGTGCACTTATTAAGTTCACAATTCGAACTTTCACTTTTTAACGTCATCTTCCGTTACAAATTTAAAGGGATTGTCCACTTATTAAATGCACAAATTCTATTTTGGTATTTTTTTTTTTATATAACTTACTTTAGTATTTTTTTAGTTGTAGAACATATTTTGGTTTCGGACTCAGTTTTAGTCATGACCATTTTCTTTTCCTTTTTTTGTTTAACTTTATTTTTAAAAATATTAACTCTTGCAGAGAAAAGGCATAAATACCCCCTGAACTTATCACCAAAAGTTACTTTACCACTTAAACTTAACTAGTAATTATTTACCGCCTTAATAACTTTCAAGTGAATTGTATAACCCCCCCCCCCCCAATAGGCTGACGTGGTAAAAAATATAAAATGGGCTCATTAAGACAAAGGAAAAGTGGAAAAAATAAAAAAAAGTGGAGCCCAATTCTTATTTCCATCCATCACCTTTATCTTCCTCACACTCCACCACCCCCTCTTCTCCTTACTCTCTGCTCACAATTTTTAATCAAATATGTACTAAAATATTTTTTCATCCCCAATCAAATACATATCAAAATATTTTTTTCAAACAATTGGATGAATACACTCTACTCTCCAAATATTTTTGAATTTCACAAACGAGATTTGGTGAATACACATATCTAAATATTTTTTTTCAAGCAATTTGGTAAATACAGATCAAATTTGACATTTTCTGAATCACCAAAATTGCTTGTAAAAATCATCCACAAAAATTGAATCAAAAAAATTTAATTTTCAAAAATGACAACCATTCCAAATTTGACAAAAAAAGTTTCACTTTTTCTCTATCTCTAATTCCTTTTACCCTTGAATTAAAACTCAAAATCTTTCTCATTACGATTGTACTTTTTAAAGAATTAAATTCCAATGATTTGAGTGTAGAATCAAATTATGAAGCTCAAAAATGGTAATTATGGATTTTGGGGGTGGGGTAGGGACAATATGAAAATTTTCAAATGAAAAGAAAGGATGGGGTGGAGTTGAAGAAGAAGATTTGGGGGTGTTGAGGGAGGTGAGGAGTTGTGGGAGTTGCAAATTTGGGGAGAGGTAGGGGAGGAGGAGGAGGGTGGAGGGTTGTGGAGAAGAAAGAATAATGGTATATCATTTTTATTTTTATAATATATATACGACCCGAACTGACCAGGGGCCTTGTCGTAATGGGAATCCTAAGTCTAACCAGAATCAGAGACCACCCACGATACCCGACCCAACCATCCAGCATATACCCTAAGTCGGATAGATTTCGAACATATAACAAGATAGTGCTATTGTGCAATCCAAGACTCTGGGATAGGTGTATGATCGTGACCATCCAAATGAGTCCAACCGTCCGATAGCAACCAACAACCATAACCAAACCTAAACCATAAGCCAAAACCAAACCAAGTTCCACAACATAACATAAAAGGATAGAACAGTGAGAAATTTAATCCAACGGTATCAGCCCCAATACCAATGTCAATACTAAGGCCGACACCAATACCGATCCGACAATACCAACCCATAGTAGTTCCACAAAAGCGTCTAATCAAAAGAAGACTAATATTCGATTGGGACATGCCCCCAACTAAAGCCAAAACCAATATCCATAAAATATCCTAAGTATGTAAAAACATCCATGAACATGAAATAAAGTCTTCCAAAATATGGAAGCTCACCAATGCAATCCAATCGAGCTGATCCTGAAATTCGATCACTAAGCAAGAAGAGTAGAATGACTAGTTCCTGCATCAAGGGGGATACAATCGTCCGAGGATAGATTAGCGGGTAAACTCTAGCAAGTACTCAGGATAAGGATAAAATAGTGTCGTCCAATAAAACCAAGTAAGCTAACCATATCCATACAAACCATACATACATATATATATATATATATATATAACCATGCTAAAAAAGAGTATCGAGTTTAGCATGCCTTTAAAACTATTAACTTGAGTATGTGTAGCTTAACCGTCCTAGAATCACTCATGGGCTATATGGGCCTAGTGTAACCCCCTAAACAGCCCCGATGCGTGTAGCCGCACGAACCGGAGATACCATAAAATTAGGGGATTCTAAAGTACGCTTCGTTTTCCATGATACATATGTACAGTGTACTTAGAGGATTCCTATGTACCTCATAGTATCATATATGGTCTCTATGACCAACCCCTTATGTTGGCAAACATGAGTTTCCAGTACCTGTGCATTAGACTCGCACTTTCACGGTTAGCTATCACACCCCATCATTATTGCCCAATTAAAACCATTTCCAACCAGCCAAATTATTATTCCATTATTATTAACTAAGGCTTTAAGAAGTGGTATTGTCATACCTACTATAGCTTACAAGAAATGTCCTTAGCCAACCTTTATATGTGAAGGGATTGTCATGTGCCTATTGATTGCATTATCAAGTTAACTTGGAGGATTTTCATGTACCTCACAAGTGTTCCATTATTAAGTTTGCTTGGGGGAATCTCATGTACACTATAAGAAAGTTTAATTAACCATAACCATGACCACTAAACCTTACTATTTAACCATTCCAAATCATTTAAACCATTTATGCCATTTAGGGTTCCATTACCAAACCATACCATGCAATAGTTCCATTAAAAGTCCAATAATATAGTAAAAGAATTATCATAGGCATTTTATCATACATGTTGGGGACATAGTGTTTTCAAAATCAATTACCAATTAATCGTTCCCATCAACCAATTATCTAAACCACCATTAAAGCATGTAAAAACATAATTAAAACATGGAAAAATCATAACCAAGCATTTAATACCAAAACCCTAACATATATTTGAAAACCCCCAAAACCATACAATAACCATGCCATGAAAACATTGTATAAATCATGCCTTTAGTTGGAACAAAAAATGAGGGAAAAGTATCTTGCCTTAGATGATGAAGATGATGGACAAAAATCACTCAACCAAGCTCCAGATTGACCTCTTTAGTAAAACCCTTGCCTTTCTTTACCCAAGAGCCTTTGAAAGAATTGTAGAATGTTTAAGAGAGCTTTTTAAGTGTTTAATTATAGAATAATAGGGTAAATAACCTCCCAAGTGGGGCCATACTAGGTTAAGTGGGGAAATATCCAGATTGCCCCCACTTAAACTACATAAAAATCCCGTCATAGCGTATGACTATACCATACCGGTCGTACCATCCAATACGAGTGGTACCCATCACTCGTACCCCTGGCCTCCTCCTTGGACCCAATACTATCCAACATATGATTAACCAAAATCAAGTTATACCCAAGCATACGATTAGTACCCTTGACCCGTATCCCTGACACAATAGAATCACAAGAGGTTTGAACACTATCTACTATACAAGTCCATAGTACGACTCGTACCCTGGCTTACATCTCATAGTGAGCCACTCGTATTCAGATCCAAGTTATTTTACTAAGTCTCAAATTAAGTAAAGGAAAAACCCAAACCAAATAACCCATATCCAACCATACGATTCGTACTAAGGCAAGTCGTACCTATTCTAGAAACCAATCAAACCCACCAACCAACATTGGTCTACATACGACAAAGTCATACCATTCGTACCCCATTATATGACTGGTATCCACCAGTCGTATGTTGTCCAAAACCCAAAAATCCAAAAAAAATTCTAAGGGTCCCAAACCTAGGGTGTTTTAGTCTCTCTCACTAGGATCATTCATCCCCGAATGACGGACAAGGTAGGACAAACACAAGCATGATTCATTTGCATTATAAAATATCAATCCAACCTTTAACCAAATTAGAAAATAAAGATACAAGGATCTATTTTAACCCTTAACTAAATTAGAAAATAAAGATGTGATCAATAACACACACCTTCCATACGAATATCCAAAGAAGAAAATAAATGCAGATATTTGGACTTCATATCCGCTTCCCCTTCCCACGTAGCCTCTCCACCTTGTGGTTATGGCATAGAACCTTAACTAAGGCCACATCCTTGGTTCGTAACAGACAAACCTGATGATCCAATATCTCAATTGGGACCTCTTCATAATACAAAAAATCTAAGATACCCAATCCCTCTAACTAAACCACCGAAGAAGGATCACCAAGACACCTCTTCAACATAGATACATGAAATACTGGATGAATGGATCTCAAACTAAAAGGCAACTCCAATTCATATGCCACATTACCAACCCTCCGTAAAATGATATAAAGGCCAACATACCAGGGACTAAGCTTCCCCTTTTTACCGAACTACATCACTCCCTTCATGGGAGATACCTTTTGGAACACCTTATCCCTAACCTCGAATCCAAGTCTCTACGCCTTACATCCGCATAGGACTTTTGGCAATTTTGGGCAGCCTTAAACCTATCCCAAATAACCTTTACCTTTTTCATAGACTGATAAACCAAATCCAGACCAAACATATTTGCCTCACCAAGCTCAAACTACCTAATAGGAGATCTACATCTCCCACCATATAATCCCTCAAAAAGGGCCATTCCAATGCGAGAATAATAGTTATTGTTGTAAGCAAACTCTACCAAAGGTAAATGCTCAACCCAACTACCACAATAATCAATCACACATACACGAAGTATGTCCTCAATGTCTGAATAGTACTCTCCGCTTACCCATCCATCTATAGATGAAAAATAGTACTCAGACTAACTTTAGTACCCAACCCTTTTTGAAAAGACCACTAGAAGTGAGATGAAAACTGTGTACCACGATAAAAAATAATCAAAATAGGTACTATATGCAGCTTTACAATCTCTTAAAGGTACAATCTTGCATAGTCCTTAGCCGAAAAGTTAGTCCGCACCGACAAGAAGTGAACGGACTTTATCATCTTATCCACGATGACTCAAACCGAATTAAATTGAATTCGAGATCGAGGAAGACAGATAACAAAATCCATATTGATTAACTCCTATTTCCATTCAGGAAAATCAATCTCCTGATACAACCCACCAAGCCTCATGTGCTCAACTTTGACTTATTGGCACACTATGCATTTGGCTACAAAATCATCCACACCTCTTTTTATGCCATTCTATCAATACATCTCCTTGAGATCATGATACATCTTTGTTGAATCGGGATGAACAACATAGTGCGATTCATGCGCCTCAACTAAAACCCTTTGTCGCAAACCATCGGCGTCAGGAACACATAACCACCCTTGGTACCTCAAGGTACCATAACCACTGATCTAAAAAACCATCACCCTTTGCCCACCAATATCACTCTTGATTTTCATCAAGATAGGATCTAGGATTTGCTTCTTCTTGATCTCTGTACCAAGAGACGGTCGAAACACTTCCTGTACCATCACTCCACCATCATTAGAGTCCAAGAGATGAACTTCAAGATTAGCCAAGTGGTGAATATCCTTTACCAACTCTCGCTTCTCCTTTTTCACATAAGCTAAACTCCCTATGGATAACCTACTAAGAGCACAACAACCACATTAACTTTAACTGGGTGGTGGTGAAGACTCATATCATAGTCCTTGAGAAGCTCCAACTATCTCCTCTGTCTAGACTTTATCTCCTTCTGAGTGAACACATATTGTAGACTCTTATGACCAGAAAAAATATCCACGTGCACTTCATACAAAAAATATTCCCATATTTTCAAAGTAAAAACCACTGTTAAAAGCTCCAAATCATGAGTAGGATAATTTTTCTCATGTATCTTCAACTTCTTGGAAGCATAGGCATTTACCTTTCCATGCTGCATCAAAACACAACCAAGTCCCACCCGAGACACATCATAATAAACCACAAACCCCTCATTACCTTCTGGAAAAGTCAAAATCAGAGTTGAAGTTAGCTTATCCTTAAGCTTCTCAAAACTCCCCTCACAAGCATCCGACCAAGAAAAACTTGCCTTCTTCTGAGTCAACTTAGTCAATGGGGCATCTATCGTCGAGAAACCTTCCATATACCACCTATAATACCTAGCCAAGCCTAAGAAGCTCAGAATATCGATTGGAGTCATGGGTCTAGGCCACCTTTTAACCATAACCACTTTTTGCGAATCCACCATGATCCTCTCACTAGAAATAATATGACCAAGAAAAGTTATAGCGTCAAACCAAAACTCACACTTAGAGAACTTGACATACAACTGTTGCTCCTTCAACATCTGCAATACCACACGAAGGTAATTAGCATGATCCATCTCGCTCTTAAAATACACCAAGATGTCATCAATGAACGCAATGATAGAGAGATCCAGAAACCGCCTAAAAACTCTATTCATCAAATCCATAAATGCCACCGAGCATTAGTCAAATCAAATGACATCACAGGGACTCAAAGTGCCAATACCGAGTACGAAAAGTCGTCTAAGGGATATCTCCTCCCTAATCTTAAGTTGATGATACCCAAACTGAAGATTTATCTTAGAAAAAAACTTGGCACCTTGCAACTTATCAAACAAGTCATTTATCCTTGAAAGGGAATATTTGTTCTTAACTGCTACCTTATTCAATTACCGACAGTTAATGCATATCTAAAGGGAACCATTTTTCTTATCGGTGCACCCCAAGGGGACACACTGGATGGTTGAAACCCTTATCCAGAAGATCCTTAAGTTGCTCCTTAAGTTCCCTTAACTCTACTGGGACCATTCTACAAGGAGAAATAGATATGGGATGAGTGTCCATAGCCAAATCAATACCAAACTCAATCTCTCTATCCATAGAAACACCAGGAAGATCATTCAAAAAGATCTTAGGAAACTCATCTACCATAAGGACCGAATATAAACAAGGACCTTTCGAGTTAAAATCTTTAACCCAGACCAGATGATAGAGACACCCTTTAGAGATTAACCTCTGAGCTCTAAGATAAGAAATAAACCTCCTCCTAAAAGCTAAGGAACGACCCTTCTACTCAATAATCAGTTCACCATGGAACCTAAAGATAACCTTACGGATTTGACAATCTAAGGACGCGTAACAAAAGTATAACCAATCCATCCCCAGAATAATATCCAAATCTACCATATCAAGTTAAAACAAATCTACCAAAATCTGCCTACTACCAAAAAAATACCGCACATCTCCTATAGAATCTTTTAGCAATAACTGAGTCACCTAACAAGGTAGAAATAGGAAAAGGATCTGAAATAACCTCGAGATTAAAAGCAAAATACACAGCCTCAAATGAGGTTATATAAAAGAGAGTAGACCCCAGATCAAGCAAATATTACATGTCACAAGAAAAGAGTTGTAATGTACTAGTCATGACATCAAGTGATGCCTTAGATTCCTGCCGAGTAGCAAGAGCATATAACTATTTTTGGACTGCGCCAATACCAGAAGAAAAATAAGACTCAGAAGCAACACTTTTTGGTGCAGGACAGAAGATGAAGCAACCAGAGCTTTGACCACTCCCAAAGCTCTCTAACCAACTAGATAATTCCTAAGCATATGGCCCGACTGACCACATTTAAAATAATTTTCCCTTTCCTCATCACAGAAACCCCATGCAACCTACCATAGAACTGACAAAGGGGGCATGATGAAGACGATTGAGCCCCACTTGCCTGAGATTGGAGACCCTGTGCTAAAAAATTATCGCCACCTTGCTGACACCTATCACCGACTATTTTGAGTAAAGATCACTAGCTGTAGAAAAAACCAAAACACTTTAACTTTATCTTTGGACATTTACCACCATCCTAACCACCTTGTTATTGAGAACCACCTTATTCAGATGACCTGAACTTCTTACCCTGCCTTTTTCCAAACTCAGTCTGCTTCCTTGTTTCTTCCTCTACCTGCTACATATGAATAATTAACCTAGAAATATCCATATCCTTAATCAGCAATGCAGTTTTAACACCCCGAGTATGGCACCCCAAATGCTACACGGTGCTCATGATCCCGAAGGACCACAAGCTAACCCTTTTCTAGTACCTGTAACTGAGCACTACATAATATACTTAAATAAATGCGAAAGATTGGTGAAAACTTTCCATAAGGTTTAAAAACTTATAATATGACTGAATAAAGTTTAACAATATCAAAACTATACATCTATCTAAACAACTAGTCTAAAAACTCTGTAGTCTGAAAGCCTCTAAACTGTCTAAATAAGGAGTTAATGGGATATGTCCCTAACTAACTCTATCTACTAAAATACTGAGTCTAGAAATATAATTAAATAATAGAGCATCCTTAAATGATGAGGACTCACTTCTAGGTCTACTGTTGCTGACTAAAACTGAGCTGCTAAGGGTGCTCTGGATCTCGTGCTTCTGAATCTATGGTGTAAAGTAAAACACCATAGTGCAAATACGTCAGTACGTGAAAATGTGCTAAGTATGAAAGATGAGGTAAGGCTAAATTCAAGGGCTTATGCATGAATAATTACTTAACTAAATAACATGAGAGTACTAAATAAGGACCTATGCATGAATGCACAAACCATAACTGAAGTCATTGTGACACTGAATACTAAGACACGGATACTGCTTTACTGACGTCTGAACTCACTACTAATACTGAGATACTGAATAACTAAATCTTCTGATATTGATAACTGAGTACTAAAGTTGAGATCAGTCCTCTCTAGCAGGTGATCTCTGAAACTTAATGATAAAGGAAATGCTCGACTGAAATCTGAGATCAGTCCTATCTAGTGGGTGATATTTGTATCTACTGATAATGAGAGTACTTAACTGAGTCTGAGATCGGTCCTGTATAGCAGGTGATCTTTGAATCTGATGATACTGATTATATATACTAACGGGTGATCCCTGATTATGTTAGTCCTATCTAACAGGTGACATCTCGTATCTACACTGGCTACATAGTTCTGGAACTTAGGGATTGCTCCTAGGGATCTTAGTCCTCTCTAATGGGGAGCCCCCATCCATAGGTTCACTCGGTCCAAAATCCTACTCCCAACTGAAAGACTCTGAACTAATTTTTTTTCTTAAACTGTACTAGACTAAGCTGAATCTGTTACTAATCATACTGATCAACTGAGTTAAGATGAGTTTACTTGGTTTCAAAAACTGACTGAATACTACTGAATCTCGTTATCTAACTGAATGATACTAAGTTCGGAATTGATTACTTGGATGTTACTGAGGTCTGAACTGAACACTGAATACTATTAAGATCTGAGCTGAGTACTGAACTGAAGCTAGAATGCTAATGTTACTGAGATTACTGAGATTTCTTAAGTTCTGTAACTGTCTAAGAGTACTGAGTTTTGTAACTCACTGAGTTCTAAGAATCGTGGCTTGACTGATATTGTCGTGAAAACTGACACGGGCTCTAGACTTGCAGCTAAATTGTCGGGTATAAATACCCCCGGGACTCGATAATATAAATGTAAAACATAACCATTCTTGAATAATCATGACCATGGACTTTCATTCACCATTACAATTATTAAATCATCTCTTCAAGCACTTGGAAATCATAAATATGTGATAGTATAGGGAGATATACTATTGGCTAATACTCCATTCAACAAGGTCTTGTATCAAACACTTAACATGCATTAAAGAACACATAGTTAGGAGATTTCATGCTAACATGTCATAATTCATTCTCTAAGGCTTTTCAACAAACACTTGGCATCATGGTCCTATACACAATTGGGGATTTCTTGTCAACATGCTATAATGGCCCTATTTTCTTCACACAAATATTTTATCAAAAATATGGGGAGCATGCTTTGGTTAATCAATAATTTCTACACCTAATTAACATAAACAAATCACTTAACAGGCAACTTGAAGAGGCTTTTTTATGAACATCATATAATTATCACACACTAGGATCAAAGCTTAGGACTTTGTATCTAAATCATGAATTAAAAACTTAAAAACACAAAATCATGAACTTCCATATACATAAATCATGAAATCTCATAAAACATAGACTTATAATTTTGAAAAGGATTCTTGAACTTCTTAGGTGGAAGGAACCCAAGAATCAACATCTAAAT
Source organism: Capsicum annuum (assembly GCF_002878395.1). NCBI lineage: Eukaryota > Viridiplantae > Streptophyta > Magnoliopsida > Solanales > Solanaceae > Capsicum > Capsicum annuum. Next base: position 181,958,170 of record NC_061120.1, on the reverse strand, counting down.
ACCTCAAAAGGTTGAATCTTGAAAGATAACTAACGTTTTTTGAACGTTGTTGGATTGGGAAACACGGATCTTGATGTTTTCTTGATGGTTATTGAACTTGAAGAACTTGAATTTCTTAGTTTCTTGAAGAAGGGTTTGAATCTTGTTCTTGGATTTTGATCTTGAAAAAAGTCCTAATTTTGATGTTATGGATGAATGAGGAGTTATGTGCTTTAATTTGATGTGATTGGGTGTTAAATAGGGTGGAAAGCTAATTCAATTATCTATCTGTCTGTAGATCATGAGATCAAAAATTCATAGTATAACAAAAGATATACTTGTTTGAAGTTGATTATACCAAAATCCTTCTCAAGAAGTCAATCGGTAAGGGATGTTTTGATTCGCCTAATAACTGGGATGTATTTAAGGCATTAATATACATCAAAATTGATCATAAAACTACAAAATCATTAAGATTTATTTCTCATGAGCTTGAAGCATGGTTCTACTATCGGTTGGGATTCTTGGGGTATTACAACAGTCTTGCTTTCAAGGATCAACTCCCGAGACAGTCAAAAAGTGAACTTTCTCATCTTTGCCCGTATGTCAGACATCATATTTGGAGCATACCTTGAAAATTGATGGAACTTCAAGACATATTCCCTGACTGACATTTTCCCTTACCTTAAATTAAAAAACTCCTCCGCTTTTGCTTCCCTCAACTCCTTAGGAAAGAAGTGGTCCAAAAAAGTATTAGAGAAAGTCTTCCATAAAGTTGAATCTTTAACATCACCTCTCATCCTATCCCACTCCTCATACCATTGTTACACCATATCTTTAAGCTGGTAAGCAGCAAAATTCACCCCTTCTACATTCGTGGCCTGCATCACCCTAAAAATTTTCTATATTTCATCCAAGAAACCCTGAGGATCATCCTTTACCTTAACACTAGTAAATATAGAAGGACTCATCTTCATAAGGTGGCTAACCCTTGTGGCCTCAACAGATAGAATACCAGATGCATCCCACTCATCCTGAGAAGAAACTAACTGAGTAATAACATGAATCGATTAGAGAAATTCTACATTAGTCACCTCACCCTGAGGAGGACTAGTAGCAATCATTGGAACTCTAGAAATATCAGGGACTAGACCCTAGACCGAATATGGATCCCCTAAGTAGGACGTGTCCCTTAAGCATTGTTCCCAGTTGGGACAGAAGAGTTACCTTGCGTATCAGATCGTTGAGGCATGATCTAAATATCAAACAAACCAGGGTTAGAAAGAACCTTAGACCTTGTAGCTTGAAAATAGAATACCAACAAAGTGAAACATTCTTAAATGCCATGAAGCCTCTCCCTTATGAGTGTGGCGCACTACACACCACTAACACAGACTCTACTCAACACGGCTTTATGGACTCCCAATTGACCATGAACCAAAATCTATGATACCAACTTGACTCGACCCAACCAGGGGCATTATCGTAATGGGCATCCCAAGTCCAACCAGGATCGAAGACCTCCCTCGATACCTGACCCAACCACCCAGCATATACCCTGATTTAGATGGATTCCAAACATATAAAAATCTAGCATTATTATGTAATCCAAGACTCTGGGAAAGGTCTATGAATATGACTACCCAAACAAGTCCAATCGTCTGATACCAACCAAGAACCATAACCAAACCAAAACCTTAAGCCAAAATCAAACCATAACTAAGTTCCATAACATAACATACAAGGATGGAAAAATGAGAAATTTAGTCCAACGGTATCATCCCCAATACCAATGCCAATACTAAGGCTGACACCAATACCGATCCCGCCCATACCAACCCATAGTAGTTCAACAAAATTCTCTAACCAAAAGAAGACCAATATTCGATTGGAACATGCCCCCAACCATAGCCAAAACCAATATCCACAAAATATCCTAAGTATGTAAAAATATCTATTCCGGAGTATGGAAGTTCACATCTTCAATACAATTAAGCTGATCCCAAAATCTGATCACTAAGAAGGAGGAGTAGAATTATCGATTTCTGTATTGCATGGGGATATAGCCGCCCGAGAACAAGTTAGTGGATGAACACTAGCAAGTACTTAGGATAAGGATAAAATAATGCCATCCAGTAAAACCAAGTAAACTAACCATATACATAAAACCTATATATATATATATATACATACATACATAAATATAACCATACTAGGTAAGGAAATCGGGTTTATCATGCCTTTAAAACTATTAATTTGGGTACGTGTAGCTTAACCATCGTAGAACCATCCATGGTCTATATAGGTCCAGTGTAACTCCCTGAACAGGCCCCGATGCGTATAGCTGCACGAACTGGAGATACCAGAAGAGTAGAGGATTCCTAAGTACAATTCACTCTCTATGATACATATGTACAGTGTACTTAAAGAATTCCTATTTACCTCATAGTATCATATATAGTCCCTATGACCAAGCCATCATGTCGGCAAACATGAGTTTCAGTATTTATTCATTGGACTCATACCTTCACGGTTAGCTATCACACTCCACCATTATTGCCTAATTAAAACCATTTCCAAACGACCAAACAATTATTCCATTATTAGTAACCAAGGCTATAAGAAGTGGTATCGTCATACCGACTATAGCTTGCAAGTAATGTCCTTATCCAAACTTTGTATGTGAAGGGATTCCCATGTACCCATTGATTGCATTATCAAATTAACTTGGAGGATTCCCATGTACCCAACAAGTGTTCCATTATTAAGTTTTCTTGGGGGAATCCTATGTACTCCACAAGAAAGTTTAATTAACCATAACCATGATCACCAAACCTTGCCATTTATCCATTTAAAACCATTTATACCATTTAGTTTTTCATTACCAAACTATATTAAGCAATAGTTCTATTAAATGTCCAATAATATAGTAAAAGCATTATCGTAGGCATTTTATCAAACATGTTGGGGCATAGTGTTTCCAAATCCAATTACCAATTAACCATTCCCATGTAATCAATTATCCAAACCACTATTAAAGCATGTAAAAACATAATTAAAACGTGAGAAAACCATGACCAAGCATTTAATACCAAAACCCTAACATATATTTGAAAACCCCCAAAACCATACAATAATCATGCCATGAAAATATTGTATAAATCATGCCTTTAGTAGGAACTAACAATGAGGAAAAAGTATCTTTCCTTAGATGATGAAGATGATGGACAGAAATCACCCAACCAAGCCCCAAGTTGACCTCCTTAGTAAAACCTTAGCCATCCTTTACCCAAAAGCCTTAGAGAGAATTGTAGAGTGTTTTCTAAGTGTTTAATGATAGAATAATAGGATAATTACCCTTACAAGTGGTTTAGAAGCCATGGGGCTTTAATAGTTTAATTGGAAAAATGTCCAGATTAACCTCACTTAAACTACATAAAAATCCTGTCATAGGGTATGACTATACCATACCGGGCGTACCCTCTAATATGAGTGGTACCCACTACTCATACCCTAGGCCTCATCCTAGGACCCAACACTGTCCAACATATGATTAACCCAAACCAAGTTGTACCCAAGCTGTCACGCCTCAAATCTTATTGGGGCGGACATGCACCCATAGCCGTTAATGCCCGAGAGAACCAATCCATAACCTTCGTACTTCTTATGCATGTAACTATGACAACCAAAGATTCTGAAAAATATGATATTATGCATTGATGGGAATAACTATGTAGGCAACCACAAAATTATATATACAACACTTGGCCGTTGGGGCCACAACATCTAAAAGACAAGACACTACCATGTTTAACTTTATATTAGTCTACAAAGCCTCTAAAAGATACATAGACTTAGTTAGGGTCGAGACAAACCCCCGCCCTACTCTTGACTACTGCACAATACCAAAATATATGGAATAGACTCGAAAAGCCCCGAATCAACTTGGAGCTCACCAATAGTCACTGAATAGCCTGTGCTCCTACTAGTGAGGTGTATTAGCTGAAGCCTCTGTGCCTAAAGTATGAAATACAAGTCCCCTGTGAGGGAAGTCAGTACAAAAATATGTATTGAATTTGTAAGGCTGAAGGTAACAACACATGATACAAAAGCTCAATAGAAATCAGATACAAGTGTATAAGTAGTACTAGTAGACCACCTTTATATATACTTGTGGAACTATGTACATTACATTCTTTTCTTCATTTTTACCTTTCTTACTTCATAATATTTGTAAGTCATATAATGAAAATGACCAGCTGATCAGTGGTAAATAGATAAATTGGGATCGGCCCATGTTAGGCTTACGCCCTTGAGCTGCCACCCACATATGAACATTGGGGTCGACCCATGTTAGGATTATGCCCCTGAGCTACCACCCATATATAAAGGTATTGAGATCGTACCATGTTAGTCTTATGCCCCTAAGTTGCCACTCATTTTACATACTTGCGTTATTTAGTTTATTTAGCCTTTGAGATTATTACTTTGGTGGTCATAACATTATGGTACCTTGAAACAATAATCTACCAATAAGATACATATAGATAGGTACATAATGCAAAAAAATGAGATGGGGAGTTGTTGGCACACAAATGAAGTGTTTAGGAGTTGAAAATAACACATAAGTCTTATTTGAGTAAACGAAGAACTCCTGATGTTTTCTAGTGAAAATAGATACGCAGGCTTAATAATAAGCATGTATTGAGGTGTTTTAACACATTAGAGAGTGGAAACAAGTTCATTGGCTACATGGGATATAATACACTGCTATTATGTATCACTTGTTATAGAATAACCTTGGAAGCTTACTTGGTGGAACAAATGTTTGATTTCATGCCAAAGAGTACAAAATAGAGTATGCCTTACATACCTGGTTATATAACCCTGAAACTAACCCAACTTGACTTCCCGTATTTTGGATTACTTATCTATAATAGAATATATGGCAAACTAATATTAGCAACCAACCGACACATTTGGGCTATTTAACTTCACCAAAATAATAACCAAGCAGTAAGCCGTTAATCTATCAATCAAGTTTGTTATTTTAACCCTTTTATCCTCCAATTACACCAACATACCATACATGTTCTTATAAGATTCACCGAAACCACCTTGGATTCATTACACCCTCCAGATAATATGCAAAATAGATTGGGCAGTAAATATATGCAATGATTAGTTCGGTGGTGTACCGCCACACCTTTCTTCTATATTTCAATTTGAACTAGTCACACCTTTCTCCAATATCAACCTGGAATCCCATAACGTATACATACTAAACAGTCCACAAAATAGTCCCAAATCCCTTTTATTGTAGCAATCAATTATTGAACTCATCATCTCTTGAGTTCTCAATAACAACACATTTATAATTCTCTCTCAAATTCATATATAAGGAGAACAAAATGGGGCAGTCACCTTACCTTAATTCTGCAACTTATCCTTTAAATTTGAACTCCTCAAGAACTCCAAATTCCACTTTCCTTCACACTTTAAACCAAAGAATAAAAGAGATCTCTTAATAACAAAGAAAAAATGAGCAAGTAGCTTGTTTTATATTCTGCCATGAATTCATAATTAATCACTTATAGCATATTTTCCTAATCTTACATGAGATAATTAAGCTAAACCATAAGTGTTTTCACTTACCTTGGCTTGCAAAGGTTGGGGTTTCTTCAAGAACCCTAGAAAGGAAAATAGTTCTGCTCCCAGTTGCATGAAAGAAAGTAGAGAGAATTTTTGAAGTATAACCTTTTTGTGACTTAAGAATAAGGAAAAATAACCAGCAACTTGTTCTTATAAAGGCCCTATTTTTGGCCATCCACTTAGCTACATTTTGGGCTTCAAATTTGTTCAATTTGATCTAAGTAGGTGATGCACCTACTTAGAGAGATTAAACTGCTCAAAAGGTTCAAAGTAGGTGATGCGCCTACTTGCTTAATTTTTTTGTTGGGCTCAACTATATTTGGGCCTTTACAGATTTGTGTGTTGGACTATTTCTCTATTTTTCTTCCTCTTTTATTCAATTTAGGCCCAAATGAGTACATTGGTATAGGCTCAAATATAGTCCATAGCCATGGGTCCATTAATTTGGTTCAAATAGCTTAAATAGGTGACTCACCTACTAGCTTAATTAGGTCAAGCAAGCACCTCAATATTTTATTCCATTTTCATCTTCTAATCCCTTTAATCTAACCTTTAACTTGTACACACTTGGGCACTTTAAAGTTTAGATCCAAATATCGACGTACGATTCCAAGTTAAATAGTTATATCGATGGTAACTTGATAACGTCACATTAAAACATATGGGCAGTATCTAGAACTCCATCTACACTATTAATACTCGCATAACAAATCTCGTATGTTACCTATACCACAAGGCTATACCAAGTTCCATATAAATAGAACAAGTGGATATAAAATATGAGGTGTTACACAAGCATACGACTAGTACCCTTAACCCGTACCCTTGGCAGAATAGAATCACAAGAGGTTTGAACACTGTCCACTATACGAGTCCATAGTACGGCCCGTACCTTGGGTTATGGCTCATGGTGCGCTACTCGTACTTAGATCTAAGTTATTTTACTAAGTCTCAGATCAAGTGAAGGAAAAACCCTAACCAAACGACGCGTATCCAACCATACGAATCATACCAACCCAAGTCATAGCCATTCCAAAAACTAATCCAACCCACCAACCAACACTAGTCAGCATACGGCCAAGGAATACCACTCTTACCCCTCTATATGACTGATACCCACCAATCGTATGTTGTCCAAAACCTAGAAATCTAAAAATTTTCTAAGGGTCCCAAACCCAGGGTGTTTCAATATATATATATATGTGTGTGTGTGTGTGTGTGTGTGTTTGTGTATGTATATATGGGGGTTTTATTTTTTTAAAAAATAAAATTATTTATGTAGCGCTGACGTGGCTTAAACGTGGCGCGTGTGTACTACACTCTCCATCATGAGAGTGGTGTAATATTTTTAGGATGGTATAAAATTCACTTAAAAGTTATTAAGGGGGATAAATAATTACAAGTTAAGTTTAAGTTCTAAAGTAAGTTTTGGTGACAAGTTTAGGGGGCTAACTATGTCTTTTCCCACTCTTGTATGTTGTGTTATCCATAGATTTACCTTTCTTATCGAAATTGAAAAGATTATCATCTCAAATTCAATTATTATAACTTTTAGAATTCTTTTACACAATTTTCAACTATATACAAATTTTATTTCTTAAAACATAAAGATTTTATGCCCAAATTTTTTATCAAAATTAAATTATTTGACTCTCTAAATCTGAATCGTGTCACATAATTAGGATGGAGGAAATAATAGCATACAAATAAATTTAGATGACTAGGTACGAAAACTTAGTTTTAATTTTAACCTCTTGAACCATGTTACAACTAAAGAAAACTAAGCAATCTAAGAAAAGAGACATGCTCTTGAAAAACGCTACTCACAAATATAATATAAATTAGATAAACTGGCCTATCATTTAGTTTGTACTAATTAATTCAATTTGAAATCATTATTGATTAAAAAAATAATATATCAATTTAACTCTTAGTATAATATTTGAGTTTACATAATATATATATATATATATATATATATATATATTATGGCAATTAATAAATACTGTAATTTTTTAGTATATTTAAAATTGAACGTATTGATGTCAGAATGTTATTAATACAGTAACTATATTCTAAAGTTGTAAATCATTTAAAATTTATTAAAAAAATATATTTTAAAATATATTATTATTGTTGTTGTTGTTGTTACTGTTGTTGTTGTTGTTGATGTTGTTGTTGTTGATGATGTTGTTTCTATTGCTGTTGTTGTTATTGTTGTTGTTGGTGGTGGTATTATTGTTATTGTTACTGCTATTATTGCTGTTATTATTGTTGTTATTGCTGTTGCTAATACTACTATTGTTGTTATTGTTGTTGTTGTTGCTATTGTTGCTATTGCTATTGTTGTTGTTGTTATTATTATTGTTGTTATTGTTGTTGCAGTTGCTGTTATTATTTCTATTTTTGCTGCTGTTGCTATTGTTGTTATTGTTGTTATGGTAGTGATGGTGGTTGTTGTTACTATTATTGTTGTTATTGTTGCTATTGTTATTGTTGTTATTGCTTTTACTGTTTATATTATTGTTGTTATTATTGTTCCTATTATTGTTGCTGTTGCTATTATTATTATTGTTATTATTATTATTGTTGTTGTTGTTATTGTTGTTGTTATTGCTGTTGTTATTGTTGTTGTTATTGCTATTATTATTGTTGTTATTGTTGTTGCTATTATTATTGTTGTTGTTATTATCATTATTGTTGGTGTTGTTGTTTCTATTATTGTTATTTTTTCTATTGATTTATTATTGTTACTATTATTGTTATTGTTGTTGTTGTTGTCATTGTCAATGTCATTGTTGTTATTGTCGTTGTCGTCATTGTTATCACTGTTGTCATTATAGTTGTTATCGTTGTTATTGTTGTTGTTGTTCTCATTGCCATTGCTATTGTCGTTGTTATTATTATTGTTGTTGTTGTTGTTATCATTTTTATTATTGTCATTGTTATTGTCATTATTATTATTTTCATTGTTATTATTATTGTTGTTGTTGTTATTGTTGTTATTGTCATTGTTGTTGTTGTTATTGTTGTTGTCATTGTTGTCATTATTATTGTTGTCGTTGTCATTGTTATTGTTATTATTATTGTTGTTGTTGTTATTATTGTTAGTGTTATTGCTACAACTGCTACTATTGTTATTGTTACTGTTGTTGGTGTTGTTATTATTGTTGTTGCAGTTGTTGCTCTATTGTTGTTGTTGCTGTTGTTATTGTTGTTGTTGTTGTTATTGCTATTATTATTGTTATTGTTATTGTTATTGTTGTTATTATTATTGTTGTTATTGTTGTTTTTATTGTTGCTGTTACTTTTGATATTGTTGCTACTATTAATATTATTGTTTTTGTCATTGTTCTTATTATTATTGTTGTTGTTGTGGTTGTTATTGTTATTGTTGTTATTATTATTGTTGTTGTTGATGTTGATGTTGTTATTGTTGTTGTTGTTATCGTTGTTGTTATTGTTGTTGTTATTGATATTGTTATTATTGTTATTATTATTGTTGTTGTTGTTGTTTTTGCTATTATTGCTGCTATTATTATAGTTCTGATGTTGCTGCTATTGTTGTTGATATTATTATTTCTATTATTGCTATTATTATTATTATTATTGCTACTGCTGTTGATGTTGTTGTATTTATTATTTTTGTTATTGTTGCTATTGATGTTGTTATTGTTGTTGTTATTATTATTATTATCATTGTTGTTGTTGCTGTTGTTATTGTTATTGTTGTTGTTGTTATTGTTGTTGTTGTTATTGTTGTTGCTGCTATTGTAGTTGTTGCTATTTTTGTTGCTGTTGTTGTTGTTGTTATAGCTGTTGTTGCTATTATTGTTGTTGTTATTGTGGTTGTTGTTACTGTTGTTGTTATTGTTATTACTATTGTTGTTATTATTGGTGGTCGGGGTGGTGGTGGTGGTGGTGCTGTTGTTATTACTTTTATTGTTGTTATTGTTATTGCTGTTATTATTATTGTTGTTATTGCTATTGTTGTTATTATTATTATTGTTATTGTTATTATTGTTGCTATTGTTATTGTTGTTGTTATTGCTATTGTTGTTGCTATTATTGTTGTAGTTATTATTGCTGTTGTTGTTGTTGTTGTTTCTATTATTGCTAATGTTGTTGTTGTTGTTGCTGCTGCTGATGTTGATGTTGTTATTGTTGTTGTTGTTGATGATGATGATGCTATTGTTGTTGTTGTTATTTGTTGATATTGTTGTTGTTGCTGCTGCTGTTATTGTTGTTGTTGCTAATATTGTTGTTGTTGTTGTTGTTGTTATTGTTATCGTTGTTGTTGTTATTTTTGTTATTATTGTTGTTGTTGTTGTTGTTATTGCTGTTGTTGTTGTTCTTGCTATTGTCGTTGTTGTTATTGCTGTTGTTGTTGCTTTTAGTAGTGATCGTCATCCTATGAAAATGCAGTGTGATGATGCCACAGATTTAACGGGTGATTTTGCAGTTAAGTAAACCATGGAAAAACCTTTCGATGCTTTTAAAAAGAAACTTTGAGAACAAAAAGTGGATGCTTATTTTAGGTACTGCTGCTTTGGGTAATATCTTGATTTGCTGGAGGACATCAGTGCTCGTTTCCAAATGAAAATGTTATATAATCTTCTCAAGCGTAGGTTTATGTATGAAAACAAAAATAAGATGGGTGAAGTGTGGATAAATTACTGTGGCATGTCTATTTGTTTTGGTTGGTGGGAGTTTGCCAAAGTTACTGGACTAAAATGTTATCCTCCTTCTCTTTCTCAAGTTATACCTATTCTAACCCCAAAAAAGCACCCCGCATACCCAAAAAGGCAAAGACAAGTCGAGTGATTGTGATAACCTGGTGTCTATTGTTGGTCCAAGCTTTAAAAATAAAAATTGATAGAAGCATTAAAAGCTAAAAGAATTTCATAGAAGCACAAGCAATCATTATGCTTGATTTGGTTTGTACATAATATTCTTAGGGCAAGAGACGTTAACAACAATATACCACTTGGTTTGATAAAGCTCTCTAAGGATCTTAAGGCATTTAACAGCTATCCTTGGGGTTATGAAAGCTTCAAAATAACTGTCAAATATTTGTTGACTCCGTTAATGCCATGACGGCCAACTTATATGGCTTTCCATGGGCTTTCATGGTAAATGTTTCTTTTATTATGATATGATTCATTTTTATTTATTCAATAATGATTTTGGGTTTAGAGAAAAAACATTCCCCCCCCCCCCCCCCCGAACTTGTCCTCCAAACTCACTTTAACACTTAAACTTAACTTTTATTTATTTATTTATCCCTCTTAACAACTTTTAAGTGAATTAATTTCACCCCCAAAATAAAAAACTCACTCTCACAACGGAGAGTGCACTACACATGCGCCACATTAGTGACATGTCATTGCCACGTAGGAAATTATAATTTAAAAAAAAAATAATCCCAGACACTTACTTTTTATATATTTTCTTAAAAAAAGAATATATATATATATATATACTATTTATATATATATAATATATATTTTTTAAATATATATATATATATATATTATATAAAATAGACCCCACCCTCCTTCGTTCTTCTTTTTCACAGCCCCCACCCCCACCCCCACCCCCACCCCACCCCAATTTCCTCTTCTTTTTCAGCAGACATAGCCCCCCACCCCCCACCCCCACCCCCTACCCACTCTTTCTCCCCTTTCATTCCCCATCACTGCTACGAAAATATCTTTTCCTTCAATTTTTTTCATTTTCGCCATTAACACCACCACGAGAACAACCATAAAGACATCAATTTAATGTTTTTATCAATAAGAATTAGAAGAAGAATGTTGGAGCTAGATATTGATGATGATTTTCCAAAATCAGTCAAGAAGAAATTAATTTCAACCATTGAAGATGATTTTTCCAAGCCAATCAAGAAAAGTTCATTTCAACCATTGATGATGATGATTCTCTACAATCAATCAAGAAAAATATCAAAATAGGTTCACTTTCTAGTTCCAAGAATTAAACTAAGCTCATCGAATCCACAAGCTCTTCCAAGAATCAAACCAAATTAACCAAGATTTCTTCTTCTTCCTCTAATTTTGGTACAATCCAAAATCAAATCAAGCCTACGAAAATAAAAGTTTCTTTGTCTGATTTAGTTTTTAGTTCAACCAAAATCAAAATCAAGCTTATCAAGCCCAACCTAGAAGAGGAACTTGCACTAAAATCCCAAATGAAAAAGCTCAATTCCACTTCCACCAAATACTCAAATTCAACCAAAACCACTTTTCCTACAATTAAAAAATCCTCCCCAGTTCTATCCAAAACCAACTCTTCTTTGCCAAAGAATAAAACAACCAAAGAAACACCATCACTAAAGACCTCAATGAATTCAAATTCAAAAATCAATCTTCCACAAGTAAAAATACTAAGAAAGAAACACTCCAATAAACAAAGAAATGGGGTGGGGATTCGAAGTAGATGAAGAAACGGGATGGGGGTTCAAAGTAGATGAAGACATGGGATGGGGGTTCAAAGTAGATGAAGAAATGGGGTGGGGTTGGGGGTGGGGGTGGGGGAAGAGGGTGTTAGAAAGAAGATGAAGTTGGATTTCTTGTTTTCTTTTTTAATTTTTAATTTCATATATGTATATATAATAATAATAATAATAATAATAGCAATAAAGTGGCCTATTAAAAAAAAATTCACTCGCTTTTATTTTTTATTTTTTGCCACGTCAGCCATAGGGGTAAAATTAATTCACTTAAAAGTTGTCAAAGGGGGTAAATAAACGAAAGTTAAGTTTAAGTACTAAAGTGAGTTTGGAGGACAAGTTCAGGAGGGAAAAGATGTCTTTTCTCCTTGGTTTATTGGCGTTATTTTATAGGCTTGGGCGTTTGAAGCCATTCCTTATTTGAGACAATAAGTGAACTACCAGGAAGAAGTTTCTTGTCCAACAATCTTGAGATGGTTGTCAGCCAAAACTGTTAAAAATGCAAAATTTCTTGATCTCTTCAACCCCCGAAGGATGAAGAAAGTATAATTATAATTAAGTTTTTATTTTAATTAATGTTTTTTTTTGAATGATCTAATCATCATTCTAATATATGTAATGATTTATGTTAGATTGTGCATCCTTTACTTGTTCTGATTAATCGAGAGTTGAAGATGTCATTTTTTCTTACTTTACGGTTTGTTCAAACTTTATCGAACCCTAAGGTCATTGACAGAATAAAAATGAAATTGTTTGGAGCAACAACCATCACAAGAAAAATAATTTTGGAGGGAGGGCTTGTTGTTGTTGATGGTCTTAGTGGTGATGGAGTTGTTGGTGGTAATAGTGGTGCCGCTGTCAGTGCTAATGATGCTCCTCTTACAGTTTTTAAAACAAACCATTATGAGTATGATCATACTGGTTATACAGATATTGCCTCTCCTAGCAAAATGTTCTGCATGCAAATGTCAAGACTGCAAGGCAAAACATGATGTAATGATTAATGCTATTAATACATTAACTGCTTCTTAAGGAATTGACATCTAAGAGAGGTGTAATTCCATCAAAATGGATTTTATATCCATCCACTCCATTAGAGATTAAGGCTAAGAGGAGAAGGGAAGTAATTTCCAAGGCATTATCAAACATTTGAAAAAGCAAAATTGCAACTCCTCTGTCTGTGTGTTGAACTATTGAGCAATGTATAAAGGCCACAAGAGCAACACAAGATGAATAAGGTGAATATATATTGTTTGTTCCAACTAACAAACAGACGCATATCTGTTTCGACAGATGACACATCTGCTAAAAATTATCAAACAGATATATACATCTGTTGCAACAGTTGACTAACCCAATGCATCAGATATAGTATCTGTTGCAACATATGTCTCATTTGTTTTAGAAAATCAAATAGTTTTATGTACAGTTTTTATTTGTACCAACAGATGACCTATCTGTTGCAATGGATGGGTCATCTGTTGGGATAAATTAAATCAAGACTTCCTACCATTTCAGTTTTTCCAAACAAATGAATCATATATTGTAACAGATGGTTTATCCACTGAAAATTATCATACAGGTCTTCCTTATGTTATAATTTGTCCCAACAGTTGATCCATTTGTTACAACAGAAATATAATCTGTTTGGGACAAGTTAAAACAGGAGGAAGACCTGTTTGATTTGCTAAAAGAGATAAGTTATTCTTTTCTATTTTTTTTGTATCAGTGATTAGCATTGACCAATTCTGGCTTTCCAGGTGGATGTCACTGTAAAAGCTACTGCTGAACAACATTGATAATATGCTACTCTTTTTATGGAAATACAGAGAAGCAAAAGCACAAAAATCGTACGTAAGCGACATTAAAGATCCACGACAACCAAATCCGAATTCCATAGCATCGGAAGAAGAACGACTTGTCCATATTGAGTAGATCTGTATAGCTTGAGTCTGTCAAAGTAATAACCTCACCCCTCCTTAGGAAATGTTGTCATCAAAACTTAAATTGTTGATTTATTTGTTAAGATCTATACCTATAACAATTTTTTTATATTTCATTTATTTCTTGATTTATTTCATGTAATTTCTGAAGGCTTTGATTTATTTTATTTTGTCTATGATTTTTATTTTATCCTTAGATTTGAAATTATTGATTGAAATAGAATACTAGATTTAAATATTGCAACAGATAAGGTATTTGTTGCAAGAGGTGACATATCTATTGGAAAATATCAAACAGATTTAGACATATATTGCAACATGTAGGTAATCTATTGGAAATTATCAAATAGGTCTTTCCACTGTTGCAACAGATAGACTTAGATATAAACATCGACATAATGCAATAGATGACCAACCTATTGCAATAGATAAACTATCTATCAATTCAGCTTTCATTAGACATAAAAAAATTGCCACTACATGTAAAGTGAAGTGACTTGAAATAAGAAAGGTGGAATCCATCGACAGGCACCTAAAGTTGAAGCGATCTTTCACTTTGGCAGCTTGCGTGTAATTCACATAGCCAAGGCTCGTTGAACCCCCATTTTTGCTGACTTGGCATCTGGTTTGGCCCCCAACAGTTATTTTTCCTTATATATTCATCTTCTTCCTAATAGCTATCCCTAAATTCCCAAATCTTCTACTTCATCATCTTTTTTTATCTATCCAAATTCTTTAAATTATTTTTATTTGGTTTTTCCATATATTTTTTTATTATTTTCAACAGAGTTTGATAATGTCGAGCTCATCTTTTACTTTTTTTTGTGATGAAGATTTTTGATATTGTAAGTGTGGTCATGAAGCTCTGTTGAAGACTTCTTGGACTCAACAAAATCCAGTTCGTGGATTTATTACTTGTAAGATTTCAAAGGTAATATATTTTTATTAATTAGTTGATTAATTATTGACTTGTAATTATTTTGTAATTGTGGTCTTGTTTTTATAGAAGTTGGGTGGATGTGATTAATTTGATTGGTATGAAGAAAGAAACCATTCACAAGAAAATCGTGTAATCTGGGGTTTGTTGAAGAAAGTCAAGGCTTTTGAAGAGAAACAAAATTGAGCAAGAAGATGCTACATTATTGGCATTATTGCTACTGGTTTGGTGTTGTTAGCACATAGATATTCAAGCCTAATTTCTAAAATTTTCATGGTGGTGTATCAGTATTTGTTACTGGTTTGGTGTTGTTGTGCACATGGATATTCAAGCGTAATAATAGTAAAATATCAAATATTGCCACTACATGTAAAGTTACATATGTAAAGTGAAGTGACGAAATAAAAAATTATTATTTCACAGGCTCTTCTTTATACACATGCTCCAAGCCTCCAGCTAGTACCCCATAAGCCCAGATCTCTTGCATGTTTCCCATATAGTTGTCATACAGAAAGGTCGTTGGCTCAGCCATTCTGGTGTCATTCAGCAAACATTCGATGTGTGCAAGCACTGCGACCCGCACATAGCATCGATTTTATTTTTTGGAATGTCCATATCCTTATTTCAACCCTCAAAATCCCATAGTTACTTCATCAACACTTTTTATGGCAAATGATCTATCAGTTTACTCTGCCTCAACAAGATGGGGAACAACTCCAACAGTGCTGCATGTGGGTTTAAAACATTGGCCTCATCCAAGGAAGGTATGTTGCAGTCATAAACCTTGATCTTTTCCTCCTCGAGTAGTATCTCAACATTCTGCTAATGTATGTCGTCCACGCTCATGACTCCAAGAATCTTATTTGCCCCAGTCCAGATCTTGTTATGTAGATTTGGCCTCTCCCTTCTAACATATTTTATCATTTCTTCATCCCATTGGAACCCAGAAACTAACGAATCAAATCTTGTGCCACCGAGAGTTGATGCAAACTTACTGAGACCATCATATCTACCTTCAAATTCTTGTAGAAGTTGAGGTCCATTATCTTATCGGCAGCATCATAAGCCTCTAGGTACGCTAATTGTCTGCCCCTCGTGAGGCAGAGAATTTCTTCAACATACTGTGATATAAGAAGTCAATTTTTAAATAGGTTAGTAATTATAAAGAAGGAAAAGATAATGGAAAGATGCAACAGATGGTCCATCTGTTGCAGAGGGTTCTGTAAATCTATTCATAGATTACCTATCTAATGAACTTATGCAAGAGATGGGTAATATATTTCAACAGAACTACTACATGTCGCTCCAGAATGCACAGTTGTTGCAACAGATGACACATTTTTTGCGTAGCTTCTTCTTCATGTAGTAGATTACAAGGCTAAGTTAGGAAAAGTAAACTTACCCTGTCTACGTACTTCATACGCATATCTGTCATACTCTTGAAGTCTTGGTCTGAAAAGGTATGGATGGGGTAATCTTATGCGCCTTGCTTGTCATTCTTAGCCCATCACAGATCCCTATTCTCTTTGGCACCAAGTTCCGCACATATGTCAACCTTCTTCAATGTCCCCTAAATGTCAACAACTTTTGGAGAGGGGGGAGTTGCAATTTTTTTAGATTTCCTATTGGAAAGTACTTGGATAATTGTTCTTTTTCTCCTCTCAACCACCACTGTAGGAGTGTATGGCTCCCTCACCTTCTTAGATGGTATGACACCCATCTTGGATTTCAATTCCTCAATAGCTTTAGCGATAGCCTCTACATTTTCAAAGAGTTTAACCTGGCTGTCCTTGAACTCTTCGTATTTGCAACGAGAATATGAGGGTGAAAAAGGGCGAGAGGGACTGGTGTAAGGGTGAGAGGGACATGTGTAAGGGTGGGAGGGACCTGTAAAATGGGTGTTCTCAAACATATTTATTTTTTATTGAGCATCAAGATGCTAATCATCATGACTGGCAGAAGCATCAGCATGCCTACCACCAACATCAATAACTCCACCAGCAACACCCCTAGAAAAAGTACCAGGACCAGTTGTAGTAGGTTGGTCATGAAGAGCCTAAACATTAGGCTCACGTTGCTTAATTTCTTTTCTTATGGATATTGCTCTAGCTAATTCCTTCTTTATTAATTCCACCGTTGGGTCTGCTATTGTATCAAAAAGACCTAGATTAATAAAAGAAGTCATCCCCAACTCCTGCTCAGTAGGCACGATTCATGGATGCACAACCTATGAAAAAATACAAATACATTTAAATCATATAATAATTTACTGTCAGTTGAGTTACGTGTTGACACAGATAACTTATGCAATATATGATCTTTCTATCACAATAATTGATCTGTTTGATGTAATATATTAATAATATGTTGAATCAGATTACCCATCTGTTGCATAATTTATAGTAGATGGTTAATCTGTTGAGTCAGGTTCAAAGAACAAAAGCAATAGATGAGTGATCTAATGCAAAAGATGAATCATGTATCGCAACAGATTGCCTATCTATTGTACCAGTTGTAGTGGACGAGTAATCTGTTGCGACAAATAACACATCTGCCATAACAGATGGCACATCTGTTTCTATATCATCCTATGAGTCAAATTATTTTACTTTAAAGAAGGCATACTGCATCATCCATACAGTTAAAGAGATCATCCTTTTTAATTCTTATGTTGCTCTTTGCAGCCAACCACTAAAGAATGCTTGGATGAAAAACCTCATTCGAGTAAACCTTGACCTGCTTTCAGAGGTGATAAATGGATTCAAATGCCTAAGCCTAAAAATGCTAACAAGAGGTAAGCAAATAATTATTCAAATATAAATTAATGGATGAGTAAGCAAATAGTGATTAAATTTACCATGAAAGCCCAAGGAAAGCCGCATAATGTGATCGTCTTTGGGGATAGCTTTGTCAGTAAATATTTGACAGTCAAGTAGTAGTTGTCATATCACAGTCAAGTAGTAGTTGTCATATCACAGGGATAATTGTTGAATTTCTCAAAATCCTCAGCAAGCTTCAACAAATCATCTTTTATAACTTTGTAAACGTCTCTTGCCAATATAATAGAATGGGCAAACCAAACTAAGAACAATTGCTCCTTGGACTTATTTGATATGGTTTTATCCTTGAGATGTACTATCAACTTATTGTCTTTGTACCCACGTCCAGCAATGTCCAACAACCAATCTATTTTTTCCTTGCATTTGTTGGTTTTCGTAGGTAGTCGCTGGGATAACGTCTTCCTTCTATTTGATGATGGTGGTTTGGTTGTCCTATTTGCCTCAGACCTTTTACGTGGTGTTTTGTTGGTTAGAAATTCTTCTGGACGATCGCATATTAAGCCTGTCACTATGGAAAACTCTTTCAAGCCAAAACAAACCGACAAGCCACAGTAGTTGATCCAGATTTCATCCTTCTTTCCCACTTTTGAATCTTTATCATCCCCCACATACTTAATCCCACGCTTGAGAATACCATATACCATGCTCATTTAGAAATAGGCAGTGTGGTCCTTAGATAGCTCAAGAAAGTGTCCAAAGCAGTTCTTCTTAAAAAGTTCATCTATGTTTTCATTCTTCATAGTTTTCCTAAATTCATCAAAAAGTTTCCCCAACTGATATTTAAGTACAAGATCACCAGTTAGTTCTGCAGGGTCATCTATCGGCATCGCAACTTAAAACTTATCAATACTAATAGTTTTGACTGTCTCATGCTGGGATTTTGATCTTAACTCACACCCTATTAGTGATGCATTATCATTATGTTAATGATCATCCTCTTTCTCGCTTTCTACTTCATCCTCTTCTTGTTTATCTTCTTCTTCTTCATCAGCACTTTCATTTTCCTCATCACCATCTATAGACCCTTATCTATCTCCCTCAATGTCATTTTCATATATTTTCTCAGCTTCACTATTCTCTGATTGAGATTGTTCAGAAATCTCCTCTGAATCCCTCTATACTGTAGCCTTTTTTGTTAGGTGGTCAGAAGTTGATCCACTTTCACTTTATTTTCTTTTAGGAGACATGTTTTACCTACAAACAAAAGAAAAATAAAAATTACATTACAATTGATGTATGCATAAATTTTAAAAATTACATTACAAACACCACCAATAGAGATACCACCAACAACCACCACAAACACCACCACCACTACCACCAACAGCCACCTCAAAAACATCACTAGTGCCACCACCACAACCACCAACACCACTACCAACATCCACCACCAATAATTCCATGACAATCAACGAAACACTGTGATAAAAACTATAATTTTCTCAAGTTCTTTCTACGATTTTACCATCAAAACTCAAAATTGTAAACCTATTCTCGAAGATAATACAACTAAAAGTCTTCTTTTTTATCATTAACTTAAAAGTCCTAATTTTTAGAAAAAAACAAATATAGAACTCTTCTCAAACTCTGCTACCTATGAAGACAGAGAAAATGATGGATACAAGCAAGAATGAAGTCAAAACTAACACCTATGTGGTTGAAAATAGAAAGAAAATCGATCGGTTGTGAAGGGTTGAGCAATTTGCTAAGTATTTGTTGTCTGTATTGTTGAGAGAGAAAGAAAAGAGCGAGAACTCAAAATTTGAAATGATGAAACATTTTTACCGCAAATGGATAATTTGTATGGGTTGATTTGTATTTTGGAAAAGAATGATAAGCTTTGAAAATATTAATTTGGTCTGAATTGATCTTAATTATTTTTTAAATTATAAAAGACATACGTAATTTTTAACCATCTAATCATAATAAAGTGTATCAAGTTCAAATCGAACACTGATGAATTTTAGGTATTAGCTTGATAATGAGTTAATAAGATTCACTTTAACTCAGAGTGATCGATTGACGACTCAGGTTAGGAGGAACGCAATACAAACACCACGCAATTACCAAAGACTCAATTGAAGTTGTAGTTGACCCCATGAACTCACCCCTAGTTCTAACTAAATCAATTTAGGTATTATATTGATAATGAGATAATAAGAATCGTTGCAACTCAAAGTGATCGATCGACGACTCAGGTCGAGAGGAGCCCAATACCACCATCATGTAATTGCCAAAGACTCAATTTAAGTTGTAGTTGACCTCATGAACTCACCCTTAGTTATAGCTAAATTAATTTAGGTATTAGCTAGATAATTAATTAAGTTAATAAGAATTGTTTCAACTCAAAGTTATCGAACGATGACTCAGGATGGGAGAAACGCAATACAAACATCATGCCATTGCCAAAGACTCAATTGAAGTTGTAGTTGACCCCATGGAATCACCTATAAATCTAGCTAAATCAATTTAGTTATTACCTTGATGATGAGTTAATAAGAATCATTTCAAATCGGAGTGATCAATCAACGGCTCGGGCTGGGAGGAACGCAATACCAATATTATGCAATTGTCAAAGACTCAATTGAAGTTGTAATTAACCCTATAAAATCACCCCTAGTTCTAGCTAAATCAATTTAGTTATTACCTTGATAATTAATTAAGTTAATAAGAATCATTTCAACTCAGAGTGGTCGATTAACGACTCAAGTCAGGAGAAACGCAATACCAATAACATGCAATCACCAAAAACTTAATTAAAATTGTAGTTGACCCCATGAACTCACCCCTAGTTATAGCTAAATCAATTTAAGTATTACCTTGATAATGAGTTAATAAGAATCATTTTTACTCGAAGTGATCGAGCAACGACTTAGGTCGGGAGGAATGCAATACCAATATCATGCAGTTGCCAAAAACTCAATCAAAGTTGTAGTTGGCCCTATGAACTCACCCTTAGTTCTAGATAAACCAATTTAGGTATTACCTTGATAATTAATTAAGTTAATCAAAATTATTTCAACTCAAAGTGATCGATCGACGACTTAGGTCTAGAGGAACGCAATACCAACATTATACAATTGCCAACGACTCAATTAAAGTTCTAGTTGATCCTATGAACTCACCCCTAGTTCTAGCTAAATTAATTTAGGTATTACCTTGATAATGAGTTAATATTAATCATTTCAAGTCAGAGTGATCGATCGATAAATTAGGTTAGAAAGAACGCAATACCAATATCATGCAATTGCAAAGACTCAATTGAAGTTGTAGTTGATTCTATCAACTCATCCTTAGTTGTAGCTAAATCAACTGAAGTTGTAGTTGAACATATGAACTTAATTGGAATTGTATAAAAAAATATGTTCAACCTGTTGTAACAGATGACTTATTTGTTAGAATTTATCAAATAGATTAAGTCATCTATTACAACAGATTAACTATCTATTATAAATTATCAAACAAGTGTTGCCATCTTTTGCGATAGATGACTTATCTGTTGGAATTTATCAAATAGATTAAGTCATCTGTTGTAACAGATTAACTGTCTATTATAAATTATCAAATAGGCATTGCCATCTGTTGCGACATATAATTGAGTCATTGGAAATTTTAAAACAGAAATTGCCATATGTTGCAACAGATGACTGAGCCATTGGAAATTTTCAAAAAGAAATTGTAATAGATGACTTATATGTTGTAAGATTTTTTTTATTTTATAGCAATTTCCTAATATCCTATCTGAGATAATAAATATAAAATACTAAGGCGGTAAAATATATTACTTGGATAACTCAAAAATCTCCTTCTTGAGTAGTCTTATCTTGTCTTTTCAATACCACCATCTCCTTGTGCCCCTTAAAAGTTATTAATGAATATTTAAAACTCATCTCTAGAATTCTCTCTCCTTTATCCATAAATTAACTCAACTTATCTCTCTTCTTAATTCAAATTTAGAATTCTCCTTCTCTCCTCTTTAGGGTAATCACAACTATCTCTTTTTTTCCTCTCTTCTCTCCTCTTTTACATGAGGATCCTTTTGGATCTCAACCGATCCTTCTAATATCTTTGCTCGACTGAAATGGGTGCTCTAATCCCTTTACTTTTTTGACATTGCAGGTTTGGTTCACTATTGCTCTTTCCTTCTCGTCTTCTTCTTTGTATATTATTTAAATTAGATATTTACATCTATTGTTATTATTGATTTACACATTACCAGTTTTTTATTTATTGAGAAATGGGTATTGGTGTTGTTAAAGAATATGGTGTTTGTATTATTGATGGTGTTGGAACATATGGTGTTGTTTCTTTGTTGTTGATGTTGTTAGTGGCGCTGCAATAATTTTCTCAATTGTTGCAACTGATGAATCAGTTATTGGAATACATAGAGCAACTGTTTAAAGAAATCAAACCAGTAACAAGGTTGTTTTGATTTATTCCAACAGATGACCCATCTATGGTAATATGTCATCCATCTATTGCCACAGATGCATCGCCTGTTGCAATAGATGATTCATCTGTTGAATAGATGGAGAATCTGTTGCATCAGATGGGTCATCTGTTGATTTATTCAATTTTGTGTTACCCTTTTGTAATGTTCTTTTTCTTCTTCTCTTGTTTGACATCAAATATTTTTCTCTTGTTTAAAGATAAAAAAAAGTGAAACTGGATAAACTTTTACTCGATGAGTATTAAAGGCTAGAGTATAGATGGGTTTGGAGGAATAAGTTGCTTGCAGATGGAACCAATTCATATATGGGAGGTATGTATTATTGATTAACCTATCGTGAAAACACACGTACAGTATACTAATTTTGTGAATGTTGGTTCTTTACCTATTAGGCATTAATATTTACAACAAGATATGGCATTTTACAGTTAAGATTGTTAGGTTTGAACTGGCAAGGTTGAGGGACTAAGTAGATGGTGTCGATACCCTATACAATTTAATCAAGATTTTTCTAAAGTTTATGTGTCTAGTTTACAGATGGGTTTAAGTTTTTAGTGGCAATGTAAATATTTGAATAGGGATTGGACTGATTTTAAGGGTTCAATGGACTTTTGAAAGGCCTCTGAAGCCTTGCACTGTTGTAAACAAGAATGTAAATGAATATAGTTATTGCTTTGGTTCAAATTTATATGGATGGGTTGCTCAAGGAGACTATTATACAACAGAAGGTGTTTGGAAGATTACTTATGTGGGAAGGGGGGTGGAGAAGACCATATATCAACTCAGACCTTATTTAAGAAGAAACACAAGGTAAGAAGGAAAGTGTAGCGAAACTGGCTGATGAAATTGGCATAAAAAATAAAAAAATTGAATGAGCTGCAAATGTGAAATTGTATCCAAAAATGAAAATCCATCAGTCCATTTTAAAAGGGAAAATGTTGAAGTGCACTGGAGTTGTGCACTTTGTTAGGGGAATGCAACTAGCTAGCGTGGCTTGAATGAAGACCCACAAAATACAAGACTAGAACTCTATGGTTACAACTTTGCGAGCACTGATGGTGGTAAGATTGTCGGTCAAGATTGAAACCTGAACCAATAACTCCTGAAGTAAAAATAATGGATCAAGCCAAGGTGGCGATTTCTAAAGTTAAAATTGCATCCAAGCCTTCTGGTTGTGGTTCTAGTCAGGTCAAAGGCAGTGGAAACAACAGGCATGGGATTTCTACCCAACTTCAGACCTTTTTGTTTCTACTACCATTGACCTGATCAAAACCACAAACAGAAGGCATGGAATGGAATTTAGACTTTAGAACTTAACGCCTTGGCTTTCCTTATTTTTACTTGTAGAGTTGTTGGTTTAGGTTTCATTCGTGACTAAAAATATTACCTATCCTCTGTGCTCGCCAAACTGTTTTCTTAGTGTTCTGATCCTGCTCTTCTTGTGTCTTCATTAAGACCACGCTTGCTAGTAGTAGTCCCTAGCAAAGCGTCCCCAGCTCCAGTCCTCTTCAGCATTTTTCTTTTTCAAGAATGACTGACGAGTTTTAATATTTGGATACACTTTCACATTTGCAGCTCATTCAGTTTTTTCATCTTTCAAGTCAATTTCATTGGCCAAATTTGCTAGAAGTTCCTTACTTGCTTCCCTGTGTTTCCTATTAAATAAGGTCTAAGATGACATATGTTCTTCTTTACCTCTACTTTTCCATACATATATTATCCCAAGCACCTTCTACTGTATAATAGTCTCCTCGAGAAACTCATCCATATAAATTTAGACCAGGGGAATTTCTATTGGTTTTCCATTCTTGTTTACTGCAGTATGAGGCTTCAGAGGCATTTCAAAATTCCATTGCAATATTAAAGTTGGTCCAATCACTTTTGGATATTTATACTGCCACCAAAAACTTAAACAATTCTCCAAACTTGATACATAAACATACGCAAAACCATCATTAAATTATAATAGGGCATCGACACCACCATTTTTGAACCCTTCTTCTTTATCATTTTGCACCTACCAAACTAAACTGTAAAATGCAGGATCTTATTTGAAGTATTAATGTCTAATTAGTAAAAAACTCTATTCACAAGATCATTGTACTTTATGTATGTCTGTCATGATAGCCTGATCAATAATACATAACTCCCACATATGAAAGTGGATCCATTCATCTGTACACACCTTATTCTTCCTACCCCATCAATGTCAGACAGTGTTTATTTATCTTCACGCATGTGATGACTATTAAAAAAGAGGTTAACAGTCGTGACTTTTTCTCTAACACATTCAAAATAGCTAATGAACCAAATTCTCCATCTGTTGCAACTGATGAATCAGTTCTTAGAAGAAATCAAAATATCTCCTCCAACAGATAGTCCATCTATTGCAACAGATAATCCAAATATTGCAACAGATGTCTTATTTGTTGTACATACAGACCATCTTTTACAACAAATAGTAAATTTGTTATGACAGTGGGTTATCTGTTGTGACAGATGAACGATCTATTGAAACAGCTCAATAATAACAGTTGTTATTAAGTCCAACCCATTTTGAAAAGGTGAGAAGTTTGAATGTAAAAGAAAAATTCCCGACTTTTCACAGAAAAGGTCAACAGTTTGAATGTAATTAATACAATGAAGCTGAACATTCGTGCTATTTTTTCTAACACATTCAAATTCAATCCTCTATAAATAGGTCCCTCCTTAATCTTTATTCTACTCCACTTTTATTTATTTCTAGCATTTTCTCTTTTCGTATTACATTTTCAACCACTTCTATTCAAAGAGCATATTCCTTTTTTGTTGAAGTAAGTTTTATCTGTGTAAATCTACCAATATAGTATACGTTGTATTACATTCAGACTCTTTTCTTTACTTTTATGTTTACATTTTTTGTCAAATTCATGCATGTTCTAGATATGGTTGATCCTGTTTGGGACATTGTTATTCTGCACGACACTGTGCGGGAACTTCAGAGGAAGGATAACGACCTACAGAAGGAGTTGGTTGTCATGAGAGCAAGGATGTTCTGATAGATACAGAGGCTGGTGAGGGCCCTGCTGCTGTCGGTTGATTGGACGGATGGCAATAAAATGATGATGGTGATGATAATAATAATTAAAATGTGTTTTTTTCTTTTAGCGTATGTATTTTAATTTTTCTATATCGGATCTATACCTAATGTATTTTATTTTTTATTTAATGAAAAATTTATTTTTAGTCAACTTTGGCTTTTTAATTCTTATTTAATTTTCATTCTGTCTATTTCTTATTCTAAACATACATGTTAACATGTCGACAGTTGGAGGTAAGGAATAATTTTGAATCCAGTAGCAATAACAATTTTGGCTTTTGAGTTCTTTCAATAGATGGACCATGTGTTAAACAGATTGGACATCGATTGGGTTTCTGTCAACAGATTATCCATATGTTGCAACAGATTTGTCATCTGTTGGAGAAAAATATTCCAGTTTGATGAACTGTATTGTGTTCTTATAGCTAATGTCCATCTGTTACAACAGATGAGTAATCTGTTGAAAATAATTTTATGATCTGTTGTATTTAGTTCATTTTTGCCTCTTTTTATTAATGCACAAGTTATTTAAAAAGATATTTTATATATAATAAATGATGACATTTACATTCACAACAATGAGTTAAATATATAAAAGTCTATAACAAACAACAATACAAGTTTTTGGAGTTACAAGGATCATAGTTGATTACGATTTGGGCATGTATTTCTTTTGTGGCCAGTTCTCTTACATACGGAGCACTTGTTGCTTCGTGATGAAAATGATTCTCCAACTCCATGCCTCCTCTTATATGGCCTTCTTCCTAGTTTCATAGTGCTTGAGTCAATATATGGAGGAGGTATTAATCTCTGCAAAAGCTCTGCAGGAATAACCTAAGATTCTTCGAGAGACACCAGAGTAATATGCCTACTATATGTCATTATATATTTTTCCACCGAATAATATGGAGAGGAGTACTCGTGAATTTTAGTTTCATATTTTGCACCGTATTGAGCTCAAATCTCTTCCATAGCATGTGGATGGGGTATTTTTGTCCAAGTCAAAAACTCTGCACGTACAAGATCTTGTTTGAAGATCGACCGTGGCAACATCACCATGACCGTTGATACTGAACTTGTAATCTACTATTTGAAGATATAATAACCTGTTCCCCAGAATGATGTTCGTTGATATTATTTTTTTCCACTTCTAGAACAAATAGGGTTCTGTATCCTTGAACTGTACACGCCTTTTGTGAAAAATTTGGCCATACTTCTTGTTTATTATTTCAAACAGAGCCTTAATGGGAAATTTTTTCATCACCAAACAATGAATTCATCGATTCAACTATGCTTGACGTCATAATATTGTACCTATACAAAAGAATCAATTAGTACGACATCATAGTAAACTTGTAACTCGAACAAGACATTAAATTCATAAGAATTTACCTATTTACCGTATAAAATGCCCGGCTCCATCCCTCAAAACCGACACATAAAAGATGTTCTGCTGTGTAGGGATGCATATCCGCGATTTGATTAAAATGGTCTAAAAACTCCTCTCTACTATATGCTTTAGCTGCCCTATATAAAAAGGGTCACGACTCTTTCGTTGTTAAAGTTTGTCCGAATGTTCTCTCCAAGATGCTTGATGCAACAACCAAAGTAAGCTGAAGTAAAGAAAATTAAACCCATATTTGGAATACTTGGATGTCTATCCAAAACAAAACACAACTCTTCAGAATCTTCGGTGCAGCTTAGCAGTTGTACAAAAAAAATCCATAAGAGGCATCACATTCCTTGTCCTCTACATAAAAAGTAACAGGAAAGATGTGATTCGACGCATCCTGCACCACCTCCGCTAATAGAACTCTATTATACCTGCTCCTCAAGAAGGTACCGTTGACGGCTATGACTTTTCTCAAATATCAAAAACCTTGAATCCAAGCACCATAGGACACAAAAAAATACTTGAACCTTTTGTTTTCATCTACATGCAATGTCGTATTACTTTCGAGATTTGTGGACTCAAGCATGTAACTGTAGTCATCGAGGACTGCCTAACCATGCACGTGTGTCCCCCTAACCAAGTCCTTGGAAATCCCCATGACCATATATATCTTCCAATAACTGACCAGTACACCCAATTCCATAAGGAGTTAATTGGTCATAACCCTTGTAGAAAGGTCTTTTCCATCAGGGAATCTATTCTTGAAATATTCACCGAGGACTTTTGCCATGGCATGAGGATTTTGGCCCGAGATGTGCTCTGAACCACATGTGTGATACTTTTCATGTTCATGAATGATGAATCTGTCAGAACTTACGTACTTCACCGCTCTCAACCACCATTTGCAGTTCAGATTAGCATATTTGTAGCAAAAGACTTTGCTTGAATTAATCTCTTTCATTATTATAAAAAAAATTCAAGACAGAAATAAACAAAGTAGTAGATAGTTCTTTCTTGTCCTTGAATGACATTCCATTGAAAAAGTTAGTCCCATCGTCTTGACAATTACCAGACTATGCCGATTGAGAAGAACTTCCCACCGTATTGGGTGCATCAACGGGTGTAGTTGTTTGATCATCATCTGAAATATTCATGTCTAGATCATCTAACCTATCATCAAAGATGTCTTATTATTGTTCTTCTTTTACATTCTGGTTCTTATTCTCTCTCATCTTTTCAACCATGTATACCCTTAACACCGACTTGGATGGATCATTAAGATAAGCACGCAACTGAACCTGATCAATTATCTTGAAAGGTAGTACCCTCTGATTTTCAAAGGAGTTGTGCATGTAGATGATGACGAGTTCTTCCAGTTGATAATTCAGTCCACAATAGCTAATGATTAAGTTCATAAAATCATCATATGAAATATTACTTTGGACTGTCATAGCTATCGTCTCTAGCATTTCACCCTTCTTCCAACGCCATACATATCAATTGCTCTTCTCGATCTATTGACCATGACAATCCACCCCTATTGTTATTGATCCCTCCATTAGTGGTACCTAAATAAAGTCATTTGTTAAAAAAAGTTAATAGTGATCTCATAGTGTCGTAACATGAATTTCAACAGATGTGTAATCTATTACAACAGGTGAAAAATAAGTTGTAGAAGGTAAGCGATCAGTCACAACAGATTACTTACCTGTTGGGATTCATGTTACACTCCTGAAGTTGATTTCAACAGACGAGTTATCTATTATAACAGGTTAATCATATGTTGCAACAAACTATACATCTATTGTAACAGATGAAGCGCCTGTTAGAATAGACATTACAGTACTAAGGAACCTTTGAAGCTGATTCCAACAGATGAGTGATATGTTGCAACAGATAATTAACCTGTTATGACGGATGACTTACCCATTGCAATAGATGATACATCGGTTGGAATCAAGTTCAGGTTCTATTGCAACAGGTTACTAATCTGTTGCAACAAATATTTACCCTATTGCAACAAATGACACATTTTTTGGAATCGAGTTCAGGTTCTGTTACAACAGATTACTAATCTTTTGCAACAGATATTTATCCTGTTCCAATAGATAACAAATCTGTTGCAACATATGGGTCATATATTGCAATAAATGGCTCATCTATTCGGTTCATGTTACGACACTATAGAACCATAAAAATGAATCCAATATATGAATTTTTCGTTGTAACAAATGGCTCATCTATCGCAACAGATAATTGATCTGTTTAAACAGATGGCTCTTATGTTGCATTCATGTTCGCGTGTTATCTATTGTTGAAAAAATAGCACAATAGTCATTACCCAGATAACAAATTCAACTAAAAATCATAATTTGACTTACCAAAGTCTCCTATGAAATAATGCCAAACTGAAAAGTGATGTACGAAATAAAATTTGACCTAAGAAATTAGTCAAATAGCAGCAGTAGCGGTAACAACAAAAACAACAACAATGGTCAACAAGAAGAAGATAAAGATGATAATGAAGTAGAAGATGATGGTAATGAAGTAGAAGATGATGAATAAAGCAGTAGCAACAATGAAAAACAAAAATTGCTAAGAGAGAGAAAACAACAATGGATAAGAAGAGAGAGAAACGCGCCTTTTTTCCCTCTATTTCTTGTTATATTAGTTAAACATTTGGATCAAAGTGTAAATTTAAAAATTTGTGGGCTATTCTCAAACTTACCCAACTTTCTTAATCCATAATAAAGTAATTGTCACCTCCACTCAATTATCAAGACTTGAGTCACCTACACCTCATTTTCAAATTCTTTTGTCACTTTTAGCTCGAAGCCCCATATAAGTTAGATAATTATATAATTGTAAAAAAAACTTTTATGCTTCATAATTTTTATTATATTATTCACAATTTATAAATATTAAATTATTAATATTACTTTTTCATTATAAAATTTTTATTTGTTATCTAATTACTTTATTACATTCTCAAAATTAGTTTAAAATTATTGTTATTATTACTTTAAAATTTTGAAATTCTTATCTTTCAATTATTCTTTTTAATTTTTTATTTGATTAAAATTATAACTCTTTTTTTAAATGTGTTCTTGAATTTGAGAGCTCGAACAATCCCCATTTTATGGTCGCTTTAATCATCTAAATTGATAAAATAAATAAAAAAATTAAATTTAGTTAAAAAAATTTAATTAATTTATTTAAAGATGGATAATTATATATGAGATAAAAAAAAACATATATTTAAGATCACTCACAACCAAAGAACTACAAAAAGTTGAAGTAAAAAAATGGATTAAAACGTGTATTTTGTTACTATAAATTAAGGAGTCTAGTAATTATTATTATTTTTGTTTTAGTAAAAAATCATGTATATGGCGTGGGGGTGGGTTTTATGCTCTTTTCTTAACTCAATTCTTGAGATTTATATCACTTATATATTATATATAACAAAACTTAAGCAATTTATTCTGGATCTAACTAGGTAATATTACACAAATTTATAACAAATGCTAAATAAGATGTTGAAAAAAGCATCAAATTGGGTAATATTACACAAATTCATAACAAAATGCTAAATAAGATGTTGAAAATAGCTGTACCAACTTCAATCTAAAGCAAGTGAAGCCAAGACTGCTTTAGGCTCTCAATTTTTGGGGGCCTCGTTTTTTAGCAACTAAGGTTTATAATTTTATCGATTTTTTTGTTACAAAATATTGAGTATTTTTATTTTTCTTTCTTTTTCATTTTGATGTCGTTTTATCTCAAAAAAATTATCACTTTAGGAATTCAAGACTAACTTGACAATTGTTTTCAACTTTATTCTTAACGTTAAGGAAGTTTTTTTTTTTGTACTTCTATATTCTAAAAAAAAGATCTAATAATAGGGATAACTTAATAAGGTATTTTATTATTTTTCAAATGTATATATAGCTTATAGAGTTACTATAAGAATTGCCTAACTCAAAGAAATTTTTTAAAAATTAAAATTGATAAACAACATTGCAAGAAGAATGATTTATATACTATTAGTTGAAAAGGAATTATTGGACGGAGAAGTCGATCATAAAATTATTTTATTCATAATTTTGCATCTCAAAAAGTATAGACATAAACATTAAATAAAATATATTGAGCCGGAATTTATGAAGCCTAGTTATTTTTCTTTTTTGATTTACTCTTCTTGTCTTTCTTCTGCTTCTTTAAAAAAAAATTCCTTTTTATAGACAAAAAATAAAAACACTCAAAGATAAAATAGATAGTTATTCTTGTTTTTGATAAATGTATTTATCTTAAAAAAATTCCAATAATTTAATTTTTCTTATAAAACTATCTTATTGTTTTACTAATTTAGGATGCATAAAATTATTTATTTTCATTCAAACTTTAAAAAAAAAATTGTCTTTCAATTCAAAAATATACTACTACTACTACAACGTACTACTTTTATCTAAGATAAATATTTGAAATTAATAAGATGATGACGACGATGATAAAATTTCAAACAATATGCAACACTCGAAAAAATAGGATGTGCAAATCTTCAACTACGTATATTACTACCACCACCCAGATAAAAAACCAATGCAACACATAATTCTCTGAAAATTACATATTCATGAGAAGCAATAGAGGAGAAAGTTGGGGCTTTGGGCCACAGGTGACAAAAGAGTTTTAAAATGAGGTGTAGGTGACACAAATCTTAATTATTAGTTGAAGGTGACAATTACTTTATTATGGATTAAGAAAGTTGGAGAAGTTTCAAAATAACCCACAAGTTTTTAAATTTATACTTTGATCTCAATGTTTACCTAAAATAACGGAAAACGGAGGGAAAAAATGCTTTTATCTCTCTTCTCATCCATTATTGTTTTCTCTCTCTTAGCGATTTTTATTGTTCATTGTTTCTGCGGCTTTATTCATCATCTTCTGCTTCATTATTATCATTTTCTACTTCATTATCATCTTCATCTTCTTCTTGTCAATCATCTGTTGTTTTAGGTGGTGGTGGTGGTGGTACAGCACTACTGCTGCTATATGACCAATTTCTTAGGTCAAATTTTATTCACTACATCACTTTCCACTTTGGCATTACTTCAAAGGTGACTTTGGTAAGTAAAATTATAATTTTATTCGTATTTATCATCTGGGTACACTTCTGTTTTCCAACAATGGATAGAACCCCGATCATGAATCCAACATAAGTGCCCATAATTTAAACAGATCAATCATCTGGTGCATCAGATGAGTAATTTGTTCCATCATAAGATTTATCTATTGCATCAGATTGTTTATCTGTTGTATCAGACGTATTATCTGTTGCATCAGAATATTTTATCTGTTGCAACGAATGATTAATCAGTTTGGAACAACACAAATCATCCCCTGCCATAAACCCAACAGATAATCAATATGTTTCAACTCTTGCTTGCTACTGGATTCAAAATTATTCCTTACGTCCAATTACCCGTCCCAAATTTTCTAATTCGATTTCTCATTTTACTTGTCTTTTTCATTAATCAAGAAAAGATTTAAAAAAAATTCATGTTTTACCCTTGGCATTAATCACTTTTTTTTCAAATTAAAATGGAAACATCATTAAATAGGGGGACTATACGCCGGCCGACGTTAAAAGCTTTCTTCTCTTATAAAATTTCGATTGAATAGAAAACAATAGTTATTTCAAACACTTCTACTGTTCCACCAACTGATCAGTGGGTTATGGTAAACTAGACATGTTATTAATTATTTTTCTTAATCAATGTGGCATCTCAATTTGGGACGGGTAATTTGAGATAAGGGGAGTACGAACTAAAACGTCAGAGCCAAGCAACAAACTAGTCATCTATTGAAATAGACTATTTATCTATTGCATCAGACTTCTTATCTGTTGCAGCATATGAGTAATCTGTTTTGAAAAACACATCAGCCCCTGCCACAAACCCAACAGATAAATCTTGCTATTACTACTGAATTCTAAGTTATTCCTTTTTACATCGAATCGTTGACATGTTTGTTGAGAAGATAATAGACAGAATGAAAATTAAATATGGATTAAAACGTCAAAGATCAAACATAATTTTTTTATTAAAGCAAAATAAATAAAAATACATAATAGACTAAAAGAAAAATACTAATCTAATTATTATTATTATTATTATTATCATTATCATCATCATTGCCAGCTGGCCAATCTTCAACCGGAAGTAGGAAGGCCCTCCTCAGCCTGCGTATCTTGCGGAGCATTCTTGATCTAACTCCTCCCAGTTCCCATTGCAGGTCACGAACTTGATTTCATAGTTCATTTATGGCATTTTCTAGAAAAGAAACGTCTCACACTGGGTCAGCCATAATCTTCTAGAGTGTACTATGAAAGACAAGATGGAATAAATAAATTGAGTGTAGTTGAATGAATGATTGAGTAAGGAAGGACCTATTTATAAAGGATTGAATTTGAATGAGAGGCAAAAAGGCGCGACTGTTCAACTCCATTCATTAATTAGATTTTTGATTAAATTAAGAAAATAAATATTGTGATAAGTCATGACTTTTCAGATTATTATTATTAATTAGTTCTTTCTGAGAACAGCTTTTATTAAGTTGTACAACAGATTCTATATCTGTTGCATCAGATAATACATCTGTGACAACAAATATATCATATGTTGCAACAAATATAAAATCTGTTGCATCAGATAACCTATTTGTTGCAACATATAATCTAACTATTCACCTTCATTAATTAATTATATTTTTTATTACTGTAAAAAGTAATGACTTAATTAAATTAAGAAATATTGTGATAAGTCATGACTTTTCATATTATTATTAATTAGTTCTTTCCAAGAACCCTTTTTATTGAGTTGTGACAACAGATTCTATATCGGTTGCATCAGATAAATTATCTGTGACAACAGATATATCATCTATCGCAACAATAGTGAACCTATTGCATCAGATAAAATATTTGTTGCAATATATAATCTACTTTTTAAAAAAAAAAAACTATCATCATATCATTAATCCAAATTTGCTAACTTTTTATTTTATAAATTAAAAAAATACCTTTTCAAATTCTTTAATAAAATAATAACCATTTTTATTTTCTGGCTGTTGTATATCTGTTGAATCTGATAAACCATCAGTTGCAACAGATATACCATTTGTAGCAACAAATAAACGTTCTATATTAATATTTTTCTTGATTTCTTCTAATAGTTGATACATCAGTCGCAATAGATGGGGAATTTGATGCATCAGTAACACTGTTGAATGTATGTATTTTTGTTTTAGTCAAAAAGTCACGACCTTCACCTTATTTTTCTTAACAATCATCATATAAGTTAATTAATCCAATATTGTGACCTTTTTTTATTATATAATAAATAATATTAAAAAACAAATTTAAAAACAAGAATGGTGAAAAGTCACGATTAGTTATTAAAATTAAATAACCGTTCCTTTACGGTTATAAATTGTGTTTATCATTTATTTTCTTATTATTTATTTATAAAATATTTTTCATATTAAATAATCGGAAAGTCGTGTCTTCACCCTCTCAATAACAATAATAATTTTTTTTTATTAATAACCACTTGGTGCAACATATGATCGATCTGTCGCATCAGATTAACCTCTGTTGACACAAATTGCTCAATCTCTACCACCAACCGTCGACATGTTGAGAACAAGGAATAAACAGAATGATTATTAAATACTAAATAAGAATTAAAAATTCAAAGTCGACCACCAAATGAAACATAGATTTTTGAATCCCTTGGGTAGATCCGATATACAAAAGGAGGAAAATACATATGCTAAAATAAAAAATATTACCAAATTATTATTACTACTACTATTATTATTGTCAATCAGACATTTTTCATCCGGCAGCCTTGCTCCTCAGCCTTACTCCGAAGTCAGTCAAATCTCTCTGGAGTTCATCAAACTACCTTTGAAGTTCATGCAAGAACTCGATATGAATATTCTTGTACGAATCTGGATCATCCGTATTCGTAAGGAGGGACCTATTTATAAATTATTGTATCTCGAAAAGAAAAGAAAATTGCTATAAATAAATCTAACAGATGGGTAATCTGTTGAAAAATATATTCCTTCTGTTAGATAACTTACAACATACTAGCAATCTTTTTCAACAGATGTATATATTTGTTTGATTTCTCCAACAGATACGTCATATGTTGAACAGGTTGATCATCTATCGTAACAAATGTCTCCAATTGTTTGACAATATAAACAAATGTGGCATCTGTTGCAACTAGCTAGTTCTCTGTTTATTCAATTTAAGCCATAGATGGGCTAGGAAGAATAAGGTGCGTGCAGATGGATCCACTATCATATGTGTGGGAGTTAAGTATGTATTACTGATAAGGTCACTGGAACAACACACACAAAGTACAATGATTTTGTGAATGCAGTTTTTAACCGATTAGGCACTGATCATTCAAATAAGATTCTGCATTGTACTGTTATATTTGATGGGTTCGAAAATGATAAGAAAGAGGACCTTGTGAAGATGGTGCAGATACCCTATTATGAATTACTGACGATTGTTGCTCATGTTTATGCGTGTCAAGTTTTGAGAAGGGGTCAATATTTATTGTCATTCCAGAGAACCAATAGCGATTAGACTTAACTTTAAGTATGCATTGAACTCTGAGAACACCTTCGAAGCCTCACACTACATCAAACAAGAACGAAAAAACAATATGGTTGGTTGCTTGCTCAGGGTGATGATTATACGTCAGAAGGTGCGGTAGGAGAATGCCTTCGAGGGAAAATAGGTGGTTGATGGTCATCTGAGAGCTCATTGAAGAAGAGACATAGGGTAGAAAGTAACTTCTAATAAATCTGGCTGATGGAATTATCATAAAAGATACGAAATCTGAATCAAGTGCAAATATTCGGTAATGTAATTTTGTTTGTTGTCTCTCTAAAAGAAAAATAATACAGATGGACACTTTGCTAGGGAGCTGCGTGGTTGGGATTATCACCTAGATAGAAAATAGGAGAAGATCAACAAAGCAGTCTCATGGGCATCGAGGGTTGAAATGATGTACAGCAAGTCTAGAAAACTTACGCCAACAACAACTGCAGTTAAAATAAGGAATCTAAGCGAAGGGGGGAATTTCTAGATTTTAAATTTCCTCTCATGCCTTCTTGTTTGTTTTTTTGATCAGGTCCATTGTTGTTGACCTGATCGGGACCACAAACGAGATTGAAAGGCAAATAAAGTATCATTACTTCCTAAGCAATATGGATTAATTGATTGTGTTTTCTTGCCTTAGCACGCTTTCAACATTCCTTGGAGAAGAACAAATACTTGTTGTAGCATGTGAATCCTGATAATTTTCAAGCTTGCCTCCAGCTTACTGATTCTATATTCAAGTTGGTCATTGTCATCTTCGAAGTTGGTCAAGAGTTCCTCATCTCTTGTGAGCTCGATCAGGAACACAACCTTCAAAGTTGTGGCATTCTAGAAGCCCTTTAGAACACTTTATTCAGAAGCCTTAAAGGATACTAGAGGGTCATTGTGTTTGATTTAGGTCAAAATGTGTTGATGCACATTAAAGATGTGGTCCTAACATTTGAACAACACACTTTTATCAAGCGTTGCTCAATGCATCTAGCTCAACCAATTTGATAAATTAATAAGTAAGGAGTTTCATAGCGTATGATCTAAACTGGCTCTACCAAGACTATCAAACGTTATGTAACACCAAGATCATTACCCTATAAAAAAAATATGATCGAGTTAGTGCACAAATCAAACAAGCTCAATCTGTCAGCCTTTCTGCTGATCACTCTTCTTCAATATAGATGATAAGCTATCTGCTATGCAAAAGTCTACACCATCGCTAGATATGCTTGCCAGGGAGCAATTCTTCAATAGGCATCAATAGTAATCTCTCAATATCAAGTGATATTGAGAGATTCCTAGTAATAACTTCTCAAGACTTTCACTACGGCAAGAATTTCTGCTGACGACAAGATATTCGCCATGCAAAAGTCTACACCAAATGAAAATGGATAGAACCCCAATTATGAATCCAACATAAGTGCCCATCTGGTGTAGACTTTTTCATAGTGGATATCTTGTCATCAGCAGAAATTCTTGCCGTAGCGAAAGTCTTAGGAAGTCATGACTAGGAATCTCTCAATATCACTTGATATTGAGAGATTACTATTGATGCCTTCTAAAGAATTGGTCCCTGGTAAGCATGTCTGGCAACAGTATAGAATTTTACATAACAGATATCTTGTCATCTATATTGGAGAAGAGCGATCAGCAGAAAGACTGAGAGATTGAGCTCGTTTGATTTGAGCACTAACTCGATCATATTTTTTATAGGGTAATGAGCCTGGAGTTACGTAACATTTGATAGGCTTGGTAGAGCTGATTTAGATTAATGCTACGTAACTCCATGTTTATTAATTTATCAAATTGGTTAAGCAAGATGCATTGAATAATGCTCGAAAAAAGTGTGTTGTTCAACTGTTGGGACCACATCTTCAGTGTGCATCAACACATTTTGACCTAAAACAAACACAGTGACCCTCCATGTATCCTTTAAGGCCTCTGAAGAAAGTGTTCTGAAGGGCACCTAAAATGCCACAACTTTGAAGGTGGTATCCCTAATCGAGTTCACAAGATATGAGGAACTCTTGACCAAATTCGAAGACGGAAATAACCAGCTTGAATACAAAATCAGCAAGCTGGAGGCAAGCTTGAAAATTATCGGAATTCACATACTACAGCAAGCATCAGATCTTCTCCAAAGAATGTTGAAAGCATGCTAAGGCAAGAAAACACAATTAATTATAACCATATTTCTAAGGAAGCAATGATACTCAATTTACCTTTCAATCTCGTTTGTGGTTCCAATCAGGTCAACGGTAGTGGACCTGATCAAAAACACAAACAAGAAGGCATGGGATGAAATTTAAAATCCAGAAATTCCTGCCTTAGCTTATATTCCTTATTTTAACTGTTGCACCAAGTAGTTTATCTATTGCAACATATAACCAACCTGTTGCAACGGATGAGTAATCCATTAGAAACCATAAAAATAGATCACTAATTTGTTGCACCAGGTATGTTATCTATTGCAACATATAACCGACCTGTTGCAACGGATGAGTAAATCATTAGAAAGAATAAAAATAGATCACTAATCTATTGCAAAATAAAGAGTAAACCATTGGAAAGAATAAAAACAGATCACTAATAAGTTATCTGTTGGATTAATATTGTTTAGATTTCTTCCAAACAGAAGAGTCGTCTATCACAACAGATGAATGATCTGTTAGATTGTTCACCTGTTGCATCAGATTTTCATAGTTGCATCAGATGTATTCATCTGTCATATCAGATGTTTCATCTGTTACATCAGATCTTTCAGCTGTTGCAACCCCATTTTTACCAAGAGAAATAACAAATCAACCCAGCAACACCAACACATCATACACACACACTAATAACATCAACTGTGACCAAAAATCATCAACAAATTTGAATCAACCAGTACGACAACAAGCATACCAGAAATTAGGATTTTATTTAGTCCACATTTCAATACTAGAAGAGTAGTTGGCTCAAGTTCCTCTTTTTCTTCATAATTTTTTACCTGTGAAAAAGGAAATAGGACTACAAAGAACTCGAAGTTGTTATCACCGGAGAAGTCTTCACATCAGATATTTCATCTGTACATTAGATATTTCATCTATTGCAACACCCTTTTTATCAAGACAAATAATAAATCAACCCAACAACAACAACACATCACACACACACACACTAAGAACATCAACGTTGACTAAAAATCACCAATAAATTAAAATCAACAGTACGACAATAAGAAGAAGAAATGCCAGAAATTAGGGTTTTTACTCAGTCCACATTTCAATACTAGAAGAGTAGTTGGCTTAAGTTTCTCTATTTCTTCATAATTTTTTACCTATGAAAAAAATGGGACGACGAAGAACTCGAAGATGTTATTGCCGGAGAAGTCTTCATGTCGATTGATGGTTGAAAGTTGAAAAGGAACTTGCCCGACTATTTGTCGCTAAAGATTGAAGGGAGAAATTTGCAGAACTGTTGGTTGGGAGAGAGTTGAGAGAAGCTGTCGAGAGAGAGAGTGGTTGATTTGAATTGAAAAGGGGTGTGGGTTGGGTTGATTTATATTTTTAAAAAGATTAGAAAGTTTTTAAAATATTAATCAAGTCCACAATTAACTTAATCAAGTTTCCTAATGATGTTTGACCCTTTAAGTTGGTCAATGTCACCAATCCTTCATTCAAGACTTAAAAGTTACCTTTCCTTCAATTTTCTCGAGAAAGTTACTAACCTTGATGCTTAAGTCAGGAGATCAAATTGAAATACATATACCAATATTCTTTAGTCTTATATAGATAGTGGTCTTTGTAGTATTTGAATTGCGGTGGATTCTCGTTTTACACATATAGTCGATGATAACTGATCTTTTTAAAAATGCTTATCTTAAAGTTAAAGCAAATTGATAAGATTAGAAGAGTGTGTATTAAAATAGGACTCTTTAAAAAAATGTATTAAAAAAATTGTGTATTATAATTCCGATTTTAGTACTTTTGTTAGTAAATAAAGCATGAGTGACTAAATACATTAGATAATTTTCTTTAAAAAAAACTTTAGATTTTATCATTGGGAAGATATTGTTTCTCCAAATCAAATTCAAAAAGTTGCCTAAAATAATTCAAGTCATCATCGTCGCCATCATCATTATCATCGTCATCGTCGTTATCATCATCATCTTCACCATCATCATCATCATCGACTTATATATAATAGTAAATATTATAAATTTAGGAGATGTTAAGAAGTTTGAATTTCATTCCCATTCAAATTCTATTTAAGTTCAAATTTAAATATTATATCATATCAGTTTGTTATAAGAAGATCATTTTATTATTCTTTCCTTATCCTTAAACTTTTTTCAAATAAAATGCATATTTATCCTATAATATATATAAATTTTAATTAGAGAAAATTTTGAAATCAATCCAGGCGATTCTTTTTTTAGTTATACTTATATTTTTATTATAACTACTAATACGACATCAATAACTTATATATAATAGTAAATATTATAAATTTAGGAGATATTAAGAATTTAGAATTCCATTTCCATTCAAATTCTATTTAAGTTCAAATTTAAATATTATATCATATCAGTTTGTTATAAGAAGATTATTTTATTATTCTCTCCTTATCCTTAAATCTTTTCAAATAAAATGCATATTTATCGTATAATATATAAATTTTAATTAGAGAAAATTTTGAAATCAATCTAGCCGATTCTTTTATTTATTTACTTATTATTTTTATTATAACGACTAATACGATAACATTTACAAAATTCAAAGTACAATTTGTCTAATATTCGATAAATCTAGCGCCATTTCCCATTCATCAGGCTTGGGAGAGGAGGTAGACGCTCCCCCACCCGAATCCTTTCCTGCGCAGTCTACCGTTTCTAACAACAATTCTGATGTGCCCATTCCTATGGCCATTTCTTTAATATTTCTGGATCTCGGGAGTCTCTTTGTAGGATACTTGGCCAAAGTGTGACCTGTTAGCCCATAAGTAAGTACTGTGACGAAGCGGCTATTGCTCACCCGACACGATCGTACGAGGTCACAATTCACCCAACACGATCATCCACCTCTTTTTTAAGAGATCGATTTTGATATTCCATTACTCTTTTATCTTG
Organism: Capsicum annuum; assembly: GCF_002878395.1. Lineage (NCBI taxonomy): Eukaryota > Viridiplantae > Streptophyta > Magnoliopsida > Solanales > Solanaceae > Capsicum > Capsicum annuum. The sequence continues at coordinate 181,917,644 of NC_061120.1, read as the reverse complement.
TCCTAAGTAGTTATAAGATTTAAGATTTTTTTTTTTGACTTTATTTTATTCACTACACCGCACAATTTATTATTTATAAAAATATGTATAGATTCTTATTATTGTTACTACTACTATTACTACCACACTTTTTTTTTAATTATTGCTACTACTATTATTTATTGTTTATTTTTATATTATTATTAAATAAAACTCTCTCTTAATCTATCTGTCTATCTATTTATAGATGGATGGATGGATGGATGGATGGATGGACGGATGGATAGATGGACGGAAGGATGGATCGACGAACGGATGGATAGACGGACAGATGGATAGACAGATAGACAGATAGACAGACAGTCAGACAGGCAGACAGACAGACAGACAGGCAGGCAGACAGGCAGGCAAACAGACAAGCAGACAGGCAGGCAAACAGACAAGTAGACAGGCAAACAGACAGGCAGACAGGCAGACAGACAGACAGACAGACAGACAGATAGAAAGATAGACAGACAGACAGACAGACAGATAGACAGACAGATGGATAAATATACAGACAGACAGACAGATAGATAGATAGATTATTGTTTCATTGTTTAACATTAAATAATTTTACTGTTATTTCAAATCTATTATCGTGTATGTCTTCGTGACTATTATTCCAAATAAAAATGAAAGTGTTTCATGAGTAAGTAAAGCTTACACATGATATGGGCGGTAAAGTAGCCTCAATCCTTTCTAATTATATATATACACACACACATACATACTAAGTGAATTGAGTTCGTTAATTATTATAATTTGATCTAAAGCTTTAATATCAAAATAGAAAATTTGAATGTGCCAACTTATTAATTCAAAATCAAATATAAAAAATTCAATCTAATATGAGATTTTTTCAATTGAACGCTCACCAATAGGCCCTAGTGCTATGATGAAAATAATAAATCAAGAGCAATGAAAAAGAATATAACTACACAATAGTTAAAAAATAATTTCATAATGATAATCATTTTAATTAGTTTTCATTAATAGCAACTAACTATATTATCATCGTCAAAGAATGTGGTGCAATGAATGGGGCTACTCCTTTCCTAATCAGACATCTCAATTTCAAGTCTTAGGTATGAAAAAATTATGATAGATAGCGTTTTTCCTAAACATTTTATGCGACACAAATTTCAAATTAATCAGACTGTCATGCAAGTATCAAAATATTTATCTTTAAGAGTTTTTTATTGTGTTTTATTTTTTAAAGATTGAGCTTTGAAAATGAGACATGAACTCAAAAATGTGAGTGTACCATAAATTGATAAATAAGAGGGATTAAATGACGTGTAAACCACATAAATTCCATGTAATATAAAAATAATTACAGAAAATAACTTTAGGTTTTCTCTCTCCCTATTTTACCAAATATATTCATACATTCGTAGCTTTATTATACATTATTGTGATGTATGATAAAACTGTTTTGCCTACAATTAAGGAAGGATAAATCAGAAAATATCTTTCTATTCCTTAAATTACGACATTAAATACTTAATTAAGTAGTGTATGAGTTAATATAGGAACTGAATTTTTAATTTCAAAAAAAACTCTTAAAAATTATTGTTAATATCCATCATTGTTCGAACACGTTTCTGAGGAAAAAAAAAGTCGACTTCTTTCTTTCATCACTGTTGAAACACGTTTTTGAGAAAAAAAATTAGTCAGATTCTTTCTTGATTTCTAGAAAAAAAAAACATGAACATCCTTCATATTGTTGCGTCACTCCAGTGTCTGGGAATCGGAAATCAGTTATAAATCATACAAAAGTGATGACATTATTGTTTTTGAAAGTATTAACTTTCTGAAATTGGTTGCGACGATAGTGATGGAATTGAATGTTGACAATGTTAAAAAAATTAAAATTAAATACATCGTTGATGGTAATTTTCTTAATCTTTACAGTAAATTCATTTTGGGTTGTTGATTTACGATTTGGGAAAAAATCGTTCTTCTAAATCATTCTTCAATTATACAAAAATCAATATGAATATCCCCATATTGTTGCGATATTTTAGATTCTGGAAGTCAGAAGTAAGTTATAAATCCTATAAAAGTGACGCAATTATTGTTTCGAAAAGTATAACTTTCTTGAAATTGATTGCTACAATAGCAATGAAATTGGATATCGACGAAGTACGTAAGAAAATTGAAGTGAAATATGTTGTTGAAGGTAATTCTTCTCCAATTTTCATTACGAATGACAATGGAGTGAGTTTTCATCGAGTTGAAGAAGCAATTTTCTGGATTGGTTAATTTTCCGTTGTGTATTTCCATTTTCATCAAATCGAATGAGGAAATCGAGTTTGATAGAGAAATGGGGGTTGTAGTATGTATGGTAATATTTGTATCAGATGTGTTGAACAAGTTCATGTTTTGATTTTGTGTTCTGATGAATGTAATCATAATTTTCCGAATGTATAGCATATGATTATACATTCGATTGAATGTATAACATGTCATTATACATTCGAGTCAATGTATAATGAAACTGTGACAAGTACAAATTTTATATTTTTTCAGAAATTATTATTTTTAAAAATTTTGTATAATACAATAAATCGATGTAAAAATTTGATGCAACTATGTACTTCATTGTCGTAACAAAGACTACAAGTGGGTGTTGAAGGCATCTAGTATGAATCATTCAAAAATGTTTGTGATAAAAAGATTTGATTCGGAGCATACTTGCAGCCTTAGCGATAGAGTGCTGAATAACTTGATTGCGACAACGAAAACAAGCAAAACCATCATGAAAACAAGCAAACAACAGCAAATGTTCAAGCCTTACTACAAAACATAGTCAACCCAGTTGGCCCCTTGACAGTGTCTAGTTTCTAGGCATTTCAAATCCCGCTAGATTACACACTCAAATAGCATACACCAGGAATCATTTAGAATATCATGCCAACATTGAAATCAGGATGTGGGGACTCAGCACTTCCAAATGAGGAGGAGAAGAAGTGTCTATTTTCTACTGAAAGTTCATTACTCAAGAAGCAGATGCCTCCACAATACAAATATGCCACTAGCTAAAAAACAACTTAAAGCAACAACACTTGAAAGTAATACCAGGAACAATATAAATCTCCAACAACAATCAAATAAAAACATAACAACCATAAACCAAGTAAATATATAAGCATAGCACAAATAGATTTTAACAAATCTTCTCATTGAACAACCACCACTTAAAGTTGTGACGCAAAAGTTAAGAACAACAAAATCTAAAGATTCCAAAAGAAAACATCCATTGGAAACATATTTATTACTAATAGAAAGTGTTTATAGCATCAGAATACGAGAACTTCTTTACTCAAAGGCCTAAGCATTCTCCCTCCTGACCTCCTCCTCCTTTTCAGATGTGAAGTCATTCTTGATGTTGAAGGTCTTATGGATCTCCTCTGGAGTCTTTCCTTTGATCATGTCAGCCACAGTCTGATAGGTGAGATCTAGCAGGCTCTTGATGTTTAAATAGTTAGCAGCCTAAAAAGTTTTAAGAACAGCATCCATTAGAAATCTAAAACAATTTACTAAAAAAATCAAACATTTAAATGTTTTAACTTTACTAGCATATTATTAGCATCAGTGATACAGGAACCATAAATTAAATTAAACTACTTGCGAAAAGACCTAGCCTAACAATAAAAACATCACAACAAGAATCTTTAAAGTTAAAGCCTTCCTAATAGGAATAATTATGAAGGCTTTAAAGTTAAAACCTTCCTAATAGGAATAATCAACGAGAATCTTTTTACAATTAGCCAAGAAGATAACATTAATCACCCAAGATAACAAATAGCGCATACAGCAGATACAAATATTGTAAATGCAATGCATCAAAACTGCAACAGTGGATGAAACCTAAATAGTACACAAAAGCATTAAAAATCAACTCAACATAGGTACACGAACAAGTGAACTCTAAATAAAAAATCAAGCATTATATACACGAATAATAAGAGCAAACAGGGTCAAATATTATAAAACTTACCAATGAGCCCTGAATAGAAAATCAGGCAAAATAAACTACCTATCAATCGAATTAGTACCAACTAAAGCTAGAAAATTTAACAATACACAAACAATTAAAGCAAGAGAAACATAAACCATAACCATCACATAAAGGTATAACAGTCCGTGAACAATAAACAGACTTATAATCCAATAATCAAATAAGTACAACAAAAGTATGAAAATCAACTTAATTTAGACAATTTATACGAAAAATAAAATCAGGCTCTAATTACACAACAGTAACATGTGTATGATGTTAGATTATATATTCAAAATATTAAATCAGACCCTCATTATACAACAGTTAGACATGTATGAGTATAACTTATACATTCAATAATTAAACTGCAGTAATGTATAATTCCATGATACATATTTGCTACTTAAAAATGTATGACCTATAAGCTTGTTAGAATGTATAATTTCACCTTATACAATATTAGGACTTTATGACTGTTTGGATGTTCAGAACTGCCAATGTATAACATATTGAAATATATTTCGAAATACCTATATTATACATTATTTGGATAAAAATAACAAATTTATAATGTCTTATACTTTACAATTTAAACATCGAGAAAGTATGATGTCTTATGTACCTATATGTTTGTAATGTAGCCTTATACAAAATACCAATATTATACATTAGTGTTCCAAAAAATGAATATGTTCCAATATATTATTCATTAATGTTCCAAAGTAAGTAAAGTATAAATGTATAATCAATACCTTCGGAAGACGTGGTCAACCGAAATCGTCAAACTTCTTCTTACTGACCCTTTTTGAACTTGACTTCTTCAATCTGGAACTGGTCGCTTCCTTCAATTTCTTCATTGTTGTCAGGTCGTTTCGATGCTTTAAATGATTCTCTGCAAAATTGGGTTCTTCAAAATCAAATGTACCAGGAACAAACCCAACGAGGATATCTTATTTTTTAGAATCTAACTGACTTAGTCCTAAACTAAAGTTAGGACAAGAATCCATTACCAATTTTTACAGTAATTCGATTAACCTGAATCAACTACAAACCAAGAAAATAAAAATTGAACTTGTATTATATAAAGAAAATCAAAAAAGTCGAACTACGAAACTTGAAAATACTTGCAAAATAAGGTAAATTCATATAAATGAACATGCATCCATAAAATATACGGGCAAATTCAAAAATAGGTAAAGTTGAAAAAAAAAGAAAAGAAAAATCTACAAACCAAGAATCGAACTTGTATTATATGAAGAAAACAGAAAAAATCGAACTACGAAACTTGAAATACCTTCAAAATAAGGTAAAACGAACATGCATCCATAAAATATACGGGCAAATTTAAAAATTGGTAAAGTTGAAAAAAAAAATCAAATAAATCTTCAAAACTTACAAATTTATAACCCCCAGATACAGTTAACTTGAATTTGTTATGAAAAAGGGGATTCAAATATGGAGGATATATCGGGTGTGTAGTGGGAGCATATGGGGGGTAAAATATGAAAGAGAAAATCCTATTGTGAGATGTATAATATTTAAAAGAGAGAAAGTTGAAAAGGAAGGTATTTATGTAAATAGTTTGGGATATGTGTAAATACTTTACCAAATTGGTATATAATGTAATAAGGTAACTTTAGTTAGTATATATATGTAAATTTTAGTTAAGTGATTGAAAAATGAGAGAAAAGTTCATTTCTGCTCGTTGGTATAATAAATGAATACTTCTGTACTCAAATTAAGAAAAACTACTTCTAGATAGTAAGCTTTGGGTCCTCCTTAGTCCTTACATCGTCGTCCGATCGGGGCATGACTTATTTTTTATATAACATATTTATTCATATAAATATGCAAATGTTTTCTTTATATCCCATAAATTTAGAACAGATACATAATGGTAAAAATTAACATTAATTACTCGTTTTGGTATAAGGAGAGAGGGAAATGAGATTATACGTTTACCATATTCTTAAGAATTCAAGTTTGGTGCATCATCGGTGTATTTTTTTTACATTATCAGGTAACTTTTAAGTTTGGTGCATCGTCTATGTCTTTTTTTTACACTATCGGGTAACTTTTACCTGCTGCAGCAGGTCATTCATTTCTTAATAGAGAGATCAAATCCTAAATTTAAGCATCTAATTTAATGCGCATCAGCTTTTGTTAATCCAACCCTTATTAGTTAAAATTTCAAAAGTTCCTAAAATTGTTCCCCTTTCATTGTTGTAAAATTAAATGTAGTTGGATCGATCAAAGCTCTCGCTACGCGCGTGGTTCAGGAAAGGACCACAAAATCTATTGTACATAATTTACCATATATTTCAGAAGAAACTATTTGTACGACTAGGGTTGAACATGTGACCTCTTGAACCCATACATGACACGAGTTAAATCATAAATACTGAAAAATATGTCGATTTCTATTCCACCACAATGGGTCATATCTTATGTATTTAAAATTATTGTTAGTGTTTATCAACTACATTCATATATTATATTGTTATGTAATTTTCTCATATTATATCTTTGGTATATAACATTTTTATATAACAAATGTATTTTACATATATTTATAGTATATATGTACTGATATACATATTTATATTATCTTATTTACTAATTAAAATAAGGACAATATTATCTCTAGCGTTAATCAAATATACTATATTTATATGTAATGTGGTAATGTGATTAATCTCTAGCGTAAAGGTGTCAAACGGGCCGGGCTGGGCCAACCTGGAACCGGCCCTTCCATTTTAACCGGGTTGAGGGCCGGTTTTGACGTTAATTGGGCCGGGCCGGATCGGGCCAAACAGTAAAAAAATTAAAATCCATCCTAACCCGACCCACTTAACCCAACCCGGTCAAACCCACCAAAATCCGGTCAAACCCGGTTAAAAACCGGTCAAACCCATTTAAAAAATAAATAAAAAATCCAATATACACTATATACACTCCAATATACACTATATACACTACAATATACAATATATATTTTTTAAAAAATATATAAACAATTACACATATATACGTACCATTCAATATATAATTATATATGACTATCCGTACTACTTTAAATAAAACATATGCTATAATAGTATAATATATATATATACACTACAATATATATATATATATATATATATATACTAATTTATAAAATATATACACATGTATACGTTAAATATATACTACTTTAGAAGATATATACACATATATATGCACCATTCAATATATATGTACTACTTTAAATAAAATATATACTACAATATACATATATATATATACAACAATATGTATATATATATAGTTACATACTAATTTATAAAACACATACACTTGTATACTTTAAAGATATACGTCTATAGAAGATATATACACATATATACACACCATTCAATATGTATGTACTACTTTAAAAAAAGTATATACTACAATAGATATACTATTTTATAAAACATAAAGTAATGTATACATTAAATATACATGTCTATAGAAGATCTATTCACATATATACACTCTATTCTATGTATATGTAATACTTTAAATCAAATATACTATAATATATATACATTACAATATATATTTGTATAGTTATATACTAATTTATGAAACATATACACATGCATATGTTAAATATACACGTCTATAGAAGATCTATTCACATATATACACTCTATTCTATGTATATGTAATACTTTAAATGAGATATACTACAATATATATACATTACAATATATATTTGTATAGTTATATACTAATTTATAAAATATATATACATGTATATGTTAAATATACACGTCTATAGAAGATCCATTCACATATATACACTCTATTCTATGTATATGTAATACTTTAAATGAAATATATTATAATATATATACATTACAAGATATATTTGTATAGTTATATACTAATTTATAAAACATATACACATGTATACGTTAAATATACACGTCTATAGAAGATCTATTCACATATATACACTCTATTCTATGTATACGCACCATTCAATGTATATATACTACTACTTATAAAATATACTACATTATATATACATTACAATATATATAGATATACTTATATACTAATTTATAAAACATATACACATGTATACGTTAAATATACACTTCTATAGAAGATATATGCACAAATATACAAAACACATGCTACTTAATATAATAAATTAATAATATTTGGTAGTAAATTAATAATATATTAGAAGTAATTTTTTAATTTAAAGTAGAAAACTAGAAATTCAATTTAAAATTTTAAATCGTTAAATGAAAAAAAATTAAAAACAAGGACTAAGGAGTGAATGAATTTGGGGAATTTTATTGATTGCAAAATGATCCAAAATTTATAATTTACATGAATGAAAAATCTATAAATTATGCATCATTTTTTCCAACTCATTCATGTTAATATTAATGGGAACTTGCATAGGATAGTAGAAGTCAACGGGGGCAAAACCATGCATTGGACTTGATTCTGCTGAGTTCTCCCGTGAAGTCATAATTTCTTCAAGTTTCAGCTCGTCGCTCGGCTTCGGTTCCATTCCTTGGTTTCTTCTTTCCGCTCTAATCCAATCTCTGAGGCAAACTAGAACATTCATTGCATAGCTTCCCAATGAGTGTCGGTTGTCTCCAAGCTGCTGTCGTCCCTGACTAAAGGCGCTCTCTGATGCAACGGTTGACATTAGAACATTCAAGATATCTCTAGCTAATCTTGAAAGCACAGGATATTGTGTTTCATTACTCCTCCACCAATCCAACGTGTTGATCCGTCGTCTGTGATCCTCTGGTGCCGTCCAAAGATAATATTTCAGCTCTTCCCGATAAGTTGATGTGTAAGTTCTCTCATCAACACTGTTCCAACAATTTAAATCATAAAACGAATCAGAAAAATCACTATGTGCCGGCCTTTTAGAAGATGATGGCTCCTCGGGAGAATGAGGAGCGATAGTTGGAGTGATATTTGTAGGTACGTCTAAATCAAATAAATCAGCATAGTGATTATATAATTTTTCTATGTAATCCTTTGCATCAGCCGTAGCCGTCCACAAATCAGGTTGTACTTGTTCAGAATTATGGTTAGTATTTATTTCTAAGTTAGTATAAATAAGAGTACTAAAGTGACACATATGATTATATTTCATGCACGGATTTAGCATAGCACCAACCAAGTAAATAGGGGGAATCGGGAAAAAATATTTTTTAAATTTCGTAAACATGACGCCAACAGCTTCTTTATAACCTTCTTTATTTTTATATTCTTTGAGCAAACCAGAAATATCGGCTATATATGCCAAAATATTACAAATAGTAGGATAATAAGCACCGAAAAATTCAACCGTAGCTACATAAAATTTTTCTAAAAACTTAACAAGATCATTAATTACAACCCAATCAAAATTATATAGCATGCAATCAGCAGAATCAGCAAATGAACCGCAATGTTGGTTAAAAACTAGTGTAATAGGAATTCTATATTTATAACAAGTTTTTAAAAATTCATACGTAGAATTCCATCTAGCATCAATTTCCTCAGGCATCAAAATCAGGGTAAGTCCATTTTCTTGACATTTAACTTTAAATTCTCTAATTCTCGATCTACGATTATTTTCTTGAATAAAACCAACGGCAATACGAATTTTTTCAATATAAAGCTCAAAAAGGTCAAGATCATCTTTTACAATTAAATTATATATATGACATGCACACTTAATATGAAAAATTTCAGGCAAGGGCGGAGATAGCGTAGATTTTATTTTTGGTATAGCAGTCTTGTTGTTAGAAGCATTATCAAAAGCAATACATAAAATTTTATTTTCGATACCATAATATCCGATAATTTTAACAATAGAATCAGCAATAAATTGTTCAGTATGTTTATGATTTTCATCATATAAAAAAGCAAGAATACGTTTTTGCATCACGAAATTACTATCCATCCAATGACAAGTAATGGTTAAATAATCATTTTTATTTACAGCACGACCAAGATCAGAAGTTAGGGACAATCTACATTGAATATTTTTTAACAATGTTGATAAATAAAAACAATATTGTGAGTGGAGTCTAAAAATATCAGACCGACAAGTAGTTCTAGGAATACCATTAAACATAGGATTATAAATTGCTTGTATATAACGAATAAAGGCATCAGAAGAAGGAAAACTAAAAGGCAAACAACCCACAGCTACCATTTTAGCTATTTCTTCCCTGTCCCTCAATTTATTATACTTCTTCGTTACGTCTCAGTTGCTGGGTCCATTCTAGTTTGCGTTGACCCGCCAACATCCCCACCACCTTTTGCAATATTTAACTCTCTTTTGTGATCTTCAGCTACATGTCTCATTAACGTACCCGTACCCCCTTGCTTGCCTCCACTTCTATGCTTATATATTTGTTGACAAATATTACATTGCACCTCAATATCTGATATACGTTCAAAAAATTGTCATGCAATACTAGTTCTTTTACGAGGTTTTGGGGCACTGGGAGGACGGGAAGGGAGATTAACTGATTCAGATCTAACGTTAGCATCTCCTACTGCGGGTGTCTCAGCAATATTTTCATTATCTTCATCTAAATTAACCACATCTACTTCATTTTCTTCTTCTATACCGTAATTTTCCTGAGCTTCTACATAATCCATATCGTGAGCACCTACACCTATTTCTTCCTCAAAAGGTGTACCAAGCGGTACCGGAGGCGAAGGCACACGGGTATATCTACTACTTGAACTACCTCTACCGCTAGTAATTCGCTTTTTACTACCACTACCTCTTCCGGGATAAAAAATTTTAACACCTTTAGTAGCGAGGTTTCTTAATTTATCCATAATATAAATTAAATTAAACTAAAAATATTCAAAATACACAAATATAATAAAATTAAATATTAAACAATTAATACAATAAATAAAAATTAAACGTAAGAGATGGAACGACAATACCAAATTTTGGAAGTATCCGAAGATTGCGACTTTAGAAACTTCTGCTCGTACTTTGTAACGAAAAATTAAAAAATTAAAGTGAACACTTTAAAAATTAAATATATTGAATATTTGAGAATTGAGAATTGAGATTTGAGAGAGAATGAGATTTGAGAGAGCGAAAAATTGTGTGAAAAATGATTTGAAGTTGTAAGGTATTTATAGATTTTTTTTTGGATTAAAAAATATTTTTTAAAGTTTTTTTTTTTTTAATAAATGAGCCCGAACTATCCGTTTGGACCCAAAAACGGTTATATAGCCGTTGGGCCAACGGCTAGTTTGGCCCAAAATCCAAAATACTTTTTTTTTTAATTTTTTCCGGGCCGGGCCGGGCCGGTTAACCGGCGCGGATTAGCCGGACCCATTTTAACAAAATAACCGGCCCGGGACCGGAATCCTAAAGCCCTAGGGCTTACCGGGCCAGATCAAACCGGGCCAGGTTAGGTACTTGACACCCCTACTCTAGCGTTGTCTGGGTTTGACAATTGATAATTGTGAAATATTTAGAAACACAAATGCAATATCACGCGAGTGTCAATTGTGTGAGGTATTTTGAGTGACTCATCAAATCACATAACTAGTGTCAGTTATGCAAGACTTCAAAATAAGATTTCTCGACCCACACGTCCAACTGGATATTCAACATAGCCCTACAGTTCCCTTACTATTGCACAACATCCATTTTGCTCTTAGATTCCAATTTCGTTGACACCCTTTCCCCATAGTCGAGCATACAGACGAATCAGCACTGTCTAGATTTGTGTTCACTCTTCGGCACTCTTCCATATCACAAATATATGTTTCTAAGTGTGTAAACCAAATCTGCTATATTTTCAATAATCAACAGAAATATCTCGGTTTCTAACCTGGAGCATGCATGGACGGAGATAAATAAGTTGAAAATCTATGTCATCCATTTTTCAGATAAATATTCATTGACCACGAGTAAAACATCCAACTCGGTGGTGCATCAACTCCTAGTTTCCTTCTAAGAAATTCAGCAGATTTAAGGAATCACACATTTGAAAATGAAATGATGAACTATAGTAAAAGCATCATAGGCTATAAAAATTGATAGTTACCACCAACAATCCAAAAAAAAAAAAAAAGGAAAGAGTGAACGGTGAGGGGGTGAAGGGTGAGGAGGAGGTATGAAAGGATTAGAAAGATTTTTTTTTTAAGTTGAAGATAACAATTAGAAGTTTTAAAGTTAATTGTTTCAAAAGATAGAATGTGTCTTTTTTTTTTTTTTTTTTGGAACACACTAATTGGGAAACAGTGTCCAACAGATTGGAAAGGGGAAGTACTTAATACTATCCAATAAGATTTTGTATTTTTTTATCATTGACAAATTGCATGGAAAGAGTAGAAAGCATTAACCTAGAACTTTACAATTTCTTTTCAGGTCTTGTTTACCAATCTTTTCCTTCATTTTCAGTATTAAAAAAAAAAGATAAACATTAATAAGAAAATCAAAAGGATAAGAATTAATCTATTTTAGTAGGATATTATTTCTGGAAGTGCAGTAATGATAGGTGTGGTAACTAGGGTGGACGTTGGATATTTGGTTCGATATTTTCAAATTTTGGATTAGGTAATTCGGTAATCGATATTTAAACATAGATATCATATACCATACTTATAAATATCAGTTCGGTAATTGATAAATTAAATTTTGGTTCGATACAGTATTTGGTAATACCACATTAAAATTGAAGATGTGCAAATTTACGTTTAAACTTCAAAGAGTATATTTAAAAGAAATCCTATTTAGCATTATTTTTTATGCTTTTTACGAATATATTACCAAGGTCTAAGAGATTCTTTGAGATGACTAATACTATTATTTATTAGGTTGGTTAGACATATCGTATGTATGCATATATATATATATATATATATATATATACCAAATATCAAATAGTATTAATATATTGTACCAAACCCAATCCCACATATCGAAATATTAAAATTTTATTTCCAAATACCATACAAAATATATATATACCAAATATCAAATAGTATTAATATATTGTACCAAACCCAATCCCACATACCGAAATATTAAAATTTTATTTCCAAATACCATACAAAATACCGAATTATCGAATACCAGTTACCAAATTTTTTGGTTCGGTTCGATTATTCGATTTTCGGTATTTTATGCCCAACCCTAGACTGGTAACTTTTAAATAAATTTTGGTATATTAATTTTTATAATCATGCTAATAACATGTACTTACTAATGTGTTTCAAACACATTACCTTAAATATTGTTGTAAAAAATTTATTTATTAATACAAAGATTAATTTTTTAATTCAATGTTCTTAAATATTTTTAGTAAAAAATATATAGTTTTTCTTTCTTTTCCTTTTTAAATATAAATTTGATTTGTTTTTTTTCTTTTTACACAACCTTGAATATTTAAGTGAAAACAAAATAGAATAATTTCTCCATTAAAAATTTTTAGCACTTTAATATTTTAAAAAGGTTAAAAAAAGAAAAACCGACTACATTTTGCTAAGACTCTTTGTTTTCAGGATTAGATATCTGAAAAATCACTCAATTACCATCAAAATTGTTTAAATTTTTTTTTAAATCAATATCATCGTTCATCATGAATCTATTTTCTTATAAGATCATTCTACCTAATCTGTCATTAAAACAACAGACAGGACAAAACAAATTAATTTTAAACATAAATCCAAATTTAAAGAAAATAAAAAGAATGCTGCAACTTTTAACAGTTGGATTTTAAGTTTTAATTGTAGGAGAATGGTTCATCTAAAGATCCCTATTCTTACGTATAATTAATTCTGTTAGTGCTCTAATAACAATATTCAATATCGTTGAATAAAATTTGAGTATGTAATATGTTTAATCTATGGTCCACTTGTATTTTACAAGAGAGAGTTGAGAGTAGCTCGGATAATGATGGTAAGCACCCGCGTTTGTTGCTCGGATGGTAGTGGGATGGTAGTGGTAAAACATCTAAGATTGTGGGTTCGAATCTCCGAGAAATTAAAAAAGATGAAAGCTTTGGATAAAGGTTAAAAAAGATCAGTTGGATTTTTCCTATTTTTTAAGCTAATTAGGTGTTGTATTTTTCCTATTCCTTAGCTAAACAGGTCGAGAAGGACACTATACATTATATTAAAGTGTTAACCTTATATATAAATTGTTTACCTCATACATTAGAATGGAGAAATAACTTTTTATAGTATACAACAGAATTTGTAACCTGATACATTAGAATAAAAAAATAACTTAATTCGACTGACTTAATCTCATACATTATAATGGTAATTATTATACATTAAAAATGGTAGCATAACTTACCTTGTTAATCTCATATATTAGAAATGGTAATATTATACATTACCAATTTTTTTTTTTCAATTTGAATTACTTTTGCTGATTTTAAGAATCCACCAAATCAGTAAATTAATGAGTTCCGTTAATTAAGTTAGAGAATAATGATGACTGATTTGATTTTCTTAATTATAGGAAAAATGGTTTAATTTTATCTCCTTAATTTTTAGGTAAAACAGTTACCTCATACATTGTACTAACGTATAAGATACAAAGACATGTATATATATTTTTCTAAATTTGGGAGAGAGAAACTAAATATGGGTCCTATGTAATTACTTTCATTCAAGATGAGATTTCTGTTGTTTATACTTATTTAAATTCATTTTAATTGAATAGTCCAAACTTCAATTTTTTTAAAATCAAAAGCCTTTATATCTTCGTACTTGACATTTAAATCTCTATCAATATGAAGAGATTTCTAGTAAATGGTAAACCTACAATGAGGATGTCAAAACATGTGTTATTAAGTTTAAACCTCAATTAATTAAAGAAAAAAGGGGGTTAATATACCTCCTTACCTCGCAATTTAGAGCAAATATACATATCATTTTAAAATTGATGTATTTATTTTGGATTTTCTTTTTAATTAAGTAAAAATAGATCCTTTAATAAAAATAATAAATAAGCAAGATTTGTTAAATAATATAATATACATACACTACTTTTAAAATGAACGATATAGCTAATTTAAACTACAAAGTTGAAGAATATAGTTGCCTCTTATCCCTAAATTAAATAATGCAATAATTTTTCTTCGATTGAGCCTTAGCTTTCAGAAGATTTGCGTAAATCACTCATTTTTATGGGGTTCATGTTACTTGACAAAAGAAATTAGTTTGTTTTGTGATGTTACATTTTATTTGTAACAAATTAGAGTGATTTTATAAGAAAATAAACTTAAATTGATTAACTTTATTAATGTAAAATTAAATAATTATATTACATATTACCTTATTATATAAGGAGTTTGGCAATAACCACACATGTCTCCGTCAATATGTGTGCTTGTTGGAATTAACAATTTGAACGACTGTACTTTTGGCCTTTCAGTGACATTCAAAGCTATTGGTTAGTGTACTACCTGCTTTGAGAAGCATATGTGCCTCTTATTAGGCTACACCATCATTGCGAAATAAGTTACTCGCTGTGTTTCACAATAAATGAATTGTTGAAACAATTTTAGTGTTTCAAAATAAGTAAATGGTTCATAATTCAATATAAATGTTGAAATTTTTTTTTCAAATTTACCCTCCATTAAATGTACATTGGGAGTGATGTATCATGTGTCTTTGCTTTTTGAAGAGGGTAAAAATGAAAAAACATGATAAATTTATGTCTTTATTTTTTTTTTAATATGTGTGTCAAAATTCAACAATTAACTTATTGTGGAACGAAGAAAGTATTTTTACTTGGGTTATTAGACTACACAATCATTGTCAAATAAGTTATTTTCACTTGCGTTATTAGACTACACAACCATTGTGAAATAAGTTATTTCCACTTGCGTTCTTTGCTGAAAGAGAATTTATCACAGAGATAATTACGTCATTCTATTAATAATGGGACAATATAATTTGGCTACGGTAGAATCTTACTGTAGCCTTTGTACAAATAGTTTTCCACCTTGTCTATTATACCCTTTTATTTTGAATTAAGATGTTGCACCATTTTTATATCAATAGCTGCTTTATGTCAAAAGTTATTTAGGTGATTTGTACAATCGAATGTCAAGACTCAATGTCAAGTGATGTTATTACATGAGCTTTCTTTTTCATTTTCTGTATTTTAAATATTAAAAGTAAAATTATGGGCACAAAATGCTAAGAACATGCAGAATATAATGGGATCATTCCAGCGGACTTCCTCAGATATAATATATAATATAGTTTGTAAACAAAATTTCAGATTAGTTAATTAACACCATTCAAAAATAATAAATTTATGAACAAATATTAGGCCCATTCAAAAACAATAAATTTAGTATAAATAACATAAATATCAACCCTTTTAGAAGTAATTACACTTTCTCTCACTTTTTTAATTGGTCAAACCCATCGACAGCCCCTAAACTTGGCACCATCTTTCACTTTGGCTCCTCAAGTGGACATTGTTCACTTTTGGCACCTCAAGTAGCCATAAACTGTGTCATTTTGTCACCTTTTGTTGATTCAGCAAAGAAAATGTATAACACTCGCTTTTGGGCGTGTTTCAGAGGTAATTTTATAATTTTTTCATCTCTCTTCTCTTTCTTCCTCACTCATTCATTCCATTAATTTTCCATCATTTTTTTTTTCATTTCTTAACACATCCACACACTAATTCCCCGTCATTGATCGAATTAACACACACTATTGCCACTACCTCACTCTTTCTCACCCTCCCCTGAATCTGTTGCATTTATATCTAATTCTCCTGATCCCATCACTCGTATCGAGATCCCCCAATAGTGGCTTACTCACTACATCTCTCCACTATAATTTGAAAATATAGTTTGAGACATGGCTAAATTGAAGTTGGCTTATTGGAAATATAGTTTGAGACATGGCTAAATTGAAGTTGGCAAGGTGTGTTGTTTATTTTTTTTTGCGGGGGGGGGGGGGGGGGGGGGGGGGGGGGTTGCAGAGGTTGTTCTTTTAAGTATTCTTTTTGTTTTTGTAAGTATGTTCTCCAAGAAACTTGGAAGGTGAAATGAATAATTTCATGTATTGTTAATTTTTATTTTATTTTTTTATGTTCTTTTTTTTCCTGAAAATGAAAAGGTTTAGAATTTGTAACTCTCAATGGTATGTATGTTTTCTTCCGTTAAATAATTTTTAATTGAACATTGGCCTCCTCCTTTTCCATGTCTGAAATTCGTGAAGCTTTTAATGTGTATCTATCATCCTCATTTATTTTTCTGAAAAATTCTACCTCCATTAATGGAGGTTAAACTTAAAAAGGTTAGGTGGGGAAGATGTTATGGGGGACTTTTTTGTAACTATTTAATTAAAAAAATATGTGTCATTAATTCATTGGACACTTTGCCATGTATTTTGGTCCTTTTTTTGTTTTTTAAAAAATTATGAGTGTATATAATGATGTGGTGATTTAAAATGAGTTGACACAAATTAATTGGCCGTTTAATTCATGCTGGAAGCGTGTGTAATTCACGCAACAGAGTTGGTACCGAAAGGTGCCAAAGTGACATAGTTTATAGCTACTTGAGGTGCCAAAAGTGAACAATGTCCACTTCAGGTGTCAAAGTGAAAGATGGTGTCAAGTTTAGGGGGTCGTCGATGGGTTTGGCCTTTTTAATTATTTTACTCTCTCTTCCTATTAATATACATAACATAGCCGACATATACATAACATTTTGTGTGTATATTGGGATTTTTGTACTATGTTTAGGGAGTTGGGATTTTTTGTAATATTGAAAACATAAGTTGTGTATTTGTGTAATTTTTAGATAAATTTATGAACAAATATTAGGCCCATTCAAAAAAATAAATATTAGACTCGATACAAGATTTTCCACGGAAGTAAATCTCATAATTGAGAGTGACCTTTTGAAGTAAGGAGTCCTCCTGTATTTCCTAGTTGATTGATACTATATGCAAAACAACTCTCTAGAAATGCTCTCAGCGTACATTAGCTAACTTACGCTGAGGTCGATAACCATGGCTAAAGGGAAAGGGCGAGGTTGGGGAAGACCATCAAAAATCACAATTACTACCTTTGGTAGCTCAGTTGCTACTAGATCTAGAGGAGAATTTGAAACTGATTTGATCACACCCCTATCCAAAATCGATAACCAAACTACTGAAATTGGGGCTACTGCTGATAGATCGGGGACAACTACTATGAAACTTTAGCTGAGTGACACTTTATCGAGTTATAGCATACAAGATGAATCAAAGACATCTAGAAGAAAACAACAATTAGATCTCAATGAAATAGTAACTAGTGCGACCAATGGAACAGTACATCCAAATCTAATTGAGGAGACTCATAAGAGAAAACAAAAGAGGAAAGAAGCTGTTGATGCATTGATTAATTTGTTTGTAAGAAACAGGTCTGTGGAAAATGATATGTCCCTTAGTTGTATTCCACCTATATATTATCATGGATGGAGAACCAATAATCTAGTTGGATAAAACAGTGGTGGAAAGGTGGAATAATAAATGAAAGTGCACACTAAATGCTTATGTAATCGGATCAAGCCTCGGATATAATGCTATTATGATGTACATAATTCAAACATGTAAAAACATTGCTCAACCAGAAATCTATATGCATGAAAAAGGTTATTTCATCATCAGATTCTCATCTCAGACTGATTTTGCAAGAGGTACTATGTTTGAGAACTTATACTATTAACAATCGCCCTATAATTCTCAAACCTTGGATTGCCTCAATTTGATTTTAATAAGGAATATCTGAGAGAAATTCCACTTTGGGTAAAATTTTCTAAATTACCTATGAATTGTTGGAGTTATGACTCCCTTATTAGGATTGCAAGCTGAGTAGGTAACCCGATCTATGCTGATAAGTGTACGACAAAGCAAAAGTGGGTTTCGTTTGCTTGAATTTTGATTGAAGTTAATATAACAAAATATTTACCAGATTTTGTCACTTTTAGAGCCCCGGATGGAAGAATTTTTCAGCAGGCAATATTTGCCCTCCACTCCCGGAGCCCAGAACAAAGAAGGAAATACCTAAGAAACCAGTAATAGCATGGCAATACAAAAGCATGGTTCAATCATAGTCTAAGGATCATTTGGTGAACACACACATTGAATTAGAGATGCCAGATCAAAGTAAATCCAAGGATCTAGTCCAACAAGCAGAGTTACCTACTCAACTAGCTACCTCTTCACAAACTAAGCACCCTTTGAATGACATAGAAATTAATTTTCAGACAATTCTAGTGAAGAAAAGAGCAACAATCAGCCATGAACCTTATTCAACAAATTTTCCTAACCTCCAATCTTTGTCCTCTAGTAATAGGTTTGCTAGTATATAGAGTGATATGAGTGATGTGATACTAAATCCTCCTGATTGGGGAAAAATTCATTGTCACAACCCTTTTTTTAACCCGAAAAGATTTCATTTTTAAGTTTTGAAAAGGTTTTTATTATCAAAGTGACAAAAGATGATTTTTGTTTCGAAAAAGGATTATTTACATTTTTTGTTCAGAGTCGCCACTTGGCATAATCCGGTGTGCCAAGTCACCTTTGAAAGATCCTTTTCAAAACGTTTTGAATCTTTAAACTGGTTTGCGAACAGAGATTCTAGCTAAGGAATTCTGTTGACCGAGGGGAAGGTGTTAGGCACCCCTCGATCCCGTGGTTTGACCACGGTCACTTGGTAGAGAGTATCGGCTAATTTAACACTATGAATGTATAAACCACACAAAACACATAAAAAAATCAATCAAACAAACCAAACGTACGAATCCCAAAATATAGTGTACAGTCCAATTATACAATCCAAAATGAAAAAATGCAAAAATTATAAATCCTATTCTAAACTAATCCTAACCTAAACTCCAATACTTTTACTCGATGACTCGGGCCTTCGTCACGAACGTCATCCGAGTACAAAATACTTCGGGGCATTCTCCGGTAAAATAAACACAAATATCTCGGGGCATTCCCCGGCCGAATGAATACATTTGAATTAAATAAGATAAACCAAAAAAACATTAACACACATTTAAACACTCAACACATTCAACAACACATCACTCCTAAATTTTGCCTACCCGAACCTAAACATTTTTGCCTATTCAATTCGATGACATTTACGTTCAACATCACAATGAATCAAAATTGATCTGGAGCTAACCTTTTCGTTAATTTTCAATTCCACCCCCAACTTCCTTTTTATCAATCTATTAAAACATGATCAAATTTATTCCTCAAACCACCACAACCGAATCACCAAGCATCATGTCATAACATCAACATAACAAAAATTCAACAAAACATAATCACATCACACATAATCAGAGTCAATCCAACAAACTAAAATAAATAAAAAGAGAGCAGGTTAAGGAAATAGACCTCAAGTGTCGATGTCAATATATCAGAGATAATAGCGCACCCATAAAACCTCAATTCGAACCTCAACACGACACAAAATCCAACTCGAATAAAATTCCCAGCTTTCAAATCCAAATTTCCAAAAACAATAGGAAGATCAAGAAGCCAAAATTAAAATCAATACCCAAACCAGTGTACAAAATTCGCGGGATCGAGTCAAATCGAGCCAGTTCAACAGGGAGAAGTGTATTTTGAGATGCTTTAGATATTTTTCCAGTGACAGTAGTAACCAAAAATGCGACCTCTAACTCCTCCTCGATTCTAACTCTTTCTCGATTCTAAATCGCGGATCTCTCTCTCTCCTTCTCGCAAATCTCTCTCTCTGCCTCTCTTAGTTCTCTCTCAAACCATTTTTCCTCTCACTTCGATGTGTGTGCATGCGATTTAGTGTATGGATATGATGTTTGAAGATCTGTTTTCAGTGAGTCTCTTTGCACGTCCTGTATTCCCCAAGAAGAAGAAAAGGGGGCAAGAAATGGAGGTCCCCCCTTTGTACGTAATTCTCCCTCTTTTCTGTAAAGTGATAATGTATATATTGATGGAATAATCTTGTAGGCCCCACCTCTATTTTTTGTCTTGTATGTATAAATGAAAAACAAAAAACGGAAAATCCTTTTTCTGTTAATGAATTGGACCATCCACCAATATTCTCAACGTGGGGCCCCCCTCTTTTATTTTTATTTTTTTTGTGAATTGGTTTCAAAGTGAATAAAAATGTGAGGGGTAAGAGTTATGTGGGTAGGTGGTGAGGTAGGGTAGGGGTGGTGATTAGGATGAGGTGTAAAGTTGGTTAGAATAATGTGAAAAATGGCTATTCTTGATTGGGTAGGATATTAATTGGTGGTAGGATACGTGGTAAGACGAGGTAAATGATAAAAATACTTTTGGGGAGAGACAAAATTATTTGTCTACAGCATGCCCCCCTTGAATGTAAACATGAAGTGTTTTTCAGACAAAGAAGTAGACACGAGACAGAATTTTGTCCGACCATTATTCAAAAGAAATAGAAAGAAGAAGGATAACTTACCCATCCCAAGTTATGTAGGGATCAAGTCCCCTGTGGTTCAAGGATTGAAAAGGAAAGGTTGTACCGAGTTGGAGAGTCTAGTGAGGTTCTATCGAGGTTTCGGTCCGCGGCTCTGTCATTACATCAAAATGAAAATTACAAGTTAAAGCATAAATGAAATTACAAAAATCTTATATATACAGCTTCTGTTGGACTCTTGACTTGAGTTTTATCACCTTATTCTTAAGGAGGGCTCCTGATTTGCAATTTTCTTAACTTGCTTTTTGGCTTTCAATTGCTTCACCTCGTTGCTTAACTTTCAATTTCTTCACCCTGTTCTTTAGGCGGGCTCCTGACTTGCTATTTTTCAATCCGTTAACTTTTAGCTTTTCACCTTATTGCTTTGTTTTCAAATTCTTCACCTTGTTGCTTGACTTTTAACTTCATCACTTTGTTTCTTGACTTTTCATTTATTCTCCTTGTTCTTCAGGCGGGCTCCTGAAATCACACCAAAACTAAAAAGAAAATTATCCCAAATAAAGACTATTATAAAGAGATTTCATATGTCAGAAAAGTGAAGTTCCAAACACAAGAATTAAATTTTGCCCCAACTTATCATCAAGGACTTTTGTGAAAGTCACATCATTATAGGAATCAAAGGGAGTGACTCAACTAAAAGGTACGTCTTATAGGAATCAAAGGGAGTAACTCGACTAAAAGTTACGTCTTATAGGAATCAAAGGGAATGACTCGACTAAAAGGTACGTCTTATAGGAATCAAGGGAGATGAATCGACTAAAAGGTACGTCTTATAGGAATCAAGGGAGATGACTTGACTAAAAGGTACGTCTTATAGGAATCAAGGGTAATGAGTCGACTAAAAGGTACTTCTTTTAGGGGTCAAGGAATGACTCGACTAAAAGGTACGTCTTATAGGAATCAAAGAGAATAACTTGACTAAAAGGTACTTCTTATAGGAATCAAGGGGAATGACTCGAATAAAAGGTACGTCTTAAAGGAATCAATGGAGATGACTCGACTAAAATGTACGTCTTATAGGAATCAAGGAAGGTGACTTGAATAGAAGGTACGTCTTCCAAGAGTCAAGGGGAATGACTCAACTAGAAGGTACATCTCCTAGGAGTGAAGGTTTAATTTAAGAAGTGTATCACCTAGCAAATAAAAACTAAAATTCCTGGACAAGAAAGTGTGTCTCCGAGGGATATAAGATGATGATTTTTTTACCATGACTTGATTATCAAACCTGTGCAGCAACTTTGCTTCCTGTATTTGTAGAAGTGAGGCATTTCATCCCTTGATATTTATGCTCTGAAGTCCTTCCTTTGAAGGTAATATGTTTCCTGTTTCATCAAAGAAAACTTGTGAGTTTAAGACATGGTGGCTGGTTTGTGGCTTTAGCTTTCACGGCGATCGCTTTTGCCCTCGTCACATTTAACCTTACTTTCAACCATTAGCATATATCATTGACTTGCTGAATCACTAATCCAACCTCAGATTATTAAGAGTGACTAAAACAAACACAGTATCTCTGCTTTGCTATGCTTCTCAGATAGACCATTTGAACCTTGGTATTTCCATGAGTTCTCTGACTTCTCTGTTGACAAAACTTTCTGCATGCCCTTTTTTGGATCACAATCATGTCTCTTTCATGTGCTAGATTTTTTCTTGCTTTGTGCAATTAAAAAAGCTGGTAGCCAGTTTTTAAATCTTTTCACTTGTTTCGACACAGACTTGACTCAAAGACAAGAAACAAAAAACAAATGACAATTTTTGTTTAGATAACTGACTCAAGAAAGATAAAATAAAAATAAAGAGAAGAAAGAAAAGACAATGAATGTCCCCTTTTGAAACAAAGAAATGAAAATTTCATCTAAAAATAACAGTCAACACTAATGATTATGCCATGTATTTTGGATTAAGCAGCTTGATCTTTTCATCCGAACTTTCTACCCATTGTTGTTGAGTTAATGGCCTTGGAACTGAGTTGCTTCCTTAGGTCAATTGCATTTAAGACCCCATTCGGCTAGTGGCGCCTTGAATGGTTTTCGCCAAAAAGCTTCTCTCATTTTCTTTTCCTCAGCTCACCATTGCCTTATGGTGTCTGTAAGGATTTTCCACTAATGAGACTCTCTTATCTTCATTTCCATTGACTCACAGTCATCTTACAGTGCCCGTGAGAGTTTTCACCGATAAGACTCTCTTATTTTTATTTCTCTCAAGTTACCATCATCTTACAGTACCCGTGAGGGTTTTCACCAATAAGACTCTCTCATTTTTATTTCTCTCCTGATTTCTTATGCTGAGAAAGATAAGTAGTTCCCAAATGCATCATCATATCCCTTGTATTCTTAGCCTTAACATCCTCAAAAATTGATCTGAAGGTCTTTCTTTGGTTGTAACTTGGCTTTTGGATAGGGTTATAAAGAAAGGATAGCAAGGGGCCCAAACGACACTTGAAGTGGGGTAGGACCTACAACTTATGGAATCGACTCAAATAATGAGGATTAACTCATGCCCCAGTTTCTTTTGACTGAGAATTCTAAATCTTTATTTGGTTGGACCGAGCCCAGAGTAGGGCATCCTACGTATCTCACCCCCAAGAGAGGAGAATCAGGTCACGCGTAGTTCTGGCAGCTTATTTTTTTTTGCTCGATTTTGACTTCTTCTTTTTCTCTTTGGGACTTTTCTGTCTTTATTTTTCTTGACACTCTATTCTCTTTTTTTCTTTTTGAAATACTTTTCTTAATATATATTTTTTTGAAATTTTTTTTGACTCTATTATTTTGCTCAACTCTTATCTTTTGAGCTTTGTTGACTGTATCTTGATTCCAAAAGATGGGTATGAAAAAAAATAAAACTAAGGCTCAAATGGGGTAACCAAAGGATGACACATTGTTCGGATAACAAAATAAAATGCCGTCGTCATATCAATCCTTGAAAACGCAAGTACATGTCATACAATATGATAGTGAAAGATGAACATCATGTGCGACATCTTTTACAGCATTAACTTTGACTGAGTCTGTGCGTCACTACTTCTTATATGCTTTTCTAGCATACAACTCCACTTTTGTTGTACATTCCTTACATTGCATGACTCATGATTTGGTGGAGCTGATTTTCTGTCTGTCCCTCTTGATATTGGATCACGCATCCACTGTTTGATCTAATTGATGCATGCCTTACAATTAATGACCAAGTTATTCTGGTGATTCTCAAAATAATTGCCTTAATTTTGAAAGAAGGTTTCAATAAGGTCACCAAATGTCTTAACACGCTACCTATTTCTCACATGTTTTTTCTAACTTTAGCCCTCTAATTCAATGTTTTATGGTTGAATTGAATTTTGAGATCTGACTAATAATTTCGTAAGCATTTCATATCACTAGAATCAACATAAAATGTACTGTACAAAGAAAACAAACAAACATCATATATTTAAAACTCAAAGGGAAGGGGACACTTCTTTTAGTTGAAATAAAAGATAGAGGGGTTTGAACATAAATGACAAAAGGAACAAAACAAGATAGATCCCGAACTACAACCCTAAAATAATTCGGATAACAGAAAAGAAAACAAAACAAACTACCAGACCTCTTCCTAGCAGGGAGAGAAGTGACTTCCTAATTGCTGAGCTTGACATCTTAGCCAATGGTTTGCATATCAGTATGACTAGATCTTTCCTCATTTTCAATGTTCGGCACCATAATTGATCCATAGCACCATTTGGATGTGCTCGTTCTCCAACTACAATAGCAACTGTATCTTTCTCATTCTTCTTCCCTCCAGTTTTCTTTAATTGATTGCAATATTATCCCAAATGTTTCATGGATTCCTCCTGTTCATCTTGCTCCTCGAATTTCAATATCTTAAGGCTTAGAGGAGGTTTAACACTTGAAGACATGCCCCAGTTTTTGTATGAAACATCTTTTTTACTCACAAGTCTTAGGGAACTTTTCACAGCATTTCCTGCACTCTTCGTTTTTCCAACCATTTTCTCTGGCTCTTCTGGTACACTAGGCTTCTTGTTAAGAAATTTTGGTGGTCCAGTTAGCATAAAAGTAGGATCAGGAGTATAGCGATGATCACCAAGAGTATTGAACAAGGGTCCATTAGCAGAATGAGGAAGCACAACTGTTGAGCGATTGGCCTATGTAGAAACCTCAGTAGGGGATTGAGCAACAAGATCACAGACGACATGTGGTGTTATGAATGTAGCAGGCTTATACTGAGGAGCTCGAGGAAAAGTGGTGGAATTATTGTGATGCTTTTGGCTTGGAATGAATTTTGAGTCATGTTGTGGTGAATCAACAATAGTAGGACACTGACTTTGCGATTTTGGTGGAAAACTCAAGGTATTTGTAGGATCAATAGCATAAAATGGAGAAGGAGGCAACCTACTGGCCCAAGCTCGATGCATTTCTATCATTTGGTGCCTTAGTCTCCTAATCTCTTACTTTAAAATCTCATTTTCATGACTCTTTGTTTGATCCATGATGTCACTCTCTTTATCTTTGTTGGACACAACTAACCCTTTGAATTTGGTGTGATGTGGAGAACCAGCCATAATGCTACAAACCAACCACCTTAAACTGACCCAACAAAAAATAACAAATGTGTTAGAGTTCAACACTTTTTCAAAACTCTTTTTCTTTTTTTTTTTATTTTGAAAAGATCACCGAATCCAAGAAGGGCACCTACGTATCTCACTCCCGAGAGATGAAAATCAGGTATGCGTAGTTCGTGAAGTCTTGCCAAAATGGCCAATCAAACTCTTTTCTTTTTTCTTTTTCTTGAAACTTTACGAAGAAAATAAAATAACAAATTGTCAAAAGAATTGATGAAAATCTTTTTGCATTTTTCAGTTTAAACATCCCGATACAAAGTGAAACCTATGATTACCAAAGAAAATCTTTTGGGGTTTTCAATTTGAATTTCCTACCAAGATGAAACTTGAACCTATTAAAGAAATTATTTTTTGTAGTTTTCTTCAAGACATGTATACGACAGCTACTCTAAATAAAGAGTGAAGAAAATCTTTTTGGATTATTCAAATAAGTTCCCCGAACCAACAATAGGCTGCCTACATATCTCACTCCCGAGAGAGGAGAATCAGGGGTGCATAGTTCGTCCAGATTGGACAACTAATGATTGAATAACAAACTAGACCCTGACTTGAGAGATACGACCAAAGACAAACAATGAACAGCGTTAATAAAATCTTTTTTTAAGTTTTTCTCATTTGACACTTCACATAAAACTGACACTAATAACTATGAAAGAAATTATTTTTTTTTGGTATTTTCACTATATGAAACGTACAAAACTTCTACTATTTTTTTTAATTTTCTTTTATAAAAAACTCCTATTAAAAAAAATCCTTTTTGAAAATTTTGAATTATGAATGCATGCTAAAGGAATCAAAAGAAAATCTTTTTGATGTTTTTGTTTTGTTTTGTTTTTTTGAGTAAATGCGTGAAAAAGGTAGAAAAATCTTTTTAAAATTTTGTATTGTGAAAAATAAAAGTCATCAAGAACTCTAAAAAATTACGAAACTCTTTTTTTTTTCTCTTTTTTCACTCTTTTTTTCAACAATTTCTTACTTACACACTTTGCTTCTAACACATGTTTTACCAAAATCAGTCTATCAAATAACCCTGTTACCCTAAAAAAAATACAACATTTAGCACGTAGGGATGCTTCAGAGGTGAGTCTCCTACAAAGGACCAAGTGGGTCTCGCTAGGTCTCAATGTGATGCAGATAAGTATGACCTAAAGGCTGACCTACGTTGGGGTTCACTACCAAGGTTGTTCGGGGGAGCGTATGGTCGATAGTGACTATTTTAGCTTTTCACCCACTCCATACCAGCAAACGGCTCCCCCTCCTAAGATAAGGGTGACACAACTATAGATCGTGTACACAGCGTGTACTACAGACTTGTTGCAGAAAGAATGACTCAGGTTATGCACATGATGCCAGGTATAAAGCGGTAACACATAAAATAAAATTGTAAACACGTAGTACGTAAGCACTCAACAATGATAATAATAACACAAACAAAATGTTTATACACTCATAACGTCAAACTAAGTCGATACAACTCCAAAATAAGCTCGAATTCTGAAAAATCCTCAACGGAATAGCCAGAGCTTTCACACCCCTTTTTTAACCCGAAAATATTTTATTTTTAAATTTTAAAAGGGTTTTTATTATCAAAGTGACAAAAGATGATTTTTGTTTCGAAAAAGGATTATTTACATTTTTTTTCAGAGTCACCACTTGGCATAATCCGGTGTGCCAAGTCATCTTTGAAAGATCCTTTTCAAAACATTTTGACTCTTTAAACTGGTTTGCAAACAGAGATTCCGGCTAAGGAATTCTGTTGACCGAGGGAAAGGTGTTAGGCACCCCTCGGTCCCATCGTTTGACCATGGTCACTTGGTAGAGAGTATCGGCTAATTTAGCACTATGGATGTAGAAACCACACAAAACACATAAGAAAAACAATCAAACAAACCAAATGTACGAATCCCAAAATATAGTGTACAGTCCAATTATACAATCCAAAATGAAAAAATGCAAAAAATATAAATTCTATTCTAAACTAATCCAAAGCTAAACTCCAATACCTTACTCGATGCCCCGGTCCTTCATCACGAACGTCCTCCGAGTACAAAATACTTCGGGGCATTTCCCAATAAAATAAACACAAATACCTCGGGCATTCCCCGGCCGAATGAATACATTTGAATTAAATAAGATAAACCAAAAAAACATTAACACACATTTAAACATTCAACGCATTCAACAACACATCACTCCTAAATTTTGCCTACCCAAACCTAAACATTTTTGCCTATTCAATTCGATGACATTTACGTTCAACATCACAATGAATTAAAATTAATCCGGAGCTAACCTTTTCGTCAATTTTCAATTCCACCCCCAACTTTCTTTTTATCAATCCATTAAAACATGATCAAATTTATTCCTCAAACCACCACAACCGAATCACCAAGTATCATGATCATAACATCAACGTAACAAAAATCCAACAAAACATAATCACATCACACATAATCAGAGCCAATCCAACAAACCAAAATAAATAAAAAGAGAGTGGGTTAAGGAAATAGACCTCAAGTGTTGATTTCAATATATCGGAGATAATAGCGCACCCAGAAAACCTCAATTCGAACCTCGACACAACACAAAATCCAACTCGAATTAAATTCCCAGCTTCCGAATCCAACTTCCCAGAAACAATATGAAGATCAAGACGCCAAAATTGAAATCATGACCAATACCCAAACCAGTATGCAAAATTCGTGGGATCGAGTCAAATCAAGCGAGTTCAACAACGAGAAGTGTATTTCGAGATACTTTTGATGTTTTTCCGGTGACAGCAGTAACCAAAAATGCGACCTCTAACTCCTCCTCGATTCTAACTCTTTCTCAGTTCTAAATCGCGGATCTCTCTCTTCCCTCTCACAAATCTCTCTCTCTGCCTCTCTTAGTTCTCTCTCACACCATTTTTCCTCTCACTTCGATGTGTGTGCATGTGATTTAGTGTGTGAATATGGTGTTTGAAGATCTATTTTTAGTGAGTCTCTTTGCACGTCCTGTATTCCCCAAGAATCAGAAAAAGGAGCAAGAAATGGAGGTCCCCCCTTTGTGCGTAATTCTCCCCCTTTTCTGTGAAAATAATAATGTATATATTGATGGAATAATCTTGTGGGTCCCACCTCTATTTGTTGTCTTGTATGTATGAATGAAAAAACAAAAAATAGAAAATCCCTTTTCTGTTAATGAATTGGACCATCCACCAATGTCCCCAAAGTAGGGCCCTCCTCCTTTATTTTTGTTTCTTTTGTGAATTGGTTTCAAAGTGAATAAAAATGTGAGGGGTAAGGGTTACGTGGGTGGGTGGTGAGGTAGGGTAGGGGTGGTGATTAGGATGAGGTGTAAAGTTGGTTAGAATAATGTGAAAAATGGTTATTCTTGATTGGGTAGGATATTAATTGGTGATAGGATACGTGGTCAGATGGGGTAAACGATAAAAATGCTTTCAGGGAGGGACAAAATTAGGTGTCTACATTCATCACTCTATATAAATTGGAACTTTTGGAATATAAGGGGTGTTAATAAGAGATATAAACAGAAGGAAGTGAAGAACATTCTGAAGAATAAAAGTGTTAGATTAGTTGGTCTAGTAGAGACAAGGGTCAAAGCTTATAAAGCTACAATAATTAGTTCCAACATAGCTCCTAAATGGGGATTTTTAAATAACTACATTGCTGCTGCAAATGAACGAATATGGCTACTCTGGGATACTACCTATTATGATATCACAGCTATAAAGGAAGAGGACCAATTACTACACTCTCAAGTTAAATATTGTTGATAGGGAGCTTTGCTTATTAATTTTTGTTTACGATTGTAATACTGGTGAATTGCAAAAGAGCTTATGGCAACAACTAAGGACTATTGCTCAAGGTATTCAACTACCTTGGATCATTAATGGTGATTTTAATTCTCTTCTCTATCAACAAGATCGAATTATTGGGACTCCTGTCACTTATAGTGAGATCAATGACTTTGCTGATGCATACATGACTACTCCTTACATGAGTTGTCATGGAAGGGATAAAAATATTATATATGGTAAAATAAGTGACTTGAAACTACTAGGATTTGGAGTAGGCTTGATAGAATTTTGGGCAGTGTTGAATGGATGTAAAAATAGGGCATATAAAAATGGAATATAAAGTTCCATTGATATCTGATGACTCACTAATGCTCTTGAACCTCACTAAGGTACAAATGACTATCAGGGTGCCTTTTAGATTTTTCAATGTTTGAATAGAGCATAAAGATTATCATGGGATTGTGGCTCATCGATGGAAGCATACTCTTGCACAGACCCCAGATCAGAACCTCTGGTTAAAACTTAGAGCTCTTAAGACTGATTTGAAAAGATTAAACAATGAGGAATTCAAAGCTACTCCAAAAAAGATTACTCAAGCAAGAGTTAATCTCATTATTATTCAGGAGTAATTATAGAAAATAGATTTTGATACTCTTCAACATCAAGAGAGAGTAGCTCTACAGACACTAGAAAAATAGTCCTTAGTCGAGAAATGTATTATGAAACAATAATCAAGAGCTCAATGGATAAGACTGGGAGATTCTAATACTAAGGATCAGTTATCATATTCTGGGATACTCAAGTGGTGAACTTGTATTTAAATATCTTGGTGTACCAATTTCTACTAAGAAAATATCCTTAATTCAGTTAAGGCCGTTCATTGACAAGATAATTTCAAGGATGTTATCATGGACAACTAAAAACTGTCTTATGCCAACAGAATGCAACTCATGCAGTCTCTGTTATATGGCATGCAATCTTATTGGGTGCACTTTATAATACCAGCTAAAGTTCTGAAGATAATTGAGAGCTATTGTAGGAACTACTTATATGTCAGGACCCAAAAATGAGGGTCATGATGGCACTTATTGCGGCATACCTTGACAAGTAAGCCTATCACCCAAACTAATACGAAAAGAGAAAAAAACAGAAATATCCCACGGTAAGGCTTCTAGAACGAAGCCGAATCATATAAGTAATCATAACAATGCGGAAAGAACTTATTCAAAATACCAATCATGCCCAAAACCAGTTGTTAATAGTGTAAGAAGTACTAATATAATCCAAGAGTCAAATGCATCAGAAAAATAACCACAAATGAATAATATCTGTCTCTGAATACTAGTAAAGACATAAGTACTGTAGAAAGATAGAGGTGAACTTCGAACACATGAATGTCCAACCGCTACCTTGGAAACTCCAACAATCACTCGAGTCAAGCAAGCTGAGGCACACTCAAGCTAGGACCTACACCGGAAGTGCGCAGTAGGCATGAGTATCATAGGCTGACCAAACAAAGTAGTAAATAAAGCATACAAAATATACACTAAGGGCACATCACCTACAATCAGAAAATGTCCTACAACGGTAGCCCACACCGCTTGTACTAATAGTTCTAATATATCTCACATATATTACAACAACACACCAAGATATTGAACACAAGTATACATTATGTCACATATAACTAGAACAAGAGAGAACATATAGATACAAGATCATCAAATACAAGCAAAGAAAGGTAATACAAATACATAGATGACAAGTCAATAAGGAAATACAACACAACATAAACACAATAAAGTAAGTGCAATGTATATGATGATGATGATGATGCACGAGGTAGTTGCACAACCTCCGGAATCATCGCACAATCCCCGTATACACCTACGGAGGCAAGCCTCCCAACGCAGGACTCATGGGGGTTCGTCAACCCATATACAATCCACATATATCATATCTCCTATTTGGCACATCCCTTGGAAAGGGTTTTATAAGGTTTAACAATATCTTTTAAAAAGGTGTTGCTAGTATTTCTTAGATGTTGCCACGGTGGTATCAATGTTAGTATGGTATGAAGATGTAATGTTCACAACCAATCATAGAGTATTTCCACAAACAACCACATGATATATTTCCACAACCAAACACAATGATAAATTTCCACAACCATATATGTCAATATCCGCTTATTATTTTCGTATCATCCATGAATTTTCACATGCCTCATTTGCCAATAAAGTATGAATATAATAACAATACACTAATGGTACCACATTAGCATTTTAACAATATAATACAATTATTCATATGTATTCAAGGCTATCAATATCACATAGGATCCCACACGGTCACACATATCACATAATATCTCAATTTCGATAATTACATCACATATAAGTCCCCACACGGGAACAATACATAGATAATCATTTTTCATGATTAGTTTCCACCCTTAACATGCATTTTGTACCATCATTTACTACCCATCCCAGTCTGAAAGAGTTAAGCCATAACCTACCTCGAAAGCCGAAATCGGTCGCTACACTTGAACTCGCGACCTTACTTTTTATGAATGATCCCGAACTCCACTAAAAATATCAATATGAAATCTGTGTGTCAAAATAAAACCAACGACACCCATATTGACTATTTTTTATTCGGGGTCAAAACGGACCTCCAAAATAGATTTTCGAAAAAGAAGGAAAAAATAAAAAATTTACTTCAAAAATATGTTACCCATATTATTAGGAGCCTACAATTGAAAATTCAAGTTAAATTGGGTCAAAAATGGGGTTCAAATCGAAGAAAAATTATTTTTGAGCTTTACCGGGTAAAATTTTTGAAATCCGGGTTAAAATAAGAATCGGAGTTATTTTGAAAGTTAAATTGATGAAAAACTAGTAATTATAAGATAAAAATATTATTCAAGTGAAAAGGAGTGAAATTTGGATTTAAAATCATGCCCTAAGATTTTTGAGGTTTTGAGAAACCAATCAAGAAATTACTAAAAGTGAATTTTTATCTTTAATCCGTAATAAAACCAAGAAAAAGGTGTTAATCTAAATTTTCAAGCTCTCACAAACTTTATTTTTAATCTTCCAAACCATTTAGGGTTTAACTATCAAGAAACAATATGAAAAATGAGCAAAATAGACCCAAAAAATATTTAAATTTTAAATAGTGCAGAAAATCTGCACTAAATGGACAAAAAGCTGCAGATTTTCTATTTTAAGTCCAATTCGGACTTCGATGGGGTATCCGGGATTCGTTCGGAGTCCGATACACACAAACAAACTATGCAACCATACTAAATTCGACGTTCCAGACACGATGGCGATATCAAATTTTTTAAAAAATATCATTTTCACAAAGTTGATCCCCGAAACTCAAAATCACAATTTTCCAAATTGAGGGTCGAAATGAGATTTAAAAGTCGTAAAATCATACCAAATATGCTAACACCCTAAAATCGACATTCCGGATCTTTTAGCAAAGTCAAATTTTCCATCTGAGGTTTATACCCAAATTACTTCATCATGAGATTATGAGAATATAAATTGTTCAAGCTTTGTTATACATGATTATTTTATAATTTTCAAGTTATGACTTGATATTTAATATTGTGAATTCCGTGTTTCTACCATGAGTTGGTAATTCAAGTGCTTTCAAGATATGTTTCAAGCTTTAAGCTTCCTTATGACAAATTGGATTATTGAGTATATTGATTCATGAGAATTGAGTTGTTACAATAAGTCTTGATATTTTCTCAAAGTTATTTATGTTGCCATGACTTAATGAATTAATACATTTTGATATTGAGAAAGATTAATTTGATTTGAGTCGAGCTAGGAATCCACAAATTGATTATGATTTGATAAATGAGAAAGAGATTTGATTTGGTCTTCATGATAGACCCTTGTGATGTTTGTGGTGGATTTCCAAACGCGTTTTGAGCTTGTGTCTAGGAGTAGTATTTAGCACCGAGCGAGAAATGTGGTATTTCCCCTGAAACTATGTGCCACCGTAGGATTGATATTGATAATTGTGGGCCATAGCTGAGTATGAGATTGTGATCACTAAATTTAGGTTGTACTCCCTGGCAAGAGTACGATGCTCTCGCCAATGTGGGGTTCTCTTCTTAAGAGGGCAAAACATTAGACTCCATGTAGCTCACATGATTTATGTCGATTATAAGAACCTCCCATGTCCATAAGAGTTGAGTTTCTTGAATTACGGAGTCACTCCGAGTCTTGAGTTGAAGAGTTGATTTGTTTATGATGATTTATGAGGTTTTTATCATATGATTTACTTACGATGAGATCATAAAAAGTATGTTTCGATCTAACTCAAGCCAAGTGAGCCAACATTGTACATATGCATATTTTCATGAAATTGATGATGATATTTACATTGTTACATGCACCCCCACATACTCAGTACATTTCAAAGTGCTGACCCACATATTTTTCTATGGGCTATATTTTCTCATAAAGTAGGTTCAGGTACTCAGCCGCGTTAGTGATATTTGGGTGCCTCTTTTCGTCTGCTCAGTGGTGAGTCCTCATGGTTCGAGGATCGTGTTTATATTTTTGTGATACCATTTTGTTTTTATGGCTTTCAGTACTATTTGAGTTAGATGGTGGTTTGTCCCAATGTATCCTTGATTTTGATGTATAGAGGCTTTGTTAGACTAATGGGTTGGTATATACAGAATTTCAATATTTTGGATTGTACAGGCTTGTTTCTTATCTTATTCCAGTATGTTTATGATATGTCATTCTCTTTTATATTAGCATGACTATTATCAAAGTGAGTTCTAGAAGTGATGACAGGTTTAAAGGGTTAACTTGAGGCTACGTGTTGCCTTAAGCACCGTATGACGTCTCGAAATGGGATCTTGGGGCGTTACAAGCTTGGTATCAGAGCCTAAGGTTTAAAGAGTCCTAAGGAGTCTGACAAGCCACGTTACGTAGAGTCTTGATCATCGGTGTGTTGCACGCCACATCTATGAGCAAGAGGCTACGGGACATTTTAGGAAAAGTCATTTCTTTCTTTCAAAAGTCTATCGTGCCTACGGCTGTTTCTTTCTGCTATTAATTTATGCTCTCTTATGACAGAAAAACCTCCTCGTTGCTCGTAGAAACAATGAGCAACCTCAACCCGTTGATCCCCTGAAAGAGCATGTATCACATGCAAAATTTTGGGCAGCATTTCAGGCGCTAGCCTAGGCAGTTACCGCCAATACTCAAGCTAACACCCAGGATACTGTTCCGCCTCTACAAGTGAATAATTCTGTTGTAGCTCGGGTTTGTGACTTTATGAGGATGAATCCGCCTGAGTTCTATGGGTCGAAGGTAGGTGAAGACCCACGGATGTACTTGGATGAAGTGAGAAAGATCACTAAGATTATGCACGTGACTGAAGAGGAGAGTGTTGAATTAGCTGCCTATGGAATGAAAGATATTGCATATGATTGGGTGGAAATATAAAGGGAAAGTATAGGGGAGGATGCCGCTCCCATGACTTGGTAGTTATTCCAGGATGCGTTCTTAGATAGATTCTTTCCTCTTGAGATGAGGGAAACAAAGATAGAGGAATTCATAAATTTGAGACAAGACTCCATGACTGTTAAAGAGTATTACCTTAGATTCAATCAGCTGTCCAAATATGCACCTAGTATGATGGCTGACTCCAGGATCATCATGAGTAAGTTCGTGACCGGTGTGTTAAGTTATATTGTGAAAGAGTATAAATTTGTTATGCTTAATAGAGAGATGGACCTTTTTTGATTGATGACACATGCCCAACAGATTAAAGCTGATAAGGTGAAAGAGAGGGAGAGAGTAAGAGAGAATAAAAGAGCTAGATCAGAGCAGTAGGGATTCGGTCAGTCCAGATTCTATGGAGGAGACCGCCCTTAATTCCAGAGACATCCATTTATGCCCGCGCCTTCCTTAGTTAGTGCTTTCTCACCTAGAAGCAGGCAAGAGTAGGGGAACAGGCCTATCCCGTCCAGATCTCAGGAAAGTGTAAGTAACAGACCTCGTCCTCCTTTATGTGCCAAGTGTGGTAGAGATTATTTTGGCGAGTGTTTTGTTGATCATAGAGGTTGCTTTGATTATGGAAAGTTGGGCCACCGACTTAGAGATTGTCTGTATGCTAGACAGAGGAGTCAAGATGCTCATCCCCAGAGTCAGGCTACCAATACCCTCGCTCCCAAAGTCTGCCCAGTTTCTCCTCAGGGCGCCTCTTCTAGTACTGCTGGCGGTTCATGCCAAAATTGCTTTTATGTTGTACCACCTCGCCAGGAGCAGGAGGATTCTCCAGATGTTGTCACTGGTATACTCCGTATCTTTCATTTTGATGTGTATATATTGATGGACCCCGATTTGAGTTTCTCTTATGTGACACCTCTAGTTGCTATAAGTTTTGAGATGGACCCTGAACGGATTCCTGAGCCAATTCTGGTTTCTACCCTAGTAGGAGAGTCTATTATTGCTAAGAGAGTGTATAAGAAGTGTCATGTTACTGTCCTTCATCGGTCACATATGCTGATTTGATTGAGCAAGATATGGTTGATTTTGACATCATTCTAGGTATAGATTGGCTTCACTCATGCTATGCATCTATAGATTGTCGTACCCAAGTGGTCAAGTTTCAGTTTCCTAATGAGCCAGTGTTTAAGTGGTCCAGGAGTCCTGTAACTCCGAAGAGCCATTTCATATCCTACCTCAAAGCTAGGAAGTTGATTTCCAAGAGTTGCATCTATCATCTAGTTCAAGTTAAAGACCTCAAGTACGAGACTCTGACTATTCATTCAGTTAGCATTGTTAATGAGTTTCTCGATGTTTTCCCGAAAGACTTTCTAGGCATCCCACCTGATAGAGAAATAGAATTTGGGATTGATCTCCTTCCAGGCACTCAGCCTATCTCCATCCCTCCATACTGTATGGCTCCCAAAGAACTTAAAGAGTTAAAGGAGCAACTCAAAGATCCCTTAGAAAAAGGCTTTATCAGACCCAGTG
Organism: Capsicum annuum; assembly: GCF_002878395.1. Taxonomy (NCBI): domain Eukaryota; kingdom Viridiplantae; phylum Streptophyta; class Magnoliopsida; order Solanales; family Solanaceae; genus Capsicum; species Capsicum annuum. The sequence continues at coordinate 181,880,675 of NC_061120.1, read as the reverse complement.
TTTCCCCGTGGGGTACACCTGTTCTATTTGTACAGAAGAAAGATGGTACATTACGTATATGCATTTACTACCGTTAACTCAACAAGGTGACTATTAAGAACAAGTACCCTCTTCCTAGAATCAATGATTTATTTGATCAGCTACAGGGTGCAAGTTATTTCTCAAAGATAAACCTTAGATCCGGCTTTCATCAGCTTAAAGTGAGAGTTTATGATATTCCAAAGATAGATTTCCAAACCTGCTATGGTTATTTTGAGTTTCTTGTCATGTCTTTTGGGTTAACCAATGCTCCAGCGGCTTTCATGGATCTTATGAACTGAGTATTCAAGCGGTATCTGGATTAGTTTGTTATTGTGTTCATAGATGATATTCTTGTATATTCCCGAAGTGAGGATAACCATGCGGATCATCTTCGAATCATATTGGAAACCCTTAGAGCTCATCAATTATTCACTAAATTTAGCAAATGTGAATTTTGGTTAAGGTCAGTTGCTTTTCTGGGTCACATTGTTTCTTTTGAAGGTATTAAAGTTGATCCTCAAAAGATAGAAGCTGTGAAGAATTAGCCTAGACCTACCTCCCCATCTAATATTAGGAGTTTCTTGGGTCTAGCTGGTTACTACTATCGTTTTGTTGAGGGCTTCTCTTCTATCGCATCTCCCATGACCCGGTTGACCCAAAAAAATGTTAAGTTCGAGTGGACAGATGCTTGTGAGAAGAGTTTTCAAGAGTTGAAGACTCGACTCACTTCAACCCCAGTGTTAGCTTTACCCGATGGTACTAATGGTCTTGTGGTGTACTGCAATGGTTTTAGAGTTGGTCTGGGTTGTGTGTTATTGTAGAGGGGTAAAGTTATAGCTTATGCCTCTAGACAATTGAAGCCTCATGAGAAGAATTACCCAACCCATGATCTTGAATTAGCAGCTGTAGTTTTTGCTTTGAAAATCTGGAGACATTATTTGTATGGTGTTCATGTTGATGTGTTTACTGATCACAAAAGCCTGTGGTATGTGTTTACTCAGAGGGAGTTGAACCTTAGACAAAGAAGATGGTTAGAGTTGCTAAAAAACTATGATATGAGTGTGATGTATCACCTGGGTAAGGCCAATATTGTGGCAGATTCTCTTAACAGGTTGTCTATAGGTAGTATATATCATGTAGAGAATGATAAGAAAGAATTGGCTCGTGATGTGCATCATTTGGCTAGGTTGGGTGTTAGATTGCTTGATTCCGCTTAAGGGAGTATGTTAGTTCAGAGTAGTTTCGAGTCCTTTTTGGTCTCAGAGGTAAAGGAGAAGCAGGACAGGGATCCTAGTTTGGTCAGACTGAAGGAGTCAGTTAAGGACCAGAAGGTAGAGGTTTTCTTCCAAGGGGGAGATGGTGTGTTGAGATTGCAAGGTAGACTTGATGTTCCGAATGCTGATGATTTGAGGTAGAGAATTATGGCTGAAGCGCATGGTGCGCTATTCATCCCGGTGCTACCAAGATGTACCGCGATTTGTGAGAAATCTATTGGTGGAACAGTATGAAGAAAGACATAGCAGGATTTGTGGCAAAGTGTTCTACTTGTCAATAAGTTAAGGTAAAACACCAGAGGGCCGGTGGTGTAATGCAAGAGTTTGGCATTCCTACTTGGAAGTGGGAAGAAATGAATATGGATTTTGTAATTGGTTTGCCTCCTTCTCGTCGTCATCATAATTCGATTTCGATTGTCATAGATCAGTTGACTCAATCAGCTCATTTCTTGCCAGTGCGTTCATCTTATACAGCTGAGTATTATGCTAGATTGTATATATATGAGTTAGTCAAATTGCATGGAGTTTCTTTGGCTATCATCTCTGATAGGGGTACTCAGTTTACTTCCCAGATTTGGAGGGCTTTTCAAAAGGGTCTCAGTACCCAAGTTCGTATAAGTTTTTCTTTCCATTCGCAGACCGATGGTCAGGCTGAGAGGACTATTCAGACTTTGAAGGACATGTTGAGGGCATGCGCGCTTGATTTCAAAGGTAGTTGGGATAAGCACTTGCCATTGATCGAATTTACGTAAAATAATAGTTTCCATGCTAGTATTCAGATGGCCCCTTTCGAAGCTTTGTATGGGAGAAGATGCAAATCGCCCATAGGTTGGTTTGAAGTAGGAGAAGTAGCTGTGATTGGACCGGATGCTTTGTTCGAGGCTATGGAAAAAGTTAAGTTAATTCGAGAAAGATTGAAAACCACTCAAAGCATCAGAAGTCGTATGCGGATGTGAGAAGAAAAGATCTTGAGCTTAATGTTAATGATTTGGTTTACTTAAAGGTTTCACCCATGAAAGAGGTGAAGAGGTTTGGGAAGAAAGAAAAGCTTAGTCCCCATTTTGTTGGTCCATATAGGGTTCTGAGCCATGTTGGTAAAGTAGCTTATAAGGTAGATTTACCCACGGAGTTGTCTATCGTTCATCCGGTATTTCATGTTTCTATGCTTAAGAAATATGTTGGTGATTCTGTCGTGGTTGATTCTTCCGAAAGCTTAGATATTCAGGATAGACTTTCATTCGAGGAGATTCCGATTGAGATTTTAGATTTTCAGATCCGTAGGCTAAGGAACAAAGAAGTTCCTTTGGTTAAAGTGCTTTGGCGAAATCAATCTGTTGAGATACTTGGGAAGCCAAAGCTGATATGCAAGCCAAGTACCCTCACCTCTTTTCTGTGAGTTCAGAGCGAGCAGAAGGTATTATTCTTTCTTAACTCCGCCCCCTTCTAATTAAAGATTCAGCAGTGTGTCTAATTTCATCACGAATTCATACATTTTCTATAGTATTCGAAGTTATAGAGTGAAGTAAGTATTTTGAGTGAGTCGTTCCAGCTATACTTCCTCATTTTTCTCTTGTTCTTAGCCTATCTGGCAATATTCGAGGACGAATGTTTCCAAAGGGGGGATATTGTAATACCCCGAGATTCTAACCAATAGCACCACCATGACTCAAGCCCAGGAGAAATAAATTATAGTGTTTTGGTTGTTTTCTGATCAAGTTTGATGTGTATTAAGGCTTTAAAGATGTCCTAACGATTGGGTGAATCAAAACATTCTTTACCGATTGAATTCTTGAGAAGGATTTTGGCATAGTCAACTTCAAATGAGCATATCTCTCGTTATACTACGAATTATTGTCTCATGACCTACCAAAAGATATATAATTGAATTAGCTTTCCAACGATACCAATTTTGTAAAAATCCGATATCGAATCAAAGAGTTATGCTTATTTTACTCCAGCGTGTCAGCCTGAAAAATCTGTGAGGACCTTTTATGACGACTTGTCACAAGCCTGACGGCTTGTCACAAAATGTCGTCAACCTTAAGCCAAAAATCATAATTTTTGTGACGACAATTCGTGACGGCCTATCACGAGCCTGACGGCTTGTCACGGATGTTGTCAGCTATTTTTTTCAACAATTGATGGACAATTTTTGCAAGGGTATTTTGGTTATTTCCCATTTTTGGAGCCCTCTATATATATGAGAATCCTCATCTAAAACCTAATTTCTTCATTTCTCTCTGTCAATTCTCTTAAGAAATATATCTAGGGTTTTATTTAAGGAAATTAATCTTCCAAAAATCATCCATAAATCTTCAAGATTCCTTCAAGAATCAAGTTCCTCATAGAGTGGGCTTCAAGAATTTTTTTATTACAAGTGTGAGTAAAGTCTCAAGCACTAGAGTTCAACCAATTTCAAAGATTAAGGTATGTGGAGTTTTGAACAAGAGCAATTCTTTCATTCTTGTGCTCAAAGCTTTGATTTTTACTATGGATTTATATGATTTTGCAAGTGGGTTTATACCCAAATTACTTCATCATGAGATTATGAGACTATAAATTGTTCAAGCTTTGTTATGCATGATTATTTTACAATTTTCAAGTTATGACTTGATATTTAATATTGTGAATTTCATGTTTCTACTATGAGTTGGTATTTCAAGTGCTTTCAAGATATGTGTCAAGCTTTAAGCTTCCTTATGACAAATTGGATTATTGAGTATATTGATTCATGAGAATTGAGTTGTTACAATGAGTCTTGATATTTCCTCAAAGATATTGATGTTGCCATGACTTAATGAATTGATACATTTTGATATTGAGAAAGATTGATTTGATTTGAGTCGAGTTAGGAATCCACAAATTGATTATGATATGATAAATGAGAAAGAGATTTGATTTGGTCTTCATGATAGATCCTTATGATGTTTGTGGTGGATTTCCTAACGCGTTCTGAGCTTGTGTTTGGGATTAGTATTTAGCACCGAGCGGTAAATGTGGTATTTCCCCTAAAACTACGTGCCACCGTAGGATTGATATTGATAATTATGGGCCGAAGGCCGAGTATGAGATTGTGATCACTAAATTTAGGTTGTACTCCCAGGAAAGAGTACGACGCTCCCGCCAATGTGGGATTCTCTCCTTAGGAGGGCAAAATGTTGGACTCCATGTAGCTCACATGATTTATGTCGGTTATAAGAACCTCCCATGTCCATAAGAGTTGAGTTTCTTGAATTACAGAGTCACTCCGAGTCTTGAGTTGAAGAGTTGAGTTGTTTATGATGATTTATTAGGTTTTTATCATATGATTTATTTACAATGAGATCATGAAAAGTATGTTGCAATCTAACTCAAGCCAAGTGAGCCATCATTGTACATATGCATATTTTCATGAAATTGATGATGATATTTACATTGTTACATGCACCCCCACATACTCAGTACATTCCAAAGTGCTGACCCACATATTTTCCTATGGGCTACATTTTCTCGTAATGTAGGTTCAGGTACTCAGCCGCGTTAGTGATATTCGGGTGTCTCTTTTCGTCTGCTCAGTGGTGAGTCCTCATGGTTAGAGGATCGTGTTTATTTTTTTGTGATACCATTTTGTTATTATGGGTTTCATTACTGTTTGAGTCAGTTGGGGAGTTTGTCCCAATGTCTCCTTGATTTTGATGTATAGAGGCTTTGTCAGATTAAAGGGTTGGTATGTACAGAATTTCAGTATTTTGAATTGTACAGGCTAGTTTCTTATCTTATTCCAGTATGTTTATGATATGTCATTCTCTCTTATATTAGCATGACTATTGTCAAAGTCAATTCTAGAAGTGATGACAGGTTTAGAGAGTTAACTTGAGGCCGCGTGGGGCCTTAAGAACCGTGTGACATCTCGGGATGGGATCTTGGGGCGTTACAGAAAATCATGTCAATCACTCCCACACCCCAGAAATATCATAATGCAACTACGAGGAGGGGTATAACAGTCAAATCACATAAAATCACAAATTTCACATGTTTCATCAAATTTCAATACTAGAAAACTGTAAATTACATAGGGATTTTACCTAGGGAATAATATCACAGGAAATACATATGGATTTACCTGCGAAAATATTAAATTCTTTAACATTAAAATATATTACCTGCAAACTATATATTTGTAAAAAATTCCGCAGGTAAATTTGGCGTCATATTGCGCAAATTTAGTACTTGCGACATTACTTGGGAAAATATATCTACGGGTATTTTATCTCTAGGTAAATCTACAAGTATATGGACAAATATATATATTTTTTAAATCCATAGAAAAATTTCAAGGTAATTTATCCTATGGATTTACTTAGAGATATTTTGGTGAAAATTTATGTAATATATTTTATTATCTAGGAAATTATTTGGAAATTTTGTGCTGCGAATTTCGATGGGAATTTACCTACGAAATTATTACTTGCGATATTACCTGCATAAATATATCTGCGGGTATTTTATCTCTAGTTAAATCCGCAGGTATATGGACAAATATATATATTTTTTAAATCCATAGAAAAATTTTCAGGTAATTTATCCTACGAATTTACTTAGAAATATTTTGGTGAAAATTTATGTAATGGATATTATTACCTGGGAAATTATTTGGGGATTTTGTGCTGAGAATTTTGCTGGGGATCTATTCTTGGGAATTTACCTGCGAAATTATTACTTGTGACATTACCTGGGGAAATATACCGGTGGGTATTTTATCTTTAGGTAAATCCGCAGGTATATGGACAAATATATATATTTTTTAAATTCATAGAAAAATTTTCAGGTAATTTATCCTATGAATTTACGTAGAGATATTTTGGTAGAAATTTATGTAATGGATTTTATTACCTGAGAAATTATTTGGAAATTTTATTCTGGAAATTTTGCTGGGAATTTATTCTTGGGGATTTACCTACAAAATTATTACTTGGGAAATTATTGGGGGATTGTGTTGCTACAAATTTAGCTAAAATTATTTCTTGGAGATTTACCTACGAAATTATTACTTGAACAAATATTGGGGGATTATGTTGCTACAAATTTAGCTGAAACTATTTCTTGGGGATTTACGTAGGATTTTGTGACTTGAAAAATTCAAATAGGAAAGGGATAAACTTGAAGAATGAAAAAAATAAATAAAAAGAAATTAGACATTAAATCGGTGGACACGTATAATCAAGTAAAAGATGCTCAAGAAATTAAAATTAGTTTGTTGACATAGATGGTATCAAAGATGTATTTGAGCCAAATAAACCTTAGGTTGACTCGTTATGTTATCACCAAAAAATTAAAGAGGTGAAATTTTGTTGGCCTAAGATAAGGCGAAGAACGACTCAGGGCTCAAATAGACCGTGTTTTTCTATTGGATAATTTAAATATAATTATAAGACATCATACTACTCACGATAATATAATATATCAATATAATGTACATTTAAGAGTCGTTTGGTGTGAGATATAAGGTATAATAATTATGAAATAAAATAAAAAAAATTAATTAATTTTATATTGAGTGGAAAGTATTAGGTAGTTTCAGAATTATATATATGATTAGATTAGGGGTGGGTATTCTATTTATTTGATTTACTTGTTTAATATCGGTTCGTCTTTTCAATTTTTGAATTGACAAAAATAAAAGCCGTAATCAAACCAAAATAAATTCGATTCGATTCGATTTCTATAAATTTGGTCAGTTATTTCAAATTTTTATTTCGATTTTGAAGACTAAAGTAGTGAGTCTTTCTTTGTCATGACCGAGCATTTAAAATTTGTGATTTCTTTTTCGAAAAAAATTATTTTTTCTCAAATCTATTTTTCATTTTCAAATATAAATAACTCAACGTGGATGAAATGAAATGAAATAATGGGAAAACATTACTTATACTGAATATATAAATTAAAAATATATATGTATAAATATAAAATTTATATATATATATATATATAATATATATATATATATATATTTGTTATCGTTGATTTTAAAGTAATATATTATGTTTCGTATTTTTAGTTACACAATTTATTCATAATTAATATGAGAATAATTATATTATTTATTTTACTATTATTATTATTATTATTATTATCGTATTAATCCGCAACCTTAGTCAATTTAATTTTAAATTTATTTATTTTCTAGTATGATTTTGCCAATTTGTAACAATTTTAGCTTAATTTTATCCAATTTATTACAATCCTAGCCCAAATTGTGTCCAATTGAACTCAATTTCAAACTTCATTCAATTTTTTAAACAAAATTCTTAATCTTTAGATCTCATCCGTCGATCAACATTTATTAATTATTATTATTATATTTATTTTTAATATTAATTTTATATAGTTACTATATTTATTAAATATCAACCTCATTCAATTTAATTTTTCTAATTTATTTAAATTTATCCAATTTATACTCAATTTGTGTCAATTGAGTTTAATTTGACTCAATCGAAATTCTCAATTCAATTTTTTTAACCCAATATCTAATCCCAATTTGACTCATCTCCTCAATTCAAATCTCAATCGTTCATCACATTTGATCAGCGACCAATATTAAATCAATTTTCACTAATATTTTTCTTGAAATTGGACAACTTCAAACTATTTTTCTTGAACCGAAGGTCTATCGGAAACAACCTGTCTACCTTAGCAGTATGGTCTACGTACACTGTACCCTCCACGGACCCCAATTTGTGAAAATAAATCGAGTTAGTTGTGTTGACACCCAATTTTGACCCCCTGATACCCCTCTTAGACTGTTATTTTAGCAAAATTATTAATTTTAAATATTGATATTTTCTACGCATTATTTTGATATCAAATAAGTATTAACGTGTCGCATTCATGATTTGAAAATATACGATTTATTTTTATATTATTATTTTTTATATTATATAATATTTTACGTAATTTTGCTAATATTTATTAAATCATTTTCGCAATTATACATGCTCATAATTTACAAACATCATCATCATCATCATCATCATCATCATCACTACCATCATCATCACTACCATCATCATCATCATCATCATCATCATCACTACTACTACGTCTACTACGTCTTTCCTACATTTATTAAATAACAACCTAAGTCAATTCAATTTGCCCAACTTATGTAATGTCTAGCCTATTTCTTATTCAATTAATATCAATTTTAGTTAGAATTGATATTTATTCGAGATAAATAAATCTTAGCTTGACTCAATTTTAAAAATACTTGTAAAGCTCACACGAGTTGATCAAGCAGTTGAATATGATATCAAAGATATATTTGAGTTAATCATCAATCTTAGCTTGACCCGTTATTGAGATCGAGAAATTAATGTTCATCAGTGACGGATAAGTAATTCAAGATTAGCTAACACCTTAAAATAGGTGTCGTCGACATGCCTGCTTCTTCACCTGCTTCAGCTACTCCGTAATTTTACTATATTACCCCTTAATTAATTATTATAAATCATTAACATATAAAAAATTAATAATATTTAATAAAAAAATAAAATAGACATTTATAACATGTTTGCTTCAACTGCTGTTGATACCTAATTTTGACCTCCCGATGCTCTCTAAGCTGCCATTTTATCAAAATTATTTAATTTTAAATATTAATATTTTTACACATTATTCTTGTATAATATAATTAACAATGTGTCACACCCATGATTTAAAAATATACAAATTATTTTTGATTACTTTTTACTATCATTTTTTACAATTTATTAATTCAAATATAATATTTTATTTATTTAGTTTACAAAATTTTATTAATATTTATCATATGAACACTCATAATTTACAAATACATTCTTTAGTTTTTATTATTATTATTATTATTATTATATTTATTTATTTATTTTTATTATAGCAATCCTTTTTTTATTATTTTTTTATTTAATTTTCTCAACTTATTTATTTTTAACTTAATTTTTCTAATTTATGATACTTTTAGCCTAGATTTTACCTACTTGAGTTTAATTTTAACTCTTCAATTCAATTATGGCCCAATTTTAAATATCTTATAACTTTAAATCTCAGTCATAGATCAAATTGATCAATGACTGAGATTGATTCTCCATCTCTTTTCATTTTTAAATATCGAAAACCAAACCCTAACCATTTTTTACCAACAACAGCCGCACTTCTTTCTCTCTCCATACCAGTGGCGAAGCCACCATATGATTAGAGATTCATCTGAATCTCCGATGAAAAATTATATTATTTTTATATAATAATAAATATTTTTTATGTATATATAATTGATGTTGAACCCCTTCGGTTAGTTCGTGTGTCTATATTTTTCGATTTTGAACTCCCCCACTTCTTCCTATGCTCTTCTCTCTCTCTCTAAACTAAACCATTACAGCTGCTCTTTCTTTCTTCTCTGGCTAACCGCGACGTCGATGCTACGCTACTTCGACGCCTCTCCTCTCCCTCACCTCACCGACGACTCCACCTGTCGAGCCAACATCGTCGCCGCTGACCATCTCCCCTTCTTAAAAGCTCTGCCGCCGTCGCCGTTGCGCAGCAACTACGCAACTAACGCGCATGCACTCACCGCTGCCCAGCCGCATCCAGCCGAAAAAACAGTTGCTCTACCCATTTCTAACAAAAATCAGTCCGACCTACCGGAGAACATGTAATCTTCATGACGGATTCTTAAGAATTCGTCCAAGGTTTGGTAACCTGTTTTAATTTTTTAAGGTGCCATCGCCTCCTACTCTTTTTCCTTTTCGACATTTTTTTAGATTTGAACATAACAAAACTTGATTATGAATTTTTCCTGTGAGCTCTCATTAACGTTTTTTTAAAGTTTGTGACCCCTTTTTAGAAGGGGTGGGCATAAAAATCGTAAAACCGTACCAAACCGGATTAATTTGGTTTTTCGGTTCGATTTTGATTTTTTTGATTTTGGAATTTTGATTTTTCGGCTCAGTGTTTGATTTAAGGGTCACGGTTCTTCGGTGCACTGAACAACCAAACTTTTATTAATTAAATTTTTAAAAATATTTCATACATTTAATTTTATAGCTTCACAATTTGTTTATAATTCATACCGTCTCCATAAACAATTTGTGAAGGGTGGGTTTGATACTTATGTTTATTACTTACATGAATTTGTAAAGTATGGATTGGAGAACTATTAATTTGTTTAGTATCCTACTATGTTAAATACTTGTGCGATTTCTGGTGCCTACTTTTATACTTATTTGATACTAGTGGACTGCTAAACACAAGAAAATGAACAACAATGCATAGAGGCATATCACATAAGTTATGAAGTAGAAAAGGTGGATCAAAATAAGAACAGATGAGAATGGCATATGCAGTGAGCTTGTTTGTTACATCAGTACGTATCAATTCCTTCCTAGCTTGCATAATTTTGTGAATCCTTAGAGGGTTTTGCTGTTACATTTTTTCCATTCATTACTTGACTACATGTTGATAATTTTGTTCTTGTTTTGTTTCTCACTTACACTGAAAAATCGATTTAGAAACACCGAATCAAACCAAACCAAAGTACAAAAAATTGAACTGAACCAAATTAGTTTGAATCGGTGTTTGGTGCTCATTATTGCAAAACTAAAAACCGAAGAACAAAACCTCGATAACCGAAGAACCAAACGTCCACCCCTACTTTTTAGGGGTTTTGTTATTCCATTTGCTAGGCTTATTTTATAAATTCATTGTGAATACCATGGCATGTCTATTCTTGTTACGTTATAAATTCTTTTTCTTTAATTGGTGAAAGAATAATGCTTTCTTTTTCTGTAATTATGGTTTGCTTAGATGTGGTTTGACAGCCTGCTTAATTGAGTATTTTAAATTGCTTAGATGTGGTACGCTTAATGGTTTGACAGCCTGCTTAATGACTTGAAATGTTTAGGTGTAGTTTCTTGAATTATGAAATAGTTACTTGTGTTTTGAATTCAGGTACTTGAAATGTGAACTTTTGTTTTGAATTTAGTAACGAGTGGTCACTTGATAAGTGCATTAGCGACTTGAAAATGTGTAAGTGTAGGTACTTGAAATGTGATCTTGTATTTTGAATTTACTAAAGTGTGGTCACTTGAGGAGTGAATTAGTGACTTGAGAATGTGTAAGTGTAGGTACTTGAAAGGTGAATTAGTAACTTGTGAAGTGAATTAGGGATTTAAAAATTGTTTTAGTTACTTGAATTATGAATTAGTGACTTGTGTTTTGAATTTACAACAACAACAACAACATACCCAGTGTATTCCTACCTAGTGGGGTCTGGGGAGGGTAGAGTGTACGCAGACCATACCACTACCTCAAGAGAAGTAGAGAGGCTGTTTCCGATAGACCTCCAGCTTAGGACCAATAACAGTATAACCAATACAAAAAGTAAGCGCATATAAACTAGTATGGTACACAAAACAAACTAACAGTATAACAAACACAAAAGATAAGTGTTTAGGTACTTGAAAATTATGTTTAAGTGTGTTTTGACGGAATGTAGCATAGTTATATAGTTACTTGAAAATGATTAAGTATAATGACTTGAAATGTGAATTAGTTAATTGAAAATAGTCAAGTGTAGTGATTTGAAATGTGCATTAGTGACTTAAAAATGTTATAAGTATAGTGACTTACAATGTAAATTAGTTATTTGAAAATGGTTAAGTGTAGTGGCTTGAAGTGTATAGTAGTGACTCGAAAATGGTTAAGTGTAGTTACTTGAAATGTGAATTAGTTACTTGAAAATGGTTAAGTGTAGTCATTTGAAATTGTGAACTTGTGACTTGATAATGATTAAGTGTAGTTACTTAAAATGTATACTTGTGACTTTAAAATGGTTAAGTGTACAACAATAACAACAACAACAAACCCAGTGTATTCCTACCTAGTGGGGTCTGGAAGGGGTAAGATGTACACAGTCTATACCACTTCTTCAGGAGAAGTAGAAAGGTTGTTTCCGATAGACCTCCATCTCAAGACAAGGAGTAATAAACAAATACTTAATAAAGCATGGAACAAGATGTCAAGACATAAATACGCCACCCACAAGGAACAATAAACAAAGAATAGTAACCACATTCGTAATAAGGCATGCAACAAAGTGTCCTAGGAAGAATAATACATCTACCAAGTAATGTCCTACCCCACGACTCAAACTGGCATTAGCCTTCTATCCTAATTCGCGTCCTCCAGATCTTCTTATCTAGGGTCATGTCCTCAGTGAGCTGTAACTGCTCCATGTCCCGCCTGATCACCTCTCTCCAGTATTTCTTCGACCTACCCCTACCCCATCTGTAACCATCCAATACAAGTTTCTCACATCTACGAACTGGGTCATCCGTACCTCTCCTCATCACATGTTCGAACCATCTCAATCAGACTTTCTGCATCTTGTCCTCTACCGACTCCAACCTTCTCCCGAATAGTCTCATTTCTAACTCTATCACCCCTATTAAGACCACACATCCAACGCAACATCCATATTTCCGCCATCTTCAATTTTTAAATGTGAGAGTTCTTGACTGACCAGCATTCCACTTCATACAACATGGCTGGGCAGACTGCCACCCTATAGAATTTGCCTTTAAGCTTGGGCGGCACCTTCCTATCACATAACACCCCTAAGGCGAGCTTCCACTTGATCCATCCCTCCCCAATACGGTGGGAGACATCCTCGTCAATCTCACCATCCCCCCAAATCATGGACCCCAAATACTTGAAACTATCCCTCTTACACACCGTATGGGAATCCAACCTTACTACCATCTTGTTTTCCTGCCTCACGTCATTATTCTATCTTGCTCCTGCTCAACCTGAACCCTTTAGACTCAAGGGTCTGTTTCCATAGCTCTAATTTATCATTCACACCCCCTCCCGTATCTCATCAATCAAAACTACATCATTTGCAAAAAGCATACACCAAGGTACCTCTCCTTAAATACGCCGCATCAACACATCCATCACCAGAGTAAACAAAAATGGGCTAAGAGTGGAACCCTAGTGCAACCCCATCAAAATAGGAAAATGCTCTGACTCTTCTCCCGCCGTCCTCACCTGAGTCTTAGCTCCATTATACATGTCCTTGATTGCTCTAATATACGCCACCGGTACCCCACTCATCTCCAAGCATCTCCAAAGCACCTTTCTAGGGACTTTGTCGTACGCCTTCTCCAACTCGATAAACACCATGTGCAGATCTCTCTTCCTTTTCCTATACTATTCCACCAGTCTCCGCACTAGGTGAATTGCCTCCGTCGTCGAGCGCTCGGGCATAAATTCAAATTGATTTTTCGAGATAGACACTATCTTCCTCAACCTCAACTCGACCACGCTCTCCCAAATCTTCATAGTGTGGCTCAATAACTTAATACCTTTATAGTTATTATAACTCTAAATGTCACCCTTATTCTTATAAAGAGGGATCATAGTACTCCATCTCCAAGCCTCGGGCATTTTTGGCGACTTATAAATGTCGTTAAATAATTCGATCAACCTCCTTAAGCCAACCTCGCCAGAGAACTTCCAAAAATCCACATGTATCTCATCAGGCCCCGTCGACCTACCCCTACGCATCCTACAAACAGCCTCTCTGACCTCTTCTACCTTAAAACGTCTACAATAACTAAAATCATGACACTCCTATGTGTGCTCCAGCTCCCCTAATAAAATAACTCTATCCCCTTCTTCATTCAATAACCTATCGAAGTACAACTGTCATCTCTTCTTAATGTGACCATCCTTCACCAATACTCTACCATCCTCCCCATTAATGCATTTTACCTGGTCGAGGTCACGACCCTTCCTCTCCCTAGCCTTAGCAAGCCTAAACAACCTCTTTTCCCCTTTTTTCTCCTCTAACCCCGCATACAAGCGTGACTGCTAACTTAGCCTCCTTCCTAGCTATCTTGTACTCCTTCCTATTAGCCTGCTTCTCATCTTCATCCTTACTCTCACTCAACTTAGCATATGCTCCCTTCTTAGTCTCCACTTTCTTCCTAACTTCTTTATTCCACCACTAATCCCCCCGACGATGGCCGACATAGCCCCTGGAAATACCCAACACCTCACTAGCAGTATCCTTGATGCACCTAGCTGCCCTATCTCATATACTATCTACGTCCCCCTACACTCCCACACCCCTATTCCCACCACCTCTCTCTTATCTCTCTCGCATTCACCGGTGTAAGGCCGCCTCACTTAATTTTAGGTCTATCCTCCTCACCCCTTCTCTTTTTATCTTTCTTAATAACTAAGTCCATCACCAAGAGCCTATGTTGAGTCAAAAGATTCTCACTCGGTATGACTTTACAGTCCTTACACAATACCCTATCCCCTTTTCTAAGCAGCAAAAAGTCAATTTACGTCTTGGCTATCGCGCTTTGAAAGGTGATAAGGTGATCGTCCTTCTTCGGGAAGCTCAAATTCACCACTACCAACTCAAAGGACCTCGCAAAATCCAACAGAGCAACTCTCTCTTCATTTCTCTCCACAAAACCAAAACCGCCATGCATATTGCCAAAGCCTCTCGATAATACCCCAATATGCCCATTGAAATCCTTTGCCATAACAATCTTCTCAAAACTAGGCACTTCTCTTACCACCTCATCCAACGCCTCCCAAAACCGCATCTTTTTCTCCCCATCCAAGCCCATTCGGTGCATAAACACTACACACGATTAGAGTAGACCCCTTGATGACCAACTTAACAGTCATCAACCTATCTCTGATTCTCTTAACCTCCACTACGTTCCTTCTAAGCTCTTCATATACTAAGATACCAGCTCCATTCGTATGCCTCTCACTACCAGAGTACCACAGCTTATAACCATCCACATCCCTAGCCTTAGACCCTACCCACTTAGTCTCCTACAGATACGCACTATTGATCCTCCTCTTTCTAAGAATCTTCACCAACTCTATAGACTTACCCTGCAGAGTACCTATATTCTAAGACCCAACCCGCAACCTATCAACTCTAACAACCCATCTTCTTTTATCTCTCCTAACGTCGGGCCTAGCACCCACTCCCACAGCCGCTCTTCCCTCCTCCCCCCCCCCCAACATAGGCCCCCGCCCTAACCCCCTCGGACATGACCCTATCCTACCATTAATGCCCACAGCCACAACTCCCAAAAAAAAACACACAACACCAGTAATCATGCAGCAACAGAAAATAAAAGGCACAAGCATAGTATATAATATGAAATAATAAAGAAAAGTCAAACCCACCAATTATAACTAAGTCAAGCAATGGAATAAACCAAAAATATACGACAACAGAAAATCCCAACAAATTAAGTGCAAGTCAAGATACAGGAGATAATACTATAATTTATACGAATAATGAAATAGCAAAGATTAGAAGTCACCGGGTTACGCTTATAGGCCAAGTCTTTTTTTCCTGCGTGGTATGTTGGGTCTCAACAAACTGATGCTGAAACTGGTCGCCGAAATAATTGGTTGGAGCTTCACCGGAGTGCCTCCGAAATCTAAACTTATGGGAACCAGATCTGGTCGAAACCAGAAGTACCGATAGATGGACCCGCTGTAGTGATTTGAAAAGTATACTAGTGACTTTAAAATGGTTAAGTGTAGTCATTTGAAATTGTGAACTTGTGACTTGAAAATGATTAAGTGTAGTTGCTTGAAATATATACTTGTGACTTTAAAATGGTTAAGTGTAGTGACTTGAAATGTGTACTTGTGACTGAAAAATGGTTAAGTGTAGTTACTTGAAATGTGAACTAAGTTACTTGAAATTCTAAACTTGTGACTTGAAAATAATTAAATGTGTGTCTTGAAATGTATTCTAGTGACTTTAAATGATTAAGTGTAGTGACTTGAAATATGTACTAGTGACTTGCAAATAGTTAAGTGTAGTTACATTAAGTGTTAAATACATGGCACCACTTTAACCTTTCCTCTTGTTCTTTTATTCTTCTAATTTCATCCCCTGTTATCTTAATAGGACAAATCATAACAATAGTCACAATAATCTGAAAAATCAACTTTGAGTTTATGATGCTTTATATGCTAATCTATACATGTTTATATTTGTTGATTGTTATGATTTTATTCGATACTATAATGTCAAAGAAAGAAACAAGAAATATTAACTGCTCAAAGTGCATCAATTGTGGAAGGAGGCTGAGAGAGGAATTGGACTTGTTGATGAAGCATGTATACAAGAAATCATCTTCAAATGATGAACAGTCATCTCAAGAAGACAACCAAACTTAATAGAATAAAAGTGATTCTGACCCCGATGGTTGAAAGTTTTATTGAGGATTCAAGTTTGAAATATTTTATTTTAGACCATTTAAGAATCATACATTATTGATGTGGATGTTACGAATTATGTTTTTTGTTAGCTGTAATGGTTTACAAATGACTTGTATTGAATTATGTTTTTTTGAGAATTATTGGAGGTTTTGAATAGATTTTTGACAAATTGTAAAATATTTTTTGTAATTTACGTGTGAATTATTACTTGAGAATTTCCATGGGATGCACATGCTAAATATTCATGAATTTTTTTTGAGAAAATTTGTTCTTGCGGATTTATTTGGGGCATTTCATACGAATTTTCTTGCAAAATAGTTTCATAAATATCCACAAGAAATTTTCTTTTGTTAATTAGGAATTTTCACCTTTAAATTTCCTTCGGATTTACTTGAGAATCTTTGTGGGGAATAATTTATGAATTTTTTCGTAAAAATCCGCAAGTAAAATCCTTTTTTATGGCATTTTACCAAAAAATTCATGCAAAATTTTGATAGTTAATCGCAAATAACGTACCTGAGAATTTATTTTCGCAACTAAATTATCTAGGGATTTTATAAATCCGTGGATAATAATTACCTGCGGATTTATTTTCGTAGCTAAATAACTTAGGGATTTTATAAATCCGTAGGTAATAATTATCTACGAAGGTATTTCCTTTGGATTCTAATAAATAAGAAGATCCGCAGATAATCAAATTACTTGAAGATTTTACCACATTATCCCTATGAAAATCTCGAGAAGCATTTTTCTTGTAGTGTTTTTAGGTCGTTACATTATAGGCTGGGACTAATGTTATATCAAAAAAAGCTTTGGTGGCTTGGGACTAAGTTTGCACCCCAAAAAGTTTAGGTGGTTTTAATCTTATTAACATGGAATTGTGGAATAGAGCAGTTGTAATTAAACTCTGTTGGGATGTGGCAGCAAAGAAGGATACAATGTGGATTAGATGGATTTATGAATACTAGATTAAGAACAACCAATTCATCTTAGTCCCTGCACCTTGGATGACCACCAGGAAGGTGTTTGCGTAGAGGACCATTCTACAGGCATGTCATAGTAATCTCAAAGAAACCAAAGGCATCACAAGGCAAATCTATTATCATTTAATGGGAGAGAAAGAAAGAGAAAACTGAAAGAGATTAATGTTTCACAATTGTGCACGATCAAAGACTGTTTTCACACCAACATGGGTTGTGGTGCAGCGGATGGGGCTGCTCCACCCTTAATCAGAGGTCGAGGGTTCGATCCTGGGCATGGAGAAAACTCTGTTGGGAGCGCTACCCCCGAATGGGGGGCCCTACCCAACACGAATCCGGATTAGTCGGGCTCCAATATGGGTACCAGACACCGGATGGGAAATCGAAAAAAAAAAAAAAAAAAAACTCTTTCACAATGTGGTTTCATGTACAGTGCCGGCTTTCCACTGTTGATCGACTGCTAAAATGGGGTATTGTAGTTGAACCCAAGTGTAGCTTATGTAAACAATGTGATGAATCAAATGCTTATTTATTTGAAGAGTGCACACTCTCCAAAAGAATCTGGACATGTCTTCTCAGCTGGATGCATTTCACTGAGCCACTACATACAACATGGGAGCAACACTAACTTGAATATTAAAGAACACTAAAGGAAGATCACGAAGATCTCAGTTACTTAAGATGATATATACAAAATTTACCCACTGCATTTGGATGGAACACAACCAACAAATCTTTGAAACAAAGAGTAGAAGGAAATGGTATATGTTTTTGCTATATTAGAGCACCAACCAGATTACAGGATTTCGTTAGAAGCCTGATTTTTTTTAATCTTCTTCCCTGAGCCAGTGTAATGTTGAAACTTCTTAGAAAATAGTAGTAGACTGTGTTATAGTCTACTATAGTTTTGCAACTCTTTACTTGGTGATCAATGAAAAAAATTAGTTACAAAAAAAAAAAAAGAAAAAAACAATAATATCAATGCGTTCTCTCTCTTCCTTTTCTTTAGCCTGTTAATAGGTAACTAAATTCTTAGACTTGATTAGTCAAGCGGAGGTAAACCAAAATCTGGTAAACAATTTTTCTCAAAACAAAGCCACATTAAAGTAAATTCATTCAAAGTCAATTCTTTTTCATATTAAATTGGATATAAGATTTATTATTATTAAGTTTTGATATTTAAAAATCGAAACTTTGATACTTTATATTTAGTTCTATCCATATTATATGAGCTGATATTAATAAGTCCATTTTTAAAGGTCAACTAGATTAGTACCCTATGGCTTTAGCTACCCATTATATCATATCTGCTATTGAATAATATTATATCGTTTCATTGTTTTGACATTAAACAATTTTACTGTCACTTCAAGTTTACTATCATATTTGTTTTCGTGACTATTATTCCAAATAAAAATGAAAAAAGTTTCATGAGTTAGTAAAGCTTACACATGGTATGGGCAGTGGAGTAGCCTCAATCCTTTTTGATTGTACAAAGTTATATATTTCAAGGAGCAAATTATTAGGTGAATTGAATTAATTAATTGTTATGATTTGCTTTAGACCATTAATATCAAAATAGAAAATCTGAATTTGCGTTAATTCAAAATCAAATATAAAAAATCTAATTTTTTCTGAGATTTTTCAGATTGTTATTTCTTCAATGTAAAAATTAAAAATTCAAATTGAAATCTTCATATCTAATCCGAACTCCCACCTCTAGACTCTAGTGCTATGACGAAAATGTCTCTAATAAATCTAGTGCAATGGAAAAGATATAACTAGATAATAGCTAAAAAATAATTGCATAATGACAATCGTTTTGATTAGTTTTCATATATAGCAATTAACTATTTTATCATCATCAGAGAATGTGGTGCAATAAATGATGTTAATCCTTCCTTAATCAGACGTCTCAATTTTAAGTCTTGGGTATGAAAAAATCATGATAGATAGCGCTTTCCCCGAAGATTTTATGCAACACGAATTCAAATTAATCAAACTGCAATGCAAATATCAGAATATTTATCTTTAAGGGTTTTTTGTTGTTCTTTATTTTTTAAAGATTGAGCTTTAAAAATGAGGCGTAAATTGAAAAATGTGAGTGTAACGTAAATTGAAAAAAAAAAAGGGAAATTAAATGATTGAAAAATGAAAGTAATAAAGATATAAATTTAACATAACTTTCTATTTTTACCTCTCAAAAAGCAAAAGTTGACCTTTGATACCTTTTCAAAAATTAATTGGTTGTCAAATCATAAGGGTAACTTTGGAAAAAAATTCAATGATTCACTTAATTTAAAACACCAATAAATACCCCAACAACTCACTTATTCCGATACGGGGGAGTATAACATACTTATCCTATAAATATGCAAATGATATCTTTATATAATGATAAAAATTAACATTAATTACTCTTTTGGTATAAAGAGAGAAATGAGATTATACTTTTACCATATTCTTAATGCGGTAAAATTGTCAATAGAGAGATCAAATCCTAAATTTAAGTATCTAATTAAATATTACTGATCATCATCAGATTTTTTTTTAGTCCAATTCTATTAGTTAAAATTTCAAAATTTCCTAAAAATATTCTCCTTTTGTTGTTGTAACTTGTAAAATTAAAGGTAGTTGGATGGACCAAAACCTTCACTACGCGTGATTTGGAAAAGGATCACAAAATAAATAAATAATTTTACCTTATATTTTTTCAACAAATTATTTCGACACTACAAGTTAGAATACTATTGTTGTTATATATCAACCATATTTATATATAATATTGTTATGTAATTTTTCATATAATATCTTTATTATATAACATTTTTATATTTCAAATATAGTATATATGTAATGTGTATCTCCATTATTTTATTTACTAATTTAAACATGGATAATATTATCTCTTGCGTTTATCAGATATAACGTATTTACATATAATATGCTAATGTGATTAATTTATAAATGTAAAAAAAGGATAAACATTTCTGATAAGATAAAGATTAGTTGGAAAATCAAAGAGATATGGATTAATATATTATTGTTGGAAGGTGAGTAATTGCAGGTGTGGTAATTTTTAAGTAAATTTTATTTTCTCACTATAAATATTTTCTCACCCTTTCCACTTCTCCATTCGTTTCTTTTCATCAAAATAGATTTTATATGCAAAAAATGGAGTTATTACGAAATTGTTCTCTTTGGGTTTTGCCCATTTTGTTTATGATTTTATGCAGCAATGGTGTTAATGCTTCACATCAAGTTTTCATGAGGCTACAATCATCAAGTGCATTTAGTGTAAGAAAAATTCATAGAACTGGTTACCATTTTCAACCTCCTAAACATTGGATTAATGGTATGTATTTCTCTCTAACGTTTTGATCTTTTTGTATTTATACGATGACATGCATATATTTTATGTGCATATAGTGGCATAAGCAAGATTGTGTGTTGGTTTATTCTCATAGATGTACTTTAGTTTGGAACAACTTAATAAATTTTTCTTGTGTCGATTTGTTGGTATGAAAATTTATTTTAGGGTTTGGGGCATAAATGGTTTTGATTGTCCATCTTATAATTTCCTCACTCTTTTCTCTTCATTTTTTTTAAACATGGTGTTACATGATTATTTTGTAGTCCAAAATGGTATTTTTTGGTATTTTTCTTTTAAAAAAATATTATTTTTTTTTGTAAGGTAGCAGTCTCTTTTAAGTTTTTTTTTATGTGTCGTATTAATATTTACTTTGTATTAGTTTTTGCTTTAGAAATTATATGTTCGTCTATATTTGTTTTTCTGAACAAATTATTTGAAATATTCCTTAGTAAATAAATCTAATTTGTAAATAAATCTAATTTGTAGTATATACTCATTCCTGTCTGGCTTTTATCTGTTGTTTATATTTTTGACATATTCCTTCAAAAAATTCCATGTATAATAGATGGGGTGTTTGACTAGATTATTGATACTATACAACTTTATAAAGATTAATCATTGATATATAAGTATTTTAGACCAAATTTATTTGACTGAAACGAAGATAATATGTACACAAGTAATTACCATGTCAAAATAGTTATTGCTTTTGTTATTATTCTTATCATTGTGATGGTCAAAAGAACAATTTTGATTGACCTACTATTCCCTTCCTCCATAAATAGTTAGAAACATTTTGACTTAACACATACCTAAGAAATATTTTGACTTGATGCATACCTTAAGAAACCATAAATAAAGGAGTGATCATTTTATCACTCTTTTAATAAATAAATTTTTTACTTTGAAAAATATGATGAGTGATGTATTGTATTTAATTTTAATATCAAGGCTAAAATGGATAAAAATAGGTAAATTATTTATTGATTTTATAAACATGATAAAATAGAAAAGTAAACAAGTAAAGATGAATAAAGAGAGTAATAACTTGAGATTTACTCATTAATGGACATAGATTACTATTGATGATCCGAGACGGTATTTAAATTAGATTGAATGTAGTACTCCCTAATTCATTAAGTGATTAAACATAACACAAATATTGTTATCCCACAGATCGTTAACCTAATTCATTAATGGAATTAATTACCTAGAAATTTCGTCCGTCTTTTAATTTGTGTATTAAAAGAAATGACCATATTGAAACAAGTTGAAAACTTATTTATACTCATATACTTTATAATGAAGTTTTTTGTTTAGATATTCTTTTGCTGATGTTAATAAAAATTATTACAGAGAATACAAAATATACCTAATATGAAAGTTTGATTTCAAAGAAATCTTGACCGTTATATAATAAGATTGTAATAGAGAAGTCAAACTCTTGAATAGACGTACATGTGCATCTTACTAAGCTTTGTTATTGGGTTCCATGTTTGTTATTTTTTGACATTTAATTAGACTAATATATTTTTTAAAAATTTCTTGACTTTACAATTTCTTTTCAATGTCATCGAAATGACTTTACTAATCATTTTCCAATTATTCTTTTCTTTTATGGTCTTGTTTCGGATAATGCTTCCAAACAACAAACAATAGATCCCAATGGTAAGCTCGAGTTTTCTACTTCATATCTTTCACTATGATTTAGCAAAAATGTCATAATCATTTACCTTAATCTATGGTTGCCTTTTTCTTTTTTTCAATAGGTCCAATGTATTACAATGGAATTTATCACCTATTCTACCAGTACAATCCAAAAGGATCAGTATGGGGTAATATTGTTTGGGCTCATGCAGCATCTACAGACTTAGTTAATTGGATCCGTTTAGAGCATGCAATTTATCCATCCAAAGTGTTTGACAAATATGGTACGTGGTCAGGGTCAGCCACTATTCTTCATAATAAGCCTGTTATTCTCTACACCGGAATAATAGACGCTAATAATACTCAAGTGCAGAACTATGCTATACCCGCCGACTTGTCTGACCCATTACTTCGTAAGTGGATCAAGCCCGACAATAATCCATTAGTAGTCGCTGATAAGAGCATCAACAAGACCCAATTCCGTGACCCAACAACAGCTTGGTTGGGCCGAGATGGACTTTGGAGAATATTGGTTGGTAGTGTTAGAAGACGTAGAGGAGTAGCAATATTGTATAGGAGTAGGGACTTCATGAAATGGATCAAAGCAAAACATCCACTTCATACATCAGCCAAAACTGGAAATTGGGAATGTCCTGATTTTTTTCCAGTATCAACGAATCATACAGAAGGTTTGGACACATCATTTGACGGCGAGAATGTTAAACATGTCCTTAAAGTTAGTCTTGATGTTACTAGATTTGAGTACTACACAATTGGTACCTATCACACAAAAAAGGATAGGTACATTCCGGATGATGGAATGACTGATGGATGGAAGGGATTGAGATTAGATTATGGCAATTTTTATGCATCAAAGACTTTCTATGACCCTCTCAAGAATCGAAGAGTTCTGTGGGGATGGACCAACGAATCAGATGTTGTTCCAACAGATGCTAAGAAGAAAGGTTGGGCTGGAATTCAGGCTATTCCTCGCAAATTGTGGCTTGATCCTAGTGGTAGGCACTTGGTTCAATGGCCTATTGAAGAATTAGAAATCCTGAGAAAGCAAAAGGTCGAGCTAAGAAATCACAACTTGGACAAGGGAGAAATGGTTGAAGTTCAAGGAATCACAGCTGCACAGGTTTGAATTTATTTGGTTTACAAAATAATGTATTTTCTTGTGTGAAATTGTTATGGCAGAATATTACATCATTCGTATTAACATGTGTCTCTTTTCCAAATTAGCTGGATGTTTAATGCTCCAAACTAATCTTTTGTATGAAATTATTGTGTCAAGACAACGTTGGGTGTTAATCTAATGGCAGGCCGACGTTGAAGTGACATTTTCTTTCTCAAGTTTGAAAAATGCAGAAGAATTTGATCCTAGTTGGGCTGATCTTTATGCCCAAGATGTATGTGCTATGAGGGGTTCAACAGTTCAAGGTGGACTTGGGCCATTTGGGCTTCTAACATTGACTTCTGAAAACTTTGAAGAGTACACACCCGTCTTCTTTAGAGTGTTCAAGGCCCAAGATAAATACAAAGTTCTCATGTGCTCCGATGCTTCAAGGCAAGTTTTCTCACTCTATAGACATCTATAAGTTCTATACATCGTCCAAATAGTTTTTAACATGATTATATAACTTGGTAAAATATTAAAAATAACTTGGTACAATCTTAAAAGTACCTTGGTACAATACATAACAAGTGAACTGACTTAAAAAAAAAAATTTTTTTTGGCGACAGGTCATCCGTTAGAAATAATATTAAAATATACAAACCATCATTTGCTGGATTTGTTGATGTAGATCTATCAGACAAAAAACTGTCTCTAAGGAGTTTGGTAAGCTTTCTTTGATGCTTAGTTTTTCGATAAAAATGTACTTACAACTCAAATTTTCCTTCTTCTTTTTTCTTTTCTTGTGTGGCATTGACAACTCGCCAATCTTTTTCTTTTTGAAGATTGATCATTCAGTAGTAGAAAGCTTTGGTGCTGGTGGAAAAACATGTATTACATCAAGAGTCTATCCAGCATTAGCCATCTTCGATGAAGCACATTTATATGCTTTCAACAATGGCACTGAGACTATCACAATTGAGACTCTTAATGCTTGGAGCATGAATAAACCCGAGAGATGATCTAAGATGTTTAGAGAAGGGAAAAAAATGTTGTCTTTTCACTCTTTGTTCTATTTCTATTTTAACCCTTTTTCCTTGAAGAAAATTTGTATAGATTTGCTGCTTCTTGCAATGCTGGATTAGGATGCTATTGGTATTACAATTCAGTTATGTTTTCTATTAAAGCTGAATATTTGCTGTTTGGTATTATATAGAATGGAACGATCTTTTGCTAATTTGAGGCAGGCTTATATATTGTATGATTTATATGGTTATTACTCATCTTCATTTCTAATTTCACATATATTGCATTTCAATATTATTACAAAATCAGGGAGAAAAAGTTCACACGAATTAGTGCAATTAGGAGAAGTAGGTAATTTGAAAAATGTCCAATTCACTTTGAACTTGTGAAATGGCTTTGTTAGACTGTACATATTGGCTGAACGCGCATATTTATTAGTCATGCAATACGTTCCATTATACTCTCTCACAAGGGGAGTTTTTAAAAGAGTTTAATGTACACATATTTACTTGAAAGTTCAATGTAGTCACTTGTTTCCGATAGAGCTCGGCTCCAAAGAAATTTGGGAATTGATAGTTTCCATTGCTTCAAGTAAAGAAGACGACTAATTACAATATGATCAGTATATATCTAAATCTGACCAACTGCCTATTGGATCCCATATGTGACTTGAGAGGCATTTTATTGCCTGTGACTTTTGCATGCGTTGCTACTCGTATTTGATGTTTACACAAAGTTAAATAATTTAACTTTAATTTAAATTACTTTGCAACAAAAAAATTACTAGTTGATCATCTGACAAAACGAGTGATATGTCCCCCAATTCCTTGATTATTTTCTTAAACTAGCCCCATTTATTTTTGCTTAGAGAGGACTTCGGCCAAACAGGACTCTAATTTAATAATGAACAAGAACAACAAACCCCTTTTGTTCTGTTCTGTTCCGACTATCACATTATTATTTTGTATTTCTTTGTTCTTGCTGCTCTTATTTTTGAGTCTTTTTCTAAACTGGTTGGATATGCATTGTGTTGAGCTGAGGGTCCATCGAAAGCAACCTAACAAGGTAGAGCTAAGGTCTACGTACACACTATCCTCACCAAACCCCACTTAACGAAATTACATTGTGTATGTTGTTTCTCTTTTCTGGAATTTTGGATTGGGAGGGATGTGTAGTTGTGTACCATAACATCAGAGGAACTAAGCAGCATGAGCAATCAAGGCGAAGCAAGAATCAGTTGGGTATCTCAGTAAGGCAAAGCAGGAATTGATCCAACTGATCCCCAGTATACCAGATCCATACATTTAAACATGCATCTTTACCGACACATGAATAAAATTTATCAAAAAATTTTCTTATGCGCTACCATACAATTGACACAACTTGGACTCAAATAGTTGCCTGGGTTAGACAAGTGGAAATTGTGAACCCAAAATATTTTAGAAACACAAATGCAATCTCACCAATTGTGTGAGGCATCGTCGAATCATATAACTAGTGTCAGTTGTGCGAGACACCAAAGTAAGATTTGTCGACCCACACGTCCAACTGATATTCAACGTAGCCATAGAGTTCCTACTATTGCACAACATTCATTTTGCTCTTTTTTTGGGACTCCGAGGAATAATCCTCCATTTTGTTGACACGCTTTCCCCAACGGATACCGACTCCGTGGTTCTTGGAACCAAACAAGCATAAAGACAAGCGAACACTGTCCAGATTTTTGCACACCCTTGGCTCTCCCATATTCTGCTATATTTTCAATAATCAACAGGAATACAGCAACTGCAATATTGGTTCCTAACATGGAGCTTGGATGGAGATGCAAATAGGCTGAATATTATCAATGTCGCCCATTTGAACCAATGTGAAGCTTCCTCGACCATGAATAAAACATCCAATTCGGTGGTGGATCAACTCCTAGTTTCCTTAAGAGAAATTCAACAAATTTAAGGAATCACATATTTGCAAATGAGATGATAAAATATAGTAAAAGGATACATAGGCTATCAAATTGATAGTTACCAATAACAATCACCAAGAAAGAAAAAAAAAAAAAAAGAGGGAGGGGAGGGAGGAGGTATAAAAGGACTACCCTGAACTAACAATAACATTTGCATGGTTATAGAAACTTCTCATTAAGCGTAAAGTGTGGAAGATTCTTTTTTTTTTAAGAGTGAAATAACAATTAAGAAGTTTTGAAGTTAATTGTTTCCAAAAATAGAATGTGCCTTTCTTTTTTGGAAGACATTAATAGGGAAATAGTGTCAAACAAATTGAAAAGAAGACGTACTTAATATCCAATAAGATTTTGTATCAGTGTAAAATAAAGTCGGCAATCTAGAATAGACACTCCCACAACATTACATAGCATTCTTGCAATCCCAACTCATGTAACAAGCACTTACTTTCCTGAAAAATAACAATTCAAATTGCATGAGAAGAGTAGAAAGCATTAGAACTTTACACTTACGGTGTTCTTAAATCTTTTCCTTCTCATGTCATGTTCATCAATCGGGCTGACAGTTAAGTTAAATTCCCGCAAGGGGTGATATTGTACTGAAGCCAGCTTTTCCTTTGTTGTCTGCATCCTCTTTTTTTCAACTCTCTGCAATAATATAAAGGAAAAGATCATAATGCAGTTCATCAATTAGATGAATGACACATTATTCTCCACAAAACAAATGTAAACTTACAAGAGCATTCTCTAAACCTTGAAGTTGCTGTTTGCAAAGCTTGAGCTCCATCTCAATGGCACGGATACGATCATCAATAGGTATGTTGCATTGCTCAACCATCTGCTTCTGCTTACCCCGGACAATCTCCGGCTGCCAAACATTTAGTGCAACTTTGGCTTGCCTGATGGAAGCAAATCAATTGGAAAGTCAAACATCAGCTGCATCATTTTACAATATATTTACTAACGCAATGTAGCAACGTTTACAAACAACCGTGCATGTAGTACTGTTTTAATGTACTGCTCTTGTATATAACATTGTTTTCTACACCAATTGGAATTTCATACACATGTAGTACATCATCTCCTAATTATATTTTCACTTATGAGATTTTCAAAAGCGAGCAACCTGCTTTTATAAAGGCCAGATTCCAAACCCCATACTGTATGTATAATTGAAGAAACAATAACACTGGGTAACGTTATAAGAATAGACTTTTGTCCATCACTACCTGATCTGACGCAAATTTACCATCTCAGAAACAGCGTTCTTCATTTTTTCTTTTTCCTCTGCACATTGATGTTCCATCGCCCCAATCCTCCTAGAATGCTCATTAATTTCGCTCTGAATTCTTAAAACAGCCCTTCTATGAGCCAAAAGCTTCTGTTCTCGAACTTTTTCGTATCTAGTTGATATTAATAACCAATTAATTCTCCCATCAAAAGATTTACCAGAGAAGATAACATTAAAAAGAAGACAAGATGATATGGCTAAAATGCAGCGAAAATATAAGAACAGAAGACATACAAGTGTGGTATCTCGTATCTTTGAATATTACACATATTATTTGCAAATAATGATAGAGTATTTCACATCAATGTTTACTTTCCAATTTTTTTCTATTTCAATTTCAACTTGAAATAGAGAATTTGAAGCCAAGAACAGGTTTAATGAATATTTCAATGAAATTGCACTCACAAAATTTTAAGTTTTTTCCAAGTGAAGTTCATTCAAAACACAAACGAACAAATACTCATTTCTCATTTTCAATTTCAAATACTAGCTTTTTTCAACTACAACAAAATACTGCATTCTTTTGAGTTTAGATGAATTATTTGGAGTTATTAAAATCATCCTAGCCTTCGCGAAAGCTCAATGCTTGTTCGGTTCATGTTGTATCCACCTCGGCAGAATTGACATAATTTCTAGCCTTTACTAATTAAAAGGCACCTAAATCAACTACAATATTCAACTTTCGTTTGAACTTCTAGAGACTAATAAACTACTTTCTCAAGAAGATAACAATATTCTTGAGTTGATTTCTCATATAGTCACTCAACTAATTAATCATTATCTCAGAAAGTCATTTTCTTTGTCGAATCAAATTGGAATATTAAAAAAATGACTTCTTGAGAAAATAGTTATTAATTGAGTGACCATCAACTCCAGTATCCTTTCCGCTGACCTCGCAGTTGATAAACTAATTAGAATTTTCATCCATCATAAGCCAAGTCTAAGATTGTCATGTGATGTAGTACACTAAAAACAGCATAGACATATACAATAAAACAAAGAGCGAACAGTGAAAAGCACACCTAAAGTATCTCGGTTTTTTGAGTTCCAAAATTGAACTATCACGTGCTTAAGTTTCCTTCATAAACTATCATCAACTATTTATTAAAACACACGTCTAACTATTAATTGTTCACTTTTTTTAACCGGAAAGTTCAGGTATAAAACTCAAACAATTAATAGTTGATTTGTGTTTTGATAAATAGTTGGTGATAGTTCAGGTAGGAAACTCGCGCACGTGAAAATTCAGGTATGAAATTCAAAAAAAAAAAAAAACAGATAATTTAGGTATATTTTGATAAATAGCTTATGATAGTTAGATAAGAAACTCACGCATGTTGAGGTATGAAACTCAAAAAACTAGGATCCTTCAGGTGTATTTTTGTAAATAGTTGGTGATAGCTCAGGCAGAAAAATCACGAACCTCATATTTCATTATGAAACTCAAAATTGGTGATAGTTAGGTAGGCAACTCAGCACCTGATAGTTTAGTTAGGAAAATCAAAAACTCGAGATACTTACTCTAGGTGTATTTTCAACCATTAACTTTAAAACAAAAACTATTTTTTGAGTAGAAGTGTATAAATACCTAATTTTGTAGAGCGATTTGTTGGAAATCGAAGAAGAAGATGAAGGAAGTTGGTTAATATGATATTGTGGGAAATCAGCAGAGAACAAAGAGGACCACAGAGAATCATCGTGGGAGAGTCGATTGAGTAGCTTGCAGGTAATAGAGAGACAACAAAGATCTTTGTAGTTGAAGTTTGAGGATTCAATTCCGATTTCAAATATTCGTCTCCATAGCTCCTCCGGCAAAGCTGAATACGAGTACGCCGGCAACATGTTCAACAAATCCAACCCGGTTTCTGTATTACGTGAAATTCGGCTTTTCTGGAAGATTGAGATTGTAGATAAATTTAACAAGGGAAACAACAACCGGAGAAAGTAAATGTAAGTGTGAATTTATTTATAGCTACATATCAATCGTTCCTTACTTGGCAACACCTGTTCAATACTTTATTACTCACTCCATTCGATTTTACTTTGTCATTCTTGACGTGACACATTTATTTTATCATATTAATTTATATTTAATAATAGACATTTGAAAAATATTTGAGGAATAAGAGCTGTAAAAGAGAAAAGATAGCCACCTGAGGAGTTTCCATGAACAGATTGCAGCTCACATATAAGCTGTAAAATAAGAGCTGCAGTGAATGGACGGAGGTGATGATGAAGTTGAAGTAATAAAGCTTAGCTTACCAGGGTCATCTTCAACCTATAAACTAGCCCAAATCGAGATACAGAGAATGGAAGGATCGTACTTTCCTTTTTCAAAGACCAGAAAATATCCTACCTGTGTCCTTTCCTTTCTCAAGTTTGTTCTTTGTTGGACCGGGTCCGGATTTGGTCTATACATATTTCTTACTTCAAAAAAATCAAAAAATTACATATTTCTTACTTCAAAAAATTAACAGTTTCATACCAACTGTTCATAATTATCTAAGATAACAATTTGTATTTTATATTTTAAATACGTTTTGCTACTAAAAATATATATACAATAAAAATATATTGTGTTTCTTTCACTTAAATCAGTTGATTTAAACTAGCATATCTCTTCTCCAAATCAAACTCAAGTTAAAGATTATTATCTCCATCACTTCAAAATTTTAAAATAAAGTATCATTATTATTTTTCTTTCTTTCACTCTCTTATATCTCTTACAACAACAACAACAGCAAATCCAGTATATTCCTATATACTGGGGTTTGAGAAGGATAAGATATACGCAGTTCATACCACTACCTCCGGAGAAATAGAAAGATTGTTTCCGATAAACCCCGGTTCAAGACAAGGAATAATAATCAAATTCGTAATAAAAAATGAAACAAGATGACATGACATAAATACGATACCCACAAAGAATAGTACACAGAGACTAGTAAACAAGTTCGTAATAAAACATGAAACAAGGTGGCATAACAAGAAAAATACACCCACCAAGTAAACTCTATCCTAACGATCCAAACTAACACTAGTCTTCTATCCTAATTTGAGTCCTCCAGATCTTCCTATCTAAGGTCATGTCCTCAGTAAGTTGTAACAGTTCTTATATCTCTTACATTTTTCTTATTAATTTATTTTCACCTTTTTTAAAAATAAATAAATACTAATAAGAAAAATATAAGAGATATAAGAGCTGTTACAGCTTACTGAGGACATGAGTCTAAATAGAAAGATCTGAAGGACGCGAATTAGGAAAGAAGGCTAGTGCCAGTTTGAGTCGTTAGGTAGGGTTTTACTTGGTGGGTATATTTTTCTTGTTATGCCACCTTATTTCATGCTTTATTATGAACTTATTTACTAGTCATTGTGAACTATTCCTTGTGGGTGTCGTATTTATGTCATATCATCTTATTTATTTTTTTCACCTTTTTTTAAATTATTTTATTTTAATTTATTTTTTATTTTTTTCTTTCCACTTTATTTTCTCTCTTCTATTTCTCTTTTTTTTTTCATTTTTCATTTTTTTTATTTAGTTTTTTCTTTTTCATTTTTTTTCTTTTTCTTATTTTGATTTTTTTTTTTCCATTCTAGTTTTACACTTCTATTTGTAGCTTCTATTTCTCTTTTTTTCACTTTTTTTTTTGAATATTTCTATATCGTTTTTTTCTTTTTCTATTTTTATTTTTATTCATTTTTATTCTTCTATCTCTAGCTTTTATTTTCTTTCTATTTTTTTTGTAAAAAAAAAAATTCTTTCTCATTTTTTTTTTGGGTTCTATTTTATGACTCATATGTATATATACACATATAGGATACAAATCTCTATAACAAAAGGGCAACTATATACATATACATATAGATAATAAAAAAACACACGATACATATCTTAAACAGTAAAAAATACAAATAAATACATATGTTACCCTCTAAAATGACATAGAACAGTTTAAAGACAAATTCAACACCGTACAAAAATGCATATGGACATGTAGTAGTAAACAAAATATAAATACATACACATGCACCCAAAAAATTTATAATACATTTGTGACATAATACACCTACCTAATTGCGCTTGAACTACACATTTTTTTTCTTTATATAGACACCACAAATATTCTTATGACAACAA
Organism: Capsicum annuum; assembly: GCF_002878395.1. NCBI lineage: Eukaryota > Viridiplantae > Streptophyta > Magnoliopsida > Solanales > Solanaceae > Capsicum > Capsicum annuum. The sequence goes on along the minus strand of NC_061120.1, from coordinate 181,848,554 downwards.
ATCTTGTACTACTCCTTTGATAACATTGCATTAATACGTTTTTCAATATCATTGACTGTGTGACATCCTATATATGATGCAAACTTTGAAAGTACTCTTGCCATGAATATATGATCACTCAGTACCTATAGAACTAAAAAATGACATAAATCTATATTACATGTACTTTTTATAAAAAAAAAATACAAAATACATAATATGCATGTTTTCTTTTTACATAATACATATTACATTACAAAAAAATACATATAGCTCTGCATATGTATTTACAGAATACATGCCTGATCCATATGTATATTACCGTATAAAAAATATAAAATATGACTCTGATATGTATTTACGAAATACATATCAAATTCATATTAAACCGTAACAAATATAACTATACTATATATCTTTATATGTATTTGCGAAATATGAAGGTGACACATATAAAATAATAAAATATAAATGCATATCTTAAACAGTAATAATTACAACTATATACATATACATATAACTAAATCAAAAAATACATAATACATATCATGAACATTAAAATATACTAAAATATATATATATTATCCTCCAAAAAATATATATCAGCATAACCATATGTATATAAAAAATACATATACTGCACATGACCTATAAGCTAATACAAATACAAATACAAATACTTCTTCACTAAACTAAGAACATGCCACGTGGAATTCAAAAACTTCAAATGCATAGAATAACATTTCAAATTGCATGTTCAACAGGTTAAAAGTAAGCTTCAAACTAGTTCCAGATTTAATAATGGTGTATATAGTTGATTTCTTTTCAATCTATATTTGACAGTCTAGATCTTTCTTAATCTTCAATTGTTTCATTTGAAAAAAAAATACAACAATAATGAAACTTACCGGACGACGAGGAAGACAAACGATTAGCGGCAACCGGCGGAACTCAGAGCAGCTGGCGGAGACTGTAAAAAACGTATATTTTTAATATGGTAATAATTTTAAACTCAAATCTACAAACCTGATGGAGCACAATATTTATCTACAATATGAGAAAAATATGCACAATTTGAAAAAAAAAATAAAAATGGTGATATTGGAGAGAGGTAAACTGATAGAGTGAAAAAAGGATATGATTAAATTGAAGAGAGATAAAATAATGGAGTAAAAATAGGAAAGAAAAAGCAAAATACGCGTGTGTAGAGTTAATGGGCCAAAAAAAGATGCTACTTTTGTTATAAAATATAATTTTGTGAAAGTATTGTTATTTCTTATAATAATGGCTTAAGTTTGTCACTTTCTATAATTTTTTCTTTCTTCTTTCTTTAGTTCAATAAATTAGGCCCAATTGGGTCTTTTATTAAAATATAAAAAAAAAAAAAGTAATTAATACTAAGGATAAAATATGAATTTTTTTAATATTTTTTTGATTTGTCAAGAATAAAAATAAAAATAAAAATTCAATTAGAAAAATAGTGATAAGTAAAAAAGTGAACGGAGATAGTATAAAGGTAAATAAATCCTTATTTGTTCAGAATATATTTATATTAAATTTGTTTAAATTATAATTAATTATGAGCAAGTGATAATTCGATATATTCAAATACACGTTTTGTGTTGTAAAATATGAGCAAAATATATAGACAAGAGATACAAGAGATAATGCTTTCTTGTTTCTTTTGTATTGTAGTATATTTTTCCCCAGACATGAAGAATACTATATTAATAAGGTACAGATATTTTAAAACGTTCATTAATATAACATCCATAGAATTGAATGGATTCACAACATTATAATGGATGCCATTGTGCATCTATTAGTAGGATGTAAATAATTAGTACAATATATTTTTATTTTTTGTAACAAGGTTAATTCAAAAGTATTCTTATTTTTATTTGCGGTCAGTTCTTTTAAATAAAATAATTCTATTTTTCATTTCATTTAATTAAAAGCATCAATTTTTTCCCTCAAAGATCTTTTTATGCTAATCAAATAATTTTAAAATGACCAATTTATAATGAGGGCCTTTTGGATAGAAAATCAATGGAAAGATATTTTTTTTTTTAATACTTTAAGAACATTTTAGACTTTTTTACTTGAAGCAAATAATTCTTTGTAACTGCATATGTTGGGGGTTGTAATTTTGACTACTAATTTTTGTTTGAATTCTTTGATTTTCTCAAAAAAATTGTAGATTTATCTTAGTTTTTTTTTGTTTTTTTAAAAATGATTGAAATAATTTATGTGGCTTTTGGGAGACAGAGTTTCCAAACAACATTTTTTCGTTTAAAGTGCTAGTTATGACAAATGTTAGATCGATTACTTTAGTAGAACAATAAGTAAAAAAGTTCATTCAAACCTTATATTTCGCTGGTCACAGCTTTTGGATACCACACGAATCTTGTTGCTACTAATAGTTCCGTCAGATTTTTTTTTTTTCGCTAGTACTAGGGCTGGCAATTGCAGTTCATATTTGTGAAAAAAAAATTCATTTAATCTATATTTATTAAATTGGATCACTCATATTTTAAATGGATAAATATGAACATCAACTCATTTTAAAAACTCATATAAATATGGACAAAATGAGAAAAATATGGTACCCATTTAAATACAAAAATCATCCACCTATACTTAAAATTTCAAAAAAAAAATCTTTTCTAGTTTTTTTTTTCTTTTTTTCTTTAATTTACTTTTTTGCTTTTTCATTTTTTACTCGTTTCTTATAATTTCTTTTTTTTTCTTTCTCATTTTTTCATCTATTTTTTTTTCTTTTTTCTTTGTATTCTTTTTCGTTTTTCCCTTTTTCATTCTTATTTGATCATTCATATTCGTTTGATACCTACATGAGTTAATTAGTTTAAGCTTCTAGTTATTCCATTTAGCCTATACAATTTATAGCATCTCTTATTAATTAAATATAATTCATAGTCTCACTCCTTTATTATTATTATTTTTTTTTCTATCTTTTATTTCTCTTTCTTTTTCAATTTTTTTTGTTTTTTTCTTTCTTTCTTTTTTCCTTTAATCTACTTTTTTTTCTTTTTCATTTTTTTATTTTTTTCTACTTATTTTTTACTCGTTTCATACACTTTTTTTTCTTCTATTTCATCAATTTTTTTTCTTTTTCAATTTTTTTTCTTTTTTCTTCGCATTCTTTTTTTTTTTTGTATTTTTGTTTTCCTCTTTTTCATTCTTGATTCGTCATTTTTTTCTTCTTTTATATTTTTTTCCTCATCTTGTTTTTCATTGCAATTTATATTTTTTTTAAAAAAATTACTTTAAATTTATTTGTATCATACTATATATT
>NC_061120.1:181836923-181845159 GCF_002878395.1 Capsicum annuum | reverse complement strand
TCTTTCTTTTTTCCTTTAATCTACTTTTTTTTCTTTTTCATTTTTTTATTTTTTTCTACTTATTTTTTACTCGTTTCATACACTTTTTTTTCTTCTATTTCATCAATTTTTTTTCTTTTTCAATTTTTTTTCTTTTTTCTTCGCATTCTTTTTTTTTTTTTTTTTTTTTTTTTTTCTTTTTTTTTTTTGATTCGTCATTTTTTTCTTCTTTTATATTTTTTTCCTCATCTTGTTTTTCATTGCAATTTATATTTTTTTTAAAAAAATTACTTTAAATTTATTTGTATCATACTATATATTTTAAATAATTTTATTATTTGTATTTGAATAGCTTAGTTGTCAATATTTACAATTTATCATTTGTATTTATATACAAATAAGTGTATGAATTAATTGTATTTTCTCGAGATTAAAATATATAAATATACAATGTATTATTCAATGCAAATGTATCATTAATATTTGTATATCAAATTTATCATTTATATTTGTATATAAACAAATATCATTATTATGCGTATGGTTCAAGTTGTATAAACATATATCATTTGATACAAATGTAACATTTGTATTTGTATAATTTAGCAATTATATTTACATAATTTTATTATTTTTATTTGTATTGTTTAATTTATATCAAAAAAATACAAGTTGTATCAACAAATATAAATGTAAGTGTTCATAGAAAGAAGAATAATTGTTCTTTTTCAATTGTTTAAAATACAAATGATACTGTCAACTACGAATGCAAATACAAACAAATGCAATTATAAATACAAATACAATACACGATCAACTTAAAAATACAAATATAAAAGAAATCTTTAAAAATACAAGTTCATCAATGAAAATAGAATACAAATACAAATACAAGCAAAATAAAACCACAAAATACAAATACAATGTGCAGTCAAAGATAAATTACAAATACAAAACAGTCCTTTTAAAATATAAGTGTGAATTATATAAAATATATATGACGGTGCAAACTATAAAATACAAATACAAGTTTGAAGTCTAAAAAATAAATACAAATACAATTGCATTAAGTAGCTTGATCCCTCTTTATTCCATTTCATATATGGCAGAGGATCCACATAACCCTTGATTTATGGGAAAGTTCAGCTTCAAATCCGACTTCTAACTCCCTCATCTTAGAGTTCTCGTTAGAACAAAAGTAAGACACGAAACAAAGAGCTTAGGGTCAAGCAAGGAAGGAAGTACGTAGAAACCTTGATTTGTTTACTTCTTGCAACTGCTAAAGATATTTGGTTTGACGAATGTAATCCCAAGATCTTTCAGGATACTATCTATGTATCTGTCTATTAGGTGGAGTCCACTTGAGTGTACTTACACAAATTATAAATGTTGGGCGAATATAAATCAATATGCGCTTAGGGTAATTTCGTTATAATAAAAAAAATCAAAAATAGGAAAAAAAAAAAAAAAAGAGAGGTAGAAGTTAGAGATAGAAGAGAGAAAAAAAGTATAAAGAAAGAATTGAAGAAAAAAATGCAAAAAAATCAAAAAGAAAAAAATAATGAAAAGAGAGAAAAGGAAAAAGAAAAAAATGATGATAAATACAAATATATTGAGTGATTATGATATTTCAGTCATCATCCATAATTTGTACTCGACTTAACCATATTTCTTCGAAAATAAAAAAAAATATAAAACATAAAATACAACCAAAAAAGGAAAAAAATGAGAAAGAAGTAAAAACAAAATAAAATAAAAAATAAAAAAAGGAAACTAAAAAGAAAAAGAAAAAAAAGTAAAAAGAAAGAGAAGCAAAGGGCAGAGATATAAAAGAGAAAAAAATGAAAAAATAAAAAAATAAAACTAGAGGCTAAAGAAAGAAAAAAAACTAAAAAAAAAAAATAAACGAAAAAAAAGTCAAATTGATATGATATAGAAATTTTAAGTTTTTGACTTTAGAAGTTAAAGTGGGTTGAAACCATTTTTACCCAATTCATATTTGACCAAATCCATATTTACCCATATTTATGTGGGCAGATTGCATTCCAAACCATTTTTGCTCGATTCATATTTAATCCGTCCAAATCCAATTCAATCCGCCCATTTCCACCCCTAGCTAGTACAATTACTTGCGAGCAGATGTACAATTTTCTAAATCATAAATTAGCAGGAAAATTGGATGAAGCCTGCCAGAAAATTTTCGACAAAATAAAGGAATACCTCTCATCATACATCTTTATGAGCGAGTTGCATTGCGATCAAAATAAAGAAACAGTTAACATAACATATACAGTTGAATAAAGTGAACCAAAAATAAATAGTTCTTACTTTTTGCATGTCTATTATCTCTATCAAATCTGTCTCATATCCCAATTGAAGATCTTTTTTTACAATTCTGATAAACCAACTTTAAGTAGATTTATTTTCAATCTCAACCACTGTTCATGCCAATGGCAACATTTGGTTGTTTTTATCTTTGCACACAACAATTAGTAACTGCCCTTTTGTAACGCCCCACGTTTTCGAGCTAGAATTAGATCTGAACCAAATGATTTATGTAAATATAAGTTTGATGATCAATTCTATAATGTGGGAACATCTTTGGAGATGAATTGAGGTCATAAAAATCTCCCAACTTAAAAGAAGAGTGGAGAACTTTTTTACCGATTGAGTGTTAGTGGACATTCCTACTTGGGTCTACTTCCAACGATCATTACTCATAGAATATAATAATTTAGGTGGCCTACTATATACCAAATGAAATATCTTTGAGTTTTCTTTTCAATGTATCTGATTTCACCTTAATTCGATATCGGAGTAGAAAGTTATACTTATTTTACTTGAGAGTGTCTGTCTACCAAAGATTGACAGGCCGTCAACTGAAGTGATCAACCCTAGGCAATAAAGCTCAAAATATGTCAGAGGTTAACGATGGGAGTTGACGAGCTGTCAACTAGTTGACAGGCTGAGAAATTCCAACAATTTTTTTTTTCAGTTTCTTTAGGGGGTTGGTCTTTTCCTCACCTCAAACCCTACCCCACGACTTAATTACTCTATAAGCATTATTTACTCATCAATTATCAATTTTTCATCATCAATTATCAATTTTTCATCATTCTTTCTCGTCTCCACTCTCAAGAAAAATAAAACTAGGATTTCTTCCCAAAGTTTAACTTCCAAAGCGTTAAATTCAAGTTCTTCTCAAACTCCTTCCATCAAAAGACATGTTGAACACTCCCTACTTTAATTACTATCCTAAAGTGTAAATTTTATTATCGTTATACTTATTTTATTGATGTTTTAAAGTTGGGATTGAAAAGTGTTATCATAAATATTAAATATTGATTTTTTCCTTTTCTTACAAATTATCTCTAACTACTTGTGAAGGGTTTTAGTGATTTGAATAAAATGATTGAAAGGATGCATATCATTATAGAAATTTTGAAATATTTAATGTTATGAATGATGGAAATTATGACTTTCTAAGTCCTTTGAAAAGTCTTTGAATTAAAATGATGAACACAGATGACAACCCATCTTTTTAAAATATCGAAAATGTTGAACTTTTATGACTTGCTTTGATATTCTTATGCAATTTAAAGATGAATATGGGTATGATTTTGAATGATAGGGATAAGGAGTCAATAATGTTTTATGATAATATTTTCTTGGCATGATACTATTGACTTGCAAGTCTTGGTATAACGGTACCAATATATGAGTGCCTTAATGAAAGACTTCTTGAATAAAATTTTAAAAAAATTATTTTAATTGAGAACAAAAAGAATTTTGTAGTTGCACCGTGAAGGTGTAGTTCTTGTGATTAACACTGAAAACCGCATTTGCCGACGTGAGAGGTCTTATCCTAAACGAAGTATGACCGTTGTATGCTTGCTTCGCGCAGTAGTATGCACTTAAGTTTATGATATGATGGCTAGAAATATGACTACATCAGTCCATGCGGCTAACATGGAGTGGGGGCTCCCAATTGGGTACGGACTAGACCTCTATTGCCTGTAGGTTAATCTATGACAGTGTAACTACCCAACCAAGAATTAACTTTTTCAAATGATCATGTTTCATTTACATTCTTGGTCATTTCCTACTTAGTTTATTAATTTTGAGCCCATAACATGGATTTTATAAACTGTTTATTAAACTGTTTTAGTTTTCTTTTTCTGGGTTGTATGCCAGTACTCGTCGTACTGGCCGTCTCCAAACACTACATCATTTCATGATGTAGATTCGGAGGCATATTCCAATGATTTTGTGCAACAATAGAGCTTTCATATTCTCTCTTAGACAACTGATGATCAGTGGTGAACTCTCCACCATTCGAAAAGTATTTATACTTTTTACATATGTTTCTGTACTAGTATTTTTTGAATTTATGATATAGTCGGAGTCATGTCCCGACTTAGAAGTTATTCTTAAAGTTAGAGGCTTTGTAGACGATGTTAGGTTATTGTTTTGGATTTTGTTCTTACGATTTGGATATTATTTTATTTCAAATGTTGAACTTCTTATCTGATGGGCTCGTTTCTACAAATTTATTTATGACTATGCTTAGGATGTAATGCTAAGAGGTCATCTCAAGTCTTTGTTGGTTTGGAATATCTGTCACATCCAAGATCATAGTTTAGATCGTGACACCTTTGACACTCTTCTTAAAAAGCAACCATCTAAATCAATGCACTTCACACAATCATCAAAGTAGGACTTCTATTGCATCAGAACATATATAGAAGCCTTGAAACACTATTCTATCATTTTCAAATGTTTTATCATGAAGCTTCATTACACATGTACTATCTGAATTTGATCTTAACAACTCATCCTTATAATCTAAAATTCTCCCACATTCAAGATTATAATCACCTATCAGTTTTGCAATCACCTTATTCTTGGCTCTCCTACACACTGTTCTTCCAATATGTAAATTTAATTCATTTTTAATAAGCAACTGAAACACAAAACTTCTAATGTCTGATTGTCCCTTCATCCTTTTATTGTAGTGTCTGGTGAAGAACTTGGTATTACAGAGTTTGTTTCTATTGGTAGGATCACACATGTGAATTGAATTACAGGTCTTCACAACCAAGTTCATGGACCTAGAATCAATGCTAACATAAAGAAATCATGAACAGTCAGTTGTACATCTAACCTTACTCTTGTAAATTCATTAACACATTTTTCGATTACAACACATTCAGCAACAATATATTTAGTAACACCAACTCTAAATTCATTAACAGTTTCAAAAACAAGTCCTAATTCCCACACAACTTTATTATTGTCTGAATTATATACAACTTAGTTAACCTTTTTCCTTCTTGTAGTCTTATTTCTCTGTTCAACCTATTCAATCTTTCCTTCTTCATCAGTTATATCTTCTAAATCATTTTCAGAACTGTCAGCTTCATCTGATGGGTAAAAAGGTTCATCACTAGCTAATTTACCTTTCAAACTATTCTATCACCACCTACAGATTCATCATAACCATCATCTAGCTCATTTCTTTCTATGCCTAACTTAACATATTCAGGAATTACTGGTCTCTTTCCCCTCTTCCTTATTTTTTTTCTCTTTTCTTTCCTAAGGCCTCTTAACTCTTCATCCACATCACTCCCATTATCTACACATCACTCCCATTATCTACACATCCATCAATTGATTCTATATCTAAATCTATAATAGATTCAATTCTACTGATCTCTCCTAATTTATGAAGATTCTTCAGTAATAGAAGGGATATGAGCAGTAGAAGGACTGGTAGGTGCAACCGTAAAAGGTGTAGTAAGAACAACAGTAACAGAAGTGACATGAGCAACATGAAGACTAGTAAGAGCAATAGTAACCGTAGTAGGAGTAATAAGAGTAGATGCATGAGCAGTAGAAAAAGAGACATAAGTAACAAGAAAAGGGACATGGTCATTAAGAGGAGGTATAGGAGGAGGAGGAGTAATATGAGTAGTAGGTTGGACAAAAGAAAGGGTAGTTGGATCTATGGAAGGATGGACCATAGGAGGGGCATCTTCATTATTTTTAGATGCCCTGTCAACACTTCCAATATCTTTTTCCTTGCCTTTATCAAAAAACACACCATTTCCCCCCTCCACATGCTCCTCTACATGACTTACATATTCAAATAAAGGTGGAACCAATAGAGGGTCAGCAACCATGCAATACACAAAAGCTTTCTAAATATCCTCATTACACAAATACTGTGAAATTTCAATTATGTCTTGGTTTAACCTAATTTCTATTAAAATAAAACTCTTTGGCAGTCTCACATATAGTAAGCATTGTCTAGGATCATATCCTAAATACTTCACATAATCCTTAAATTCAAAATAAGATAGCCTATCTACATGAACATCTAAAACTTCAGTAATTTGTCCACCAATATGTATTTTTCCTTTTTTTTTCCCTTTATTTTTTCCTTTCCTTTATCCTTATTAAGAACCCCATCATGGTAAACTCTCAAAGCGATCATTTAAAAGCTCATTTTAAATATTTGAAAGAATTAATCATGAAAATATAATAAAGTAAGATCCTTGACATCGATCAAGATAACATAACACACCACATGAACAAAAAACATAAAAATTATGCTACAATTTTAAGTGTCACAAAAAATTACATATTGAATCATATACACAAACTTTAACACGTTAATTTTGAAAAAAAAATAAAATCAAATTTTTTTTAGCTGAAATCATAAGAAAAAGTTCATATTATGGAATAATTATAAGTGTCACAGTTTATTTTATTATATATTGAAGCATATAAATAAACTAAAACACATTAATTTTGAAGATAAATTAACGACGGTAAGAAATGCTAGCTCCAATTTAAAAACGAAAACAGAGATAGGGCGAACTTTTTACTGAAAATGCTAGCTTGTAACCCCTACCTTGAACTCAACTCATAACGATTGAACTCAACATGGAACAAAAACAAAGATATGATTTTTAATTTTGAACAATGAAAAACTAAGAAAATTAATTCTTCATCTCTTCCGTCGAGTAGATTTGAGAGTTCAAATTTGCTCCTTAGATTTGACGAATGAAGTTTTGTATTTTGTGTTCGTCGATCCTTGATTGATATTCGGATTGGGTTGTCGGTTCATATTCTATTTGGATGGATCGAGTGAGGATGTAATATCTTGAGTTGAGTCGGGTTATAGTATAATATATTGGGTTAGATCAGATTAGGATCAAATATTTTGAATTTGGATCGAGTTAGGATTTCAATTAAAAGGATATAATTTTTGATAACATATTATATCAAACTAAATACATGGTATCACCACAGGGCGAGTGTACTCCATTACACTCATTAAACTTGGGCATGGATGTTGCAGGGAGTAAAATTCACTTTCATATAGTATATGTGTGTGATAGGCCACTCCAATAGTTTAAGTTTGTCTTTGATTTTTCGGGTATAGTTTAGCATGAAAATAATGACTTTTCCCTTTATTTATAGCTACATATCAATCCTTACTTGGTAACACCTGTTCTATACTTTCTTATTTCCTCCATTTGATTTTACTTGTCACTTTTGACACGACACACCCATTAACAAAACAATAATTGGTATAGTAATTTTATAATATTAATCCTATTAATTTATATTTAGTAATATGTATTGAAAAATGATTTGAGGACTTAGTAATTAATGTTAACGATAAAACATATTTTTTGTTGTATTTTTTTAATTTGTCAAAAATAACAAGTAAAAATAAAAATAAAATTAGAAAAATAGTGACAAGTATAAAGCGAACGGAGGGAGTATAAATGTAAAAAAAAATGGTCTAAAACCCCCCAACCTATACTCGAAATTTCAAATACACACTCTAACATCACGGGAGTCCTATGACTCCTCCCCCCTCCCCCAAACTGTTTAAAACTAAAATTTTTACATCCCTAAATGTTTACATGATAAGGTGAGTGTAATTCACTCTCTTTGAGAGAGTAAGCACCGAAAATAAATTATTAAATATTTATTTTTAATATTTCTTTTCATTTATATATTTATTTTAAGTAAATACATAATTACACCACTGATCTAATCCGAGATTTTCAAAAAGACACCTAAACTTTAACACCGACCTATTACCCCACGATTCTTCTTTATTTCATTGCAAACGCACCATTTTTGGTTGAATCTTAGTCATAACAAAGTGAGTGAAGACACGCGCCAATCAGGTGCTGCCACGTGTCAACTACGTTAAATTTCATATTTTTTTAATAAA
>NC_061120.1:181828934-181836823 GCF_002878395.1 Capsicum annuum | reverse complement strand
CCCCCCCCCCCCACGTCAGCAGCTACCCTCAACCCCAACACCCCCACCCCATCAGCATCTTCCCCAACCCCCTCCCACACTCCGTAAGCATGCATTCCCGTTCTTTTTTTTTTTTTTGGTTCAAATCACTTCAAAAAATAGTTTTATAATTGAATTGAAAGTTTTATGATTGAATTGAGTTTTAAAGATAGTTATGATATGATTTAACTGAAAAATAGAGTTTTAATAATATGATTTTAAGAAAATAAAGTTTCAATGGAGGAGCTTTAATGGTGACATTGTGTTGAAGAGCTTTAATGGTGTTGAAGAAGACAAATGATATAATTTAATTGTAAAATGGAGCTTTAATGAATGATTTAAAAAAAAGAAAAAGAAAGCTTTAATGTTGAATTGAGTTGAAGAAAAAAAGGGTGGGGGGGTGGGGGGGGGGGGGGGGTGGAGAGGGGTAAGGATAATTTTATAAAATAAATAAATATTATTTTTTTTAAAAAAATATAAATTATATATGAATTATTTTACACGTGGCCGCTTTTGAGTGGTCAAAAAAGTCAAATTCGAGCCCTTTCACGGGTCTATGGCGCATGTATACACGCAGAGGGTCAAAATGGTGTGTTTGCAACGGATTAAGTAAGAATCGTGGGATAATAGGTCGAATGGGGTAATTATGTATTTGCTCTTATTTTAATTATTTGTTTTCTAATTTGTTTGCTTTCTTCCTCATTGCAACATAGATCAATTTCTCCACCTCTCATCATGTCATTGTCATTGCCGCCACCATCTTCATGCACTAGATTCATCATTGAACTTTAAGATATCTCTTAATTCTTAAATTTTGATTCTATAATTTGTGCATGAAATGAGGAAATTTTGAAAACCAACTCTCTATTGATATTATTAGAGTTGTTAATCATCCTTTTACATGTCAAATTCTATTCTTTTTTCTACATAATTTTAGTTTGACAATTTTAATCTAAATTTTTTTTTTAAATTTTTTTTTTCTACAAATCCATATGTAATTTTGAGATGGATTTGAAATTGAAAAGGTCAATATTTATGCTTCAGGTAGTAGTATCCACTGCCCTCAATTTGAGCAATTTAACAATGCATCCATAAAAATAATCCTAGTATCCTTGGCTAGAAATAATAACATCCTTGGCTATTTTCATATATACAAATCCTCTTTTCAAGTAACCCAAAAATAAACATTGTATGTGTAACTTGTTTACACACATTTTGTTTTATTTTTTTTAGTAAGTTAAGAAAGATGCATTGGTAATTAAAAGAGTTTGTACAGGTGTCTATCCGGGCGCAAAAACGAAGCTGCTTTGGTTCGCTACATGTTGAGTATTTACAGAACCGGAGAGAGTTTTCCCTTCTAGGTCTTCCCAAAAAACTATACCTACACTAGTTGGCGGAGTCGTATAGACATGTAGTCTGTCAAAAAGGTCCTTTTCCGAGGAGGAAAATAAATAAACTAATTTCTTGTTTTTCTCATACAAAAAAGATTGATGTTTTCTTTAACCTTATTTGATGAATTTGTATTTTTAGCAATACTCATTTATATTTTTGTTCAAATTCATTACAAAATCTTATTCAGATTTTTCAGAAATTTAACCTATTTTTGCATTTCTAGCTATTAGTGGAACCTTTGATGTTGTTTTAATGGTTGAAAATAACGGAAGGTGATGAAATGAAGAACGAGGAAGAAATTAAATGAAAAATAATTTAAATAGTAATTACACGTGTTAAATATGAGCTAGTGCGTGTATTTCACTGCGCACTCAAAATCTAAATGTAGCATTTCAAGGTGAAATTAATTTCACTTTAAAATAATTTAGGGAGTAATAGGACTCTCGCAAAATATGTGTGTAGTTGGTAATTGAATAATAGATTGGGGGGAGGGGAGGGGGGGCTTTTGACTATTTTCTCTAAATATAAATAAATCCTTACCTGTTCAGAATATATTAATATCAAATTTATTTAAATTATAATTAATTATGAGTAAGTGATAATTCGATATATTTCAAATATATGTTATGTGTTGCAAAATATGAGCTAGATATATAAACAAGGGATACTAGAGATAATGCTTTCTTAGTCTACGGTGAATTGGGACACCTATTATAAACTATGTGATTAAAGCAATTAAAAACTTCATTTTAAGATCTACGCAGCCTATAATTCTAGGTAAGAATTCTAATTATCCTAAAGGGAAGGGATTAGGCACCCTAAAAGATCTGCTAACTATGGTTAACCAGCCAAACTTAGATTAGATAAGGAAATCCAAAGATTATATAAAAAAAAGAAAAATGTATAAATGAGGCATTACAAAAAATATAAATGAAACAATGTTAATTATTTACAAGAAAAGATTAGAAAAGAAATTTTAGAACGTCTTTACCGTAAAATTTACTTATCAAAAATTACCGAAATAACTTTTATACTTACCCATAATGCGATTATTTCAAATAGTTTTACAAAATGTTTTTAATTAAAAAGAAATAAAATAAAAAATTTATTCTAAAAGATGACGCTTCTTGCTTTTTCTTTTTTCTTTTAATCAAATTTTATAAAAATATGTTAATCATCCTACCCTAAATGAATAGATAAAATATACAGTTGTTCGAATATATAAGGGCTTGAGAATCTATTATTTATTACGGTACAACTAAAAATAAATACATAGGATATTTTTCTTGTCACTAGAAATCCTAAAAGGGACCCGCGAAGTGTCATCTTCTATTTGAAATTAATGAAAAATAATAATAATAATAATAATAATAATAATAATAATAATAATAATAATAAATAAATAAATAAATAAATAAAATAAAATAGAATAGAATTTGATTTGCCATATCCAAAATTAGTAAAACCGTTCTTTCGAATCTAACTATAATAATTGGCCTACTGCAAAAATTTGTTATTTTTATTTTATCCAGTGTTACTAATTAGTTAAAACTAATTTGATTCTAAAGGAAAACTATTTTCTGTTATCATTCAGAAATAAAGTAAACCACAAGCAAAAAGAAAACAAAATAAAACAAACCACAAGCAGAAAGAAAATAAAAACACACAGATTTACATGAAAACCCTTACGAGAAAAACCATGAGCAGAGGCAGGGAAGATGTCACTATAATGGAGAAAGAGTACAATGTGGAGAAAGCTAAATTTACTGAATAATCAAAATCGACCCACTAATTGCACTTATATAACACGTGCATACAAATAAGTCCTAGGCTAAAAAACATGACCCCATTGAAAATCACAAACATGGGTCACACCGCGAAACTTTTTGGGCTAGATCAACAAAATTTGGGTCACGACTCTTTAACATTTTCTAATAACTAAGGTCGTTAAACTCTAACAGCTATTTTTCGCCTTTCAAATTTTAACCTTTGATAATAAAAACTAAATGTCTAAGCCTATTCTAAGTTTAATATCTAAGACGCAAAAAGAAAAAGAACAAATAGATTTGCTATTCATTTAGAAGAACTAGAAAATTTCAAACAAACATAAGTTCTAAATGAAAATGTGCAATGTTTCTACAGGGATAGCGACATATGTAATAATACAAAGAAAACAAAAGCTTAGGAAGGGAAAGAGGCACTAGACTGCTAGACGAAGATATGTAATGCATTTGCTATGTCACCTCTCTGATTTGGACAGAGATTGGGTCAAGTCATGAAACCCCAAACACGCTGCCAAGTACACATGTGAAAATAAAGAAATGAGGATTAGTGTCACATTAATATGTTAAGGCAACTGCACATTCATGTTAAGGAACCAAATTCATGATTTTAGCTTTAAAAAAAAAAAAAAAATGGTGACACATTAGCACACTAATAGGAAAACACAACCTTAGCACATTAGTAAGCAACATACATGAAAGGTTCTCTTGAGAAAACCAAAACCATTATACGCTAGTTAACATTATTCTTAACCGCTCCTAGCACTTAACATGTAAACCCAAATATACCACTTGATTATACATAAATATACCAAAATACATGATAGTTTATTCATGGCGTCTAATGCAAGAAAAGAGAATTTAAGCAAATCTTATCAGGTATCCATATCAAATATTAAAACGTGATTGAACAAAACAGCCTCTCAATATGATAGATTCACTAACCAATAATATCCAAAAGATCCCATAATGTACCAAACTCAAGAACAGATTTATCAATTCTTCTAATGAAATGACCAATGTCCTCAATTATGTGATTTTTAGATAATTAAAGCAAAGAACTTGAATGCGTTATTTATACGAATTCTATCAAAGGCCAAACACTAACATACTAGCAGAATACTCTAGCGTTTGATCGAATATTTAGATTTTGACTACATAGTCAAGACTTAAAATTTTTTTAATGGGGGCACTACTTTCATCACATAATGTGTTATGGCATGTACTCTAACTAAAGTTAAACAAAGTTCACGCATTCAAGCATAGTCAATGATCATTTATTAAGAAAAGAGAAATCAGTATAGAGAAATCATGGATATGAAAACAGAAACTTCTAACAGCAAACAAATCTCCTACAAGCAACATTTCTTCTTTAACTAAGTCGTGTATTGGTAAATATTCCAATATGGACAGCAAGTAAATCTCATACAAAAGGTATTTTTGAGTAATATAAAATTTCCTCATAAACATGTTTTCCTACATAGTAAAAACGTAAATCAAATTTTCAGCTAAAGATATTGAATATAAAACAATAATTTTAATCGAAATAACACCGGTAGTTATCTAAAGATGAAACTCCTATATTTCATTACACCAACATATGAGAGAACAAATCAATATCAAAATGGTCTTTCTAGGGACAAGGTCTATGCACATTAAACCCTCCCCACACCCCACTTTACGAGACGAAATCGAACAACATGTTTCCCAACTAACCTTCTAACCTAATCCTCAACCTCCATGTCCGAGGATCATATCATCGTTTTTTAAAAAAAATCACTTTCAAATCCCCCATTATCGTGCATACTCATCCGAGAAAAACAAAACCCAAACTTGACACTAGTTAATAAGATAGAAGCAAAAACCCATTACAAGTATTTATATCATCTATACATAGTGAGTAAAAATGTAAAAGGATTTAAATATTCAACCAACAGTGCAATCGCAAGAATGGTTTGCTGTCAAAATTTAACTGCTTTCATATTAAACCCAAGTTTCCAACATCTCGGCACTATCTAAACCACTGCCAAAATAAAAATAAATCTTAAAAACATGGTTTTAGGGTAAAAACTTACATGCACCCGGTGTATACACCAATCTAATGTTCTTTAGCATGGATATGTAATTAAATTAAGTGAAATACATATTGATTAATCATGGTTAAGTAACATGAACTTTAAATTCAAATACATGGCATACATGTATTGGTTTGGTGTATACACCGGGTGCGTGTAAATTTTACCCTGGTTTTAGTTCACCATTTTCACACTCCCGGAAACCAATCCATTGAGAGTTCTCCCAACGAGCAGAAAGAGAAATTGGAGTTTCTATCTGAAAACCAGCGGAAGCATTGGACGGGGGAAATCCTTCGAGCATTCAAGGAAGGCTTAGAGACAGTTGATCCACGAGGCAATATTGGCAAGATTCCCGACAGACCGCTTGGGTTTTTTTTCGTCTATCGAAGGCAGTCAACGTGTCAGCCATTCTTCCCCCATTAGACTTGTCAATCCTTTGCTCTTTTTCTTTCTCTCTTCCAGTTCTCCCCCTCTTGCACAAAGGAGAAACCCCTGGTATACATAGCAGCATACAAAGAAAGGGAGCAACTGTGCGTGATTCTAACTTATAAACATGAACAAAAAAAGAGATTGTCGAACTAGCGCCTAGTTTGTTTATACACAAATTCCTTGACAAGTGAGAAAAAATTAAGTAATAACTTGGACTCCAACAAGTTAAAATGTCTACAAAGTTGACAATGAATGCTGCAAATTACCCAGAAAAGAACATCCTGTAAACAGTTATTATTATTTTTATTTTTATTTTAAAAAAAGAATTAAAAGACGCAAGCGAAACTAGACTTATGATCTTACGTTTTCCTACACAACTAAAGCATTGATCAAATACTTTGCTAAAAGGATTAACGAAATCGTTCCGGTAAGATGATTTTCAAATAATTTCGAACATAAACTGTTTTATCTTAATACTCCAAAGTCAGTCATGTACAGTGCTTAAAGATAAGTCAGTCTGTGTTTTAAGAAGCCAAGTGCGGATCGCAGGTCACGTTCCCAGGCAAGTTGTCCTTAGAAATTGAACCTTATGTCGACGCAAATAAGTCAGTAAAGAGCCTTTTTATTCATACACGATCGGTCACACACAAATCCTCAAGACATGCTGCAACGATCTCATCTCCCTAGATGTTCATCGTTCACTTTTTTTTAATAAGAACTATGAATCGCGGAACAAGATAAACGAATACAGCAGGTTCTAATGAATTTCGGAGCATGACGACGAAGTGAACAACATACTTATTCATTATTTGATGAATTAACCGAAATAGTTTCTCTGAATATTATCAGTTCTCATTAGAACATTTTACATATTTAATAGATATACTACAACAAACAGAGAACACCAACGGGATTGAATAAGCGGAAATTCAACAAACAACAAAATAAAAGACTACTGAGCAACTATATTTATTTATAGAAAACTGAAACAGAACGAAAGATGAGAGTGGTTACTGACCTTTCGTGGAGCAACGAACTAAGGCTTTCCGTCGAAGATCCAAACTCGGACTCGGACTTTGATTTCAAAAAGAGAGCGAAAAGACGAGATGGAAATAGTAATACAAACTACTTTTTGATAGTTGATGCTTCTTGCTTGGTCCTTCTTGAGGGGCTCTTTTATAGCCAAATTGAGGGGCTCAACGGTTGGCCAAGTGAAGCCTGAATTCTTGAGACTCTCAACTGCAGGAAATAAAGGCTGAAATTTACGCCCCTTTTTCAAATTGATGTGAAAGGGAAAGAAAGTATGGTTTGGGAGGCACAAGCTCGGACCCATCGGATTAACGGGATTATAATCTCAAATCCGATGGTTCTTCACTATCTTCCCCTTTTCAGAAGCAACAGTGGAGATGGAGTACTTTAGGGGATTGATTTGATCAAACAAAGGAATTGAAGAGATATAAAGTTCATGGGGGGAGCAGGCTGAAAAGGATGGGGGAAGGTCGAGGACCATCGGAATTGCTATTATCCGATGGTCCGAGGGAGAAATTGGCATCACAGAAATGAAAGGAGGTGAAGATTGTCGATGTTAGTTTTGTTGATATCTGGTTTGTTTAGAACGAGAAAAATGAGTCAAAACAACTCACAAGTTTCCAAATAAGAAAAGGGATAAATGGGCCCACAAATTTATTAAAAAAAAATTAAGTTTTTTTTTGAATAACTAAGATAGTTATTGAACAATTACATTAATTGTCTGAATAATTTTGCACTGTTGTTGAACAACTTGCGCAGTTATCGAATAACTTTAGTTGTTATTGAACAATTTTACAAAATTATCGAACAACTACCAAAATTGGAACAAGTTGTTGGGATGAAAAAACTAAAAAAAAATTATTATCCCTCCCACCTAATTTAAAAAATTTAAAAGACTCCTTAATTAAACAACTTGAGAATCCTTTTTAATTCAAAGTTCCAGAAAAATAGGTCAAGCCACTTTGGGCCAAAATAAATGGCTGAAAAGAGAAAATAAAAAGAAGGGTTTGTGGGTTGTAATTGGAGATTTGACCCAAATGTAAGAAAGTATTGTTTTCTCTAATTATTCTTCCTAATTAATTTAACGGTGCTTCTTTCGTCCTAATTAATTTTATAAGTCATGAATATATATATATATATATATATATATATATATATATATATA
>NC_061120.1:181798465-181828834 GCF_002878395.1 Capsicum annuum | reverse complement strand
TATATATGCATACGTAAAAACTTAACAAATATAATTATGTTTTAGAACTGTATTTAGGAAATATTATAACGGTAAAACGAAATTTATTTTAGATTTAAATGCAAGTTGTCTTTAAAATACTCGATGCAATATATATATATATATATATATATATATAATCAAATAAGAAAGCGAAAGAAAGATTATTTTGCTTGCACCAAAAAATTATTGAAATTAATACGAAGGATCAAAACGTCATTTTGATAAAGTACTCAGAACTAAGAAACATAAAAAACTTAATTATAAGAAAAGGAGAGAAAAATTTGAGTTTCAACACACATATCTTAAAGAGTTCATTAATAAAACATCCATATAATTGAATGAATTCACAACATTATAATGGGTAACATTATACATCTATTAGTATGATGTAACTAACTAGTACAATATGTTTTTATTCTTTTGTGACAAACTTAATTCAAAAGTATTCTTTTGAATACTTTATTTTATTTGCGGCCAGTTGTTCTAAATAAAATAGTTCTATTTTTCATTTCATTTAATCAAAAGTATTACTTTTTTTTTTTAAAAAAAAAGAATGACCTAATTTGACTTGGCACAAAGTTTAAAAAAATAAAAAAAACTTTTGAATCTTATTGTCTTAAATTAAAATTGTGTCAAATATATTAAAATGTCATTTAATCTTGTGGTCCTAAACATGCCATGTGAAAAGTTAAAATTAAAGTATTACCAAAAAAGGAAAGAAATTATTCTTTTTTAAATTAACTAAAAAGAAAAATAGGTCAAACAGAGAGTAGTTTTTTTCCTCGAAAGATCTTTTTATGTTAGTTAAGTAATTTTAAAAGGTCCAATTTATAATGAGGGCCTTTTGGATAGAAAGTCAATCGAAATATAAAATTATTTTTTTTTCAATAGTTGAAGGACACTTTAGATCTTTTTAACTACATAATTCTAAATAATCCTTTGTAACGGCATATGTTGGAGGTTGTAATCATTTGACTATTTTTTCTAAAGGTAAATAACTTCTTACCTGTTCAGAATATATTTATATCAAATTTATTTAAATTATAATTAATTATGATTAAGTGCTAATTCGATATATTTCAAATATATGTTACATCTTGTAAAGTATGAGCAAGATATATAAATAGGAGATATGAAAGATAATGCTTTTTTATTTTTTGCTATGTATTGTAGTATATTTTTCACCAAAAATGAAGAATACTATATTAATAAGGTATGCATATCTTAAAGAGTTCATTAATAAAACATCCATATAATTGAATGGATTCACAACATTATAATGGATAACATCATACATCTATTAGTATGATGTAACTAATTAGTACAATATGTTTTTGTTCTTTGTAACAAGCTTAATTCAAAAGTATTCTTTTGAATACTTTATTTTTATTTGCGGCCCATTGTTCTAAATAAAATAATTCTATTTTCGATATCATTTAAACAAAATTATCTTCTTCTTCTTCTTTTTTTTTTTTTTTTTTTTTAACTCGAAGATCTTTTTATGTTAGTTAAATAATCTTAAATGTCCAATTTACAATAAGGGCCTTTCGGATAGAAAATCAATAGAAAGATAAAATTATTTTTTTAAGGAGATCTTTCAGAAATAACTACATTTTGCTGAAAAACTCATCTTTCATAGTCATATTTTACATAATTACCATTTATAGCCGTTATATTCAATTTACGCCCACTGTATTCAATTTTATCAATAGTCTGTATTTATATAAAATATAAATATAGTACCATTTAGCTGTTGTATTCGATTCACAGTCACTTTATTCACTTTTACTCAGTGTTCTATATTCATAAAAACATAAATACACTGCATATTTAGTCTTGTCAAAACACTACCATTTTTTTTCTTTTTTTTTCGTATTTTCCTCGTTTTTTCTTCTTTTTTTTTTTTCTAATTTTTCCTATTTTTATTTTTTCCATTTTTATATATTTTTTTCTCTCTTCTATCACTCTTTTTTTTTTTTGTACTTATTTTCTTTATCATTTCTTTGTTCTATTTTATATTTTTGTACTTTTTAAAAATATAACTACTCGAGCACAAATCATTGATGATAATGTAAATACCACAATTGTTTATCTATTTGTAGTCACACCATCATTTATATTTTTGTATTCATTGATACAACTGTATTTGTATTTGTATTTTAAAGTTCGTGCTTGTATTTGTATTTTGTAGTTCACGTTTATATTTGTATTTTATAGTTCACACTTGTATTTGTATTTGTTAGTTCGCACCATCAGTTATATTTTATATAATTCGCACTTGTATTTTGAAGAACTGTTATGTATTTGTATTTTATAATTGATTGTATATTATATTAGATTATATTTGTATTATGATTTTATTGTGTTTGTATATTTAGATTATATTTGTATTTGTATTCTATTTTCGTCGATGTCTTTTTATTTTTAAAGAATTATTTTGTATTTGTAAGTTGATTGCATATTGTATTTAGCCGTTATTATGTACAATTTATCATTTTTATTTGTATACAAACAAGTAAATGCATTAATTGTATTTTCTTGATTCTAAAATATATAAATATGTAATATATCATTTAATACAAAGGTATTGTTTTGTATTTGTATGTCAAAATTATTATTCGTATTTGTAAATAAATAAATATCACTTGATACAAATACAATTACAAACAAATGAAACCAATGATTTTAAAAATACAAATACATATTGTATTTGTATATTGTATTTTTATAAAAAGATTGAATTATATTTATTTGTATCAATAAATACAACTTGTATAAATAAATACAAACAAGTATTCGTAAAAAGAAAATCAATCGTTCCTTTTCAATAATTAAAAAATATAAATGATAGTTCACACTTATATCTATATGTAATAGTTCGCATTTGTATTTGTATTTTATAGTTTCCACTTGTATTTGAATGTTATAATTCGCCTTTGTATTTAAATTTTATAGTTCACACTTGTATTTGTATTTGCTAGTTCGCACAAATGAAAAGAAGGAGAAAAATAAAAAGAAAAAAGAAAAAAAGAGGAGAAAAATGTGAGAAAAAGGAGAAAAAATACAAAAAAAAGGAGAGTAATAGAAAATAGAGAAAAAAATAAAAAAACAAAGAAGGAAAAAAATAAAAAGAAAAAGAAAAAAAATACAAAATGAAAAAAAGACAACGAAAAAGAAAAAATTGAAAAAAGAAAGAAGAAAGAGAAAAAAAAAAGGAAAAGAAAAAATGAAAAAAAAGAGTAATAGAAAATAGAAAAAAATAAAAAAGGAGAAAAAATAAAAAAGAAAAAGAAAAAACTACAAAAGGAAAAAAACAAAAAACGAAAAAGACAAAATTAAAACATATTTCACACTTATATTTGTGTTTGCTAGTTCGCACAAATGAAAAGAAGGAGAAAAAAAGAAAAAAAAAAAGAAAAAATGTGAGAAAAAGGAGAAAAAACTACAAAAAGAAGAAGGAGAGTAATGGAAAATAGAGAAAAAAAAGGAAAAAATAAAAAGGAAAAGAAGAAAAAGAAAAAAAAGACAATGAAACAAAGACAACGAAAAAGAAAAAATTGAAAAAAGAAAGAAGAAAGAGAAAAAAAAAAGGAAAAAAAATGAAGAAAAAGGATAAAAAAGAGTAATAGAAAATAGACAAAAAAACAAAAAAAGGAGAAAAAAGGAAAGAAAAATAAAAAATTAAAACATATTTCACACTTGTATTTGTGTTTGCTAGTTATCACAAATGAAAACAAGAAAAAAAAATATAAAAATATATAAAAGGATAAAAAATGTGAGAAAAAGGAGAAAAAAATACAAAAAAAAAGGAGAGTAATATAAAATAGAGAAAAAAATAAAAAAGAAGAAGGAAAAAATAGAAAGGAAAAGAAGAAAAAGAAGAAAAAAAGACAACGAAAAACAAAAAAATTGAAAAAAGAAAGAAGAAACAGAAAACAAAAAAGGAAAAGAAAAAATGAAGAAAAAGAAAAAAAAGAGTAATAGAAAATAGACAAAAAACCAAAAAAAAAACAAAAAGAAAAAAAATACAAAAGAAAAAAAGAAAACGAAAAAAAAAATTGAAAAAAGAAAAGAAAGAGAAAATGAAAAAATGAAGGAAAAAACTCAAAAAGGAAAAAAAAAGGAAAGTTATAGAAAATAGAAAAAAAGAAAAAATACATGAGAGAGTCTATGAATTGTAATTATAAAAAATTAATAGGCAAGAGGAGACTATGAATTGTAGTAATTAATTGAAACTAGGCTAAATAAGGTAATTAGGAGTCAATATTGGCTAAGTTATGTAATTATCCATTTTTTTAATAGTTCAAGGACACTTTAAGCTTTTTACTTGAAGCAAATAATCCTTTGTAAACATCATATGTTCGGGGTTGTAATCTTGACTACTAATTTTTGTTTGAATTCTTTGTTTTTTTCTCAAAAAATTACTGATTTGTCTGAATTTTTTTTTCTTTAAAATCGATTGAATTAATTTATATGGCTTTTGGGAAAGACATGATGGAGTTTCCCGAGCAATTTTGTTAAAAGTGATAAAAGAGTTTTAAAATAAGGTGTAAATGACTTAAGTTTTAATAATTGAGTGTAGGTGACAATTACTTTATTAGTGATTAAGAAAGTTGGAAAGGTTTAGAATAACCCACAAGTTTTTTAATTTACACTTTGATCCAAATGTTGCCCTAATATAACAGAAAACGGAGGGAAAAATACGCGTTTCTCTCTCTTTTCATTCATTGTTGTTTTATCTCTCTTTGTGATTTTTGTTGTTCATTGTTGCTACTGCTTTATTCATCATCTTCTGTTTCATTATCATCATCTTCTTCTTCATTATCATCATTATCTTCCAACTACCGACCATTTTTGTTGTTGTTACCGCTGCTGCTGCTACTTGACTAATTTTTTAGGTCAAATTTCATTTGGTACATCACTTTGTCATTACTTCGTAGGTGACTTAGGTAAGTAAAATTATGATTTTTAGTTGAATTTGGCATCTGGGTACACTGCTACTGTGTTATTTTTCAACAATGGATAGAACCCGAACTCGAATCCAACATAAGAGCTATCTGTTTCAATAGATCACTCATCTGTTGCGACAAATGAGTCATCTGTTGCAACGGAAGACTCATATGTTAGATTCATGTTTATGGTTCTATAGTGCCTTAACATGAATTGAATAGATTGGTCATCTGTTGCAATAAACTAGTTATCTGTTGCAACAGAGGAGTCATCTGTTGAACTAGATTAGTCACCCGTTGCAACAGAACCTGAACTTGATTCCAACAGACAAGTCGTTTGTTGTAAAAAATGACCAATCTATTGCAACAAGTTAGTTATCTGTTGCAACATATCACTCATCTGTTGGAATAAACTTCAAATGTTCTTTAGTACTGTAACATCTAGCCAAATAGGCTCTTCAGCTGTTGCAACAGATGTATAATCTGTTGTAACATATGGGTCACCTGTTCCAACAGATGACTCATCTGTTGGAATCAACTTCAGGTTCTATAGTACAGTAACATGAATTACCAACAGGTGAGTCATCTATTACAACATATAACTCACCTGTTGCAACGTATTATTCATCTGTTGCAACAGATTACTCATCTATTGGGGTTCATATTACGACACTGTAAAATTATAGACACGTAATTTTGTCTCTCCCCAAATCAATTTTGAATACACTTTACCACGCACATCATCCCCGTGTGATAATACCTCAACTAAAAGCCAAATAAATAAATTTCTAATAAATTAACAACCCACCCAATCAAAATAACCACCTCATCTTATCCTAACCACTCATACCCTACCTCACATACCCCCCACTTGCATACCCCTACCCCACGTCTTTACCATTTTTTTCAGCAAATACAACACACACTACACCTTATTGGAATTTTACACACGCAGCAAATACACTCACCTCCATATACTCATAATACACTACACACAGATGAGGACGCACACATATATACACACACCGGCACACATACATCTCCCTCACAATTCATATTTACAAAACAGAGGGGATCAGAAAAGAGCATACACAACTTCTACACAGTAATGAAACACACACAGAGAGTCCATTAACACACCTTGAGATACGCATAAAGGAGGGAAAAAGATATACACTCACATCCTACAGATCGAAGAGAATTGAGAAAGAAAACTAAGAATGATCAAAATTGGGAAAGAAAACAGAGAGAGCGAGAGTAATCAAGATTGAGAAAAAGGGGACGATGGGGAAGCAATTTTTAGTGAGTTCTCATCGTAAGACAGCACCGGCACTGGAAGTTTAACCCGATCCTTTGGTTTATACCACCGCCAGAGCTCCGACGAAACGAAAATGGGATCCCAGCCCCGATTCCGGCGAGATTCATACAATTTTAGTTGGAAATTAATGATTTGGGGTTCGAATTGAGATTTTCTGTTGTGTTTGATTTCTATTTGGGTTTGCGGGTCATTCATTGTGAGGTTTTTCATCGGTTTCCAAACCTTTTTGGGTTGTATTTATCGATACTGAGTCGAGTTTGGTCATTATTGAGGTTCAACTCAAGGTTTTTGGGTGCATACTCTCTTTATTCGAGTAATATTGAGTTTGAAAGCTTCAAATTGAGGTTCAATTTTACTCTTTTCCTCTTTTTATTCCATTGTTGATGATATCCGATGCATCGGGTTGAATATCGTATGTTGGTTGATCTTGATTGGTGACAAATTACTGCTTGTTTGATTTGTTGTTTGAATCCTTTGATTATGAACTATGTGATGAAATGATATCTCATTCGAGAGGTAAAATAAGCTATTTGGGACGACAAAAATTGAAAATTGATAAAAAGCAAGCATTAGTTATTTTAAACATGGATGTTGTTAAACACGATAGTACCATGATTAGGCAGTCAAATGGGCAGGCAAATACTAAGTTGGGTAGGCAAACCGTAGAAATTGACGATTGTTAAATGATTGAATTTTGTGTGTTTGAGATTTTTTCATTTTGTCTTTTGAAATTGAAAAATGTATTCATTTATCTAGGGAATGCCCCGAGGCCATTTGTACTTATTCACCGGGGTATGCCCCGAAGTATCTTGTACGCGAAGGATGTTTATGATCAAGGTCTAAGGTATCGGGTAGAGCATAGTTTAGGACTAGTGTTGGTTAGCATAAGTTTATTTCAGTATCTTTTATTTCAGACCATAAAATTGGACTGGACACTATTTTTTTGGACTTATTTTTTTTGTTTCATTTGTTTGTTTTGTGTGTTTTATGTGATTTATTCACATCATAGTGTTAGACAAGCCAATATACTCCATGAAACGATCGTGGTCGAACCACGGGATCGAGGGGTGTGGCTAACACCTTCCCCTTAGTCAACAAAATTCCTTAACCAGAATCTCTGTTCGTGGATTAGTTTTAAAGAGTCAAACCATTTTGAAAAGGATTTCCAACGGTGACTTAGCACACCAAATTTATGTCAAGTGGCAACTCTGAGTGTAAGTAAAAAAATTCCTTTTCGTAACAAATTTTATCTTTTGGAACTTAATAATAAAGACCCTTTCAACCTTAAAATCGTATCTTTTTTTGGTAAAAAAAATGGGTGTGACAGCTCTAACGACTCTGCTGGGGATATTTTTTAGAATTTGAGCTTATTTTTTAGTTGTATCGACATAGTTTCACACTATGGGTGTATAGACAATCTATTATTGTTTATGTTATTATTTTTTATCATTGTTGAGTGCCTACGTGCTACATGTTTACATATTTTCTCTTATGTGTTATCGCTTTATATTTGACATCGTGTGCATTACCCAGAGTCATTCTTTCGTAAAAAGTCTCGTAGTACACGTGTGTACACGACCTCTAGTTGAGTCACCCTTATTTTAAGAGGGAGATCCATTGGGTGTATAGAGTAGGTGGAAAGTTATTGTTAGTGGACCCCAACCAACCTTGTTAGTGGACACCAACCAAGGTCAGTCTTTAGGTCATGCTTATCTGCATCATATTGAGACCTAGCAGGATCCACTTGGTCCTTTGTAAGAGACTCACCCCTAAAGCATCCTTACATGCTAATTTTTGCATATTTGAGGGTAACAGGATCATTTGACGGACTGATCTGGGGAAAGTATGTGCTAGAATTAAAAAAAAGTGTGTAGGCAAGGAAAAGTTCAAAAAAAGTGAGTAAAAAAAGAGTTCTGTAGTTTTTTTTAGTGTTCTTTATGACTTTTGTTTTTTACAATTCAAAAATTCAAAAAGATTTTTTTACCTTTTGCACTCATTTACTCAAAAAATAAAACATCAAAAAGATTTTGCCTTTGTTTCCTTTAACAAGCATTCATAATTTGAAATTTTCAAAAAGATTTTTTTCAATAGGAGTTTTTTATAAAAGAAATACTTCAAAAAAAATGGTAGGAGTTTTATACATTTCATGTACCAAAAATACTAAAATCACTATCAGAGTTCATGTTACGACACTACAAAATCACTATTAATTTTATTGTGATGTCATTATTAATTTTTTTTAACAAATGTGTTTATTTAGGTACCACTAATTGAGGAATCAATAAGAATAGGGGTGGATTGTCATGGTGAACGGATCGAGAAGAGCAATCGATATGTATGACATTGGAAAGAGGGTGAAATGCTAGAGACGATAGTAGTGATATTCTTATGATATTTTTATGAACTTAATCATCGGCTATTGTGGATTGAATTATCAACTGAAAGAACTCGTCATCATCTACAAGCACAAATCCTTTGAAAATCGGAGAATACCATCTTTCAAGATAACCGACCAGGTTCGGTTGCATGCTTATCTTAGTGATTCAGCTAGGCCGGTGTTAAGGTGTACGTGATTGAAAAAACTAAGAGAGAATGAGAAGCAGAATATAGAAGAATTACAACAACAAGACATCTTTGACGATAAACTAGATGATAATCAAACACCTACGCCTGTTGTTGTAAGCAATACGGTGGACTGTTCTTCTCAATCAACACAGTCGGGCAATTATCAAGATGATGAGATTGGATTTTACAAGGGAATGTCATTCAAGGATAAGAAAGAACTATCCACTTCTTTATTTATTGTTTGCTTAAAAAAGGATTTCAGAGTAAAGAAGATGATTAGTTCGAGCAAAGTTTTTTCCGTTAGATGTGCTAATTTGACCTGCAAGTGGTGTTTGAGGGTTGTGAAATACTTTAGCTTTGAAATATTCGTCATTAATGTTTATCAAAAGTATCACACATGTGGTTTGGAATACATTACGGGCCAAAATCCTTACGCCACGGCAGAGGTCCTCGGTCAATATTTCCAGAATAGATTCTCCAATAGCAAATGCCCTTCTACAAGTGATATGGCCAGTCAAATCCTTACAGAATTAGGTGTTACAGTCAATTATTGAAAGATATATACGACCATGGATATTTCCAAGAACTTGTTAGGGGGACACATAAGCACGGGTATGCAGTCCTCAATGCCTATCGTTACATGCTTGTGTCCACAAATCCCGAAAGTAAGACGACGTTGCATGTTGATGAAAACGGAAGGTTCAAGTACTTTTTTGAATCCTATGGTGCTTGGATTCTTGGTTTTCAACATTTGAGAAAAGTCATAGCCATCGATGAAACCTTCTTGAGAAGTAAGTATAATGGAGTTTTGCGAGCCGTGGTGGCACAGAATGCGGAGAGACACATCTTTCCTGTTGCTTTTTTGTGTAGCGGTAAGGAATGTGATGTCTCGTATGGATTTTTTTGTAAAAATGCGATGCTGCGTCGAAGATACCAAAGAGTTGTGTTTTATTTCAGATAGGCGTCCAAGTATCCCAAAGATGGGTTCAATTTTCTACACTTAAGCTCTTTTTAGTTATTGCATAAGACATCTTGGAGATAATATTCAAAACAACTTTCACAATGAAAGGGTTGTGATCCTTTTTTATAGAGCAATTAAAACATATAATAAAGATGAGTTTTTTTGACCATTTCAATCAAATAGTGGATATGCATTCCAAGGAAGTAGAACGTCTCATACATGTCGAGTTCAACAGATAGAGCTAGGCATTCTATCTAAAAAATAGGTACATTCTTATGATTTTATGTCTCGTTTAAGTTACAGGTTTAGTATGATGACGTACTAAGTGATTCTTTTATATAGATGTAATATTATGACGTCAAACATTGTTGAATCAGTGAATTTATTATTTAGCGTTGAAAGAGAATTTCCCATCGTGGCGCTATTTGATGAAATAAACAAAAATTATGGAAAATTATTTCACGAGAAGCGTGTGCAGTTTGCGAACACAGGAACCATATTTGTTCTAGAAGCAAAAAAAACAATTATCAACAAATATCAGTTTAGGGAATAGGTTATTTGCTCATTAGATAGCAGATTACAAGTTCAGTATCAACGATCATGGTGATGTTGCCACGATTAATCTTCAAACAAGATCTTGTATGTGTAGATTTCTTGACTTGGACAAAATACCCTGTCCATATGCTATGCAGTGCTGTGAGCCTTATACGATGCATAATATAGAACTAAAATTTTTATGTGCTCACCTTCATATTATTCAGTGGAAAAATATATAATGGCATATATTGAGAACATTAATCTGGTGCCTCTCGAATAATCTTGGGTTGTTCCTGTAGAGCTTTTGGGAAGATTAATACCTCCTCCATATATTGACCCAAGCACTATCAAACCAAGAAGAAGGCGATAGAAGAGAAGGCATGGAGTCTGAGAATCATTCCCATCAAGAAAAATTAAGTGCTTCATATGTAAGAACGCTGGCCACAAAAGAATTACATGTCCAGATCGTAATCCACCATGATCGTTGTAATAGCAAAATTTGTGTTATTATTTGTTATGGACTTTGATATTTTTAACTCATTATTTTGAACGTAAATGTTATTATTTATTATATAAAATATCTTTTTTATTAGGGAAAAACATAAATACCCCCCTGAACTTATAATCACAACTTACTTTAACACTTTAACTTTACGTATAATTCTTTACCCCCTTAAACTCACTCAAGTGAATTTAATACTCCCTTAAAAATAGAGAACCACACTTGTGGTGGGAGGTGTTCTACACGCACCTCCACCCGTTAAATCTTGTTTTTTAATTTTTTTTCTTATTTTTGTTCTTCCATTATTATTGAAACTTAGTGAGTGAGAGTGACTTGCATATACTGCTATATTCAAATACATCCATGGCAACATCTTTTTTACTTTGTTCAAGTACATCAAACTTGAACCCTCAATAGTCCATTGGAATCGAAAAATCCATTAAGGGTTTACTTTGAAATTTCAGCTCGAAAAAATTGAGATTTCTATGAAGGGTGCCTATCTCTTCTTTAACAGTGATTTCACCATTAATGACAGATAAATCAAGCTTCTCCGCAAATTTCATATCAATTTAATTTATTATCAAAGATTTAATTTTCGACAAGCTATTCGTATCTTTTTCACTTTTTTTCAAAGATCTGCACTTACGATCTTCTTCTCCACAAATTTCATATTTTTTTTGTTGTTGTATCATCACCTCCTTTCCTTGTGAAGCTAAAGATTCATTTTTTCCGTAATAGAGGTCAGAAAAACCGTTGTAAGGTTGGAGAAGTTTTTGAGAGAATAAGATGATATTAAATGGTGATTTGCTTTTTAGAAGAAGAAAATCTTCATCTTTATTTTATTTAATTCTAAAATTATGGATTAAAACATAAGAAATAGAAAGCGAATTAAATATCGATAGATTCACCAAATAATTATTAGGTAAAAATTTTAATCTATGTTCATCGTGAAAAATGGTGCATCTCTGCTCTTTGAATGAAAAGGATGAAAGAAAATAAGGAAGAAGAAGGAAAAGGAAATTAAAAAAAGGTCCCACTAAAAATTAAATTAATTAATTAATAACCTCCAATTAAATTATGCCTCATGTATAGTTGAATTGATTTTTTTAATAGTTAAATACACTTACTTTACAAATAAGTCAAAAAAGAAAAAGTAATATATCAAAAAAGAATATTATATATTGGCGAATAAGAAAGTGCCACGTGTGTGATTATGTTAGTTCAGATTTTTTTCCTCTTCTCACATGCTTTTTGAAAGTAAGTACACTCTCTTAGCTTAGGGAGATATTTAATACACTTTTAAGTTGTTAAGGGGGGGCATATTGTAATACCCCGATCGTTTCTTAAGCTTAAATCCATCTTTTGAGTGAATATGGATGACTTCCAAATTGATTGTTGTTTATATCACGTGGTATTTCCCTAAATTCTACTTTCTATCATGTGGAGAATTGGATAAACTTTCCATCGACATAAGATTCACCCGAATCGAACACTCGGTGAGGAAGTTAGAGCCATTTTGTAATTCCCCAAGACTCTAACCAATAGTGCAACCATGAATCAAGCTCTTTAGAAATAAATTATAGTGCTTTGGTTTTTTTCTAATCAAGGATGGTGTGTATTAAGGCCTTAAAGATGTCCTAACGATTGGGCGAATCAAAACATTCCTTACCGATTGAATTCTTGGGAAGGATATTGGTATAGTCAACTTCAAACGAGCATATCTCTTATTATACTTGGAATTTTTGATCTCATGACCTATCAACAGATAGATAATTTAGTTATATTTCCAACGATATCAATTTCACCAAAATCCAATATCGGAGCAAAGAGTTATGCCCATTTTACTCCAGCATGTCAAGCTGGAAAACGATGACGACGGTTCTAACGGGCTGTCACGCTTCTGACGCCATTTTTGACGACGTCGTCATATTCTGATGACATTTCTGACGACGTCATCAACCCTGGGCAGAAAATCAAGAATTGAACCCCTTTTTTTGTTGACCATTCGTGACGGCCTATCACGGACTTGACGCCCTGTCACGGATGACGTCAAGTATATTTTTCCAGCAACTCAAGGACATTTTTAAAAAGGTATTTTGGTATTTTTCACTCATTTTTAGCCTCTATATATATACTAGTAGTAGAGAAAACTTTCATTATCTCTCATTCTCTGCCAAGGAAAAGATCAAGAAACTAGGGTTTTCTTCTAAAATCCTAAATCAAATCTTCTCCAAGAAATTTAAGAATCTTTCAAAGATTTCACCAAGTTGTCCAAGAATCAAAATTTTTAAGTCAAAGGCATCAAGAAACTTAGCTCAAAAGTGTGAAGAAGAGTTCCCAATCAATCTTGTTCATCTTAAATCCATAATCCAAGGTATGTGGGGTTTGAACAAGAACACTTCTTTCGCTCTTGTGCCCAAAGATTCAATTTCTACTATTGAAATCCATGATTTTGCAAAGTGGGTTTACACCCAAATTACTTTATTAATGATTTATAATAGTTGAGCTATTCAAGATTGATACACATGACTATTTTATCATTTTATTTTTTGAATTGAGAACTATGCCATGAGTTGAATATTGTTATGATGAGTTAATAATTTCTGAATGATTTAAGATAAGAGTTATGATTTAAGCTTTTCTATGAGAAGTTTGATTGTTGAATATATATATTAATATTTGAGCTTGTGAGTCAAGAATGAGTTCTATGATGTTTTCTTGAAGTTTTTGATACATGACTATTTTACAATTTCCAAATTATGACTTGATATTTAATATTGTGAATTTCATGTTCTACCATGAGTTGGTATTTCAAGTGATTTCAAGATATGTGTCAAGCTTTAAGCTTCCTTATGACAAATTGGATTATTGAGTATAGTGATTCATAAGATTGAGTTGTTATAATGAGTCTTAATATTTCCTCAAAGTTATTGATGTTGCCATGACTAAATGAATTGATACATCTTGATGTTGAGAAAGATTATTTGTTTTTGAGTCGAGTTTGGAATCCACAATTGTATATGATTTACCGATGATATATATTATTATTTTGGTCTTCATGATAGACCCATGAATTGATATTGATTAAGGTGGATTTTCTAACACGTTCTGAGCTGATTCTGAAGGAGTATTTAGCACCGAGCGAGAAATTTGGTATTTTCCCAAAACTACGTGCCACCGTAGGATTGATGTTGATAATTATGGGCCAAAGGCCGAGTGTGGGATTGTGATTGTGAAATTGAGGTTGTACTCCATGGCAAGAGTACGACGCTCCCGCCAATGTGGGGTTCTGTCCTTAGGAGGGTAATACGTTGGACTCCATGCGGCTCACATGGTGTAGTTATGTCGGTTATAAGAAACTCCCAAGTCCATAATAGTCCAAGTTTTCATGAGTTACCGAGTCACTCTAAGTCACGATTTAAAGAGTTTGAGTTGAGTATAATGATTTATGAGATTTACAATGTGTGTATTGTTATTGATGATTTACAAGGAATATATTTCAGTTAATTCAAGGGAAGAAAGTTGTTATCGTCAGCATGCATGATTTTCATAATCATTTATGATATTATTTATAACGTTGCATTGCACCCCCACATACTCAGTACATTCCTTAAAGTACTGACCCCCATATATTTCTATATGCTACAGTGTCTTATAATTTATGTGCAAGTTGTAGCGCAAATACTGCATTCAGTCTGTCCACCGCTCCTGTTCAGCAAGTGACGAGTCCTTTTGATTCGAGGGCTTGAGTTGGTTATATAGTTTGAGAAGTATTGTATTTTTCTTATTTTAGTCATATTGATCTTAGATAGTTGGTAGTCATGACCCGGCTATCTAAAGTCAGTAACAGTAGAGGCTTCATAGCCAGTCAGTAGAAGTTGACGTATTTAGTTTCAGTTTCGTTTGGTAAAAGTAGAGTTGTAATCTTGTAAAGTTCATGTTTATATTGATCAAGTTCAGAGAAGTTCTATATTTTCACTGATTTTATATAGATTTAAGCATTTTATCTATCTGTTTACAAATTAAGCCAATAGGAGGGTTAGCTTGGGGTCACTTGTGCCCCTAAGCACCGTGTGATGTCTCAGGACCCAAATTTTGGGGTGTTACACATATAATTACCCATGAAGTTAAGGGTGTAAAGTAAGTTGGACAGACAAGTTAAGGGGGTTTTGATGGATTTTCTCTTTTTATTGACTTGTGCATCAATTAAAAGAGGTAAAGCAGGAACTAAATACAACAGACCACAAAATTATTTTCAGCAGATTACCCATATGTTGCAATAGATGGACATTTTCTGGAAGAACACAATATAGTTCATCAAACTGGAATGTATTCCTTCAACAGATATCCAATTTGTTGCAATAGATGGGTAATTTGTTGGAGCAACATAATATAATTCCTGCCACAAACACGACAATCTGTTTCAACAGATGGTCCATCTATTAAAAGAACTCAAAACTCTTGCTATTGCTACTGGATTCAAAATTGTTCTTTACGTCCAACCACCGACATGTTTGTTGAGAAGAATAAATAGATAGAATGAAAATTAAATAAGAATTAAAAATTCAAACTTGACCAAACATAAATTTTGCATTAACCAAAAATAAAATACATTAGGTAGGTAGATCCGATATAGAAAAATAAAAATACATATGCAAAAAGAAAAAGACATCACCTAATTATTATTATTATTATTATTATTATCATCATCATTATTATTATTATTATTACTATTATTACTATTATTATTATTATTGTTATTATTATTATTATTATTATTATTCTCAGCCGGCCAATCGTCAACCGGCAACAACAAGGCCCTCCTCAACCTGCAAATCTCTCGAAGCATCCTTTCTCTCATGGTGGCCAATTTCCACTGGAGTTCATTAACATGCCTCTGAAGTTCCCGAACGATGTTGCGCAAAATAGCAATGTCCCAAACAGGATCAACTATATCTAGAACATGCATGAATTGACAAAAACATAAACACAAAAGTAAAGAAGGGAGTCCGAATGTAATACAACGCATATTACTAACTGGTAGATTTACACACATAAAAAAAAATTACCTCAACAAGAAAGAAATCTGGTCTTTGAAGAGAAGAAGTTGAAGATGTAATATGAAAGACAAAATGCAAGAAATAAATAAAGTGGAGTAGAATGAACGAGTATGGAGGGACCTATTTATAGAGGATTGAATCTAAATATGGTAAGGAAAAAGTCACGATTGTTCACCTTCTTCATTAAATTTAACTGGTGACATTTCAATTATTGTGAAAATTCATAATTACATCTAACTAATGACTTTTTTATTATTGTGAAAAGTCATGTCTTTTAGCTTTTCAATAATAAAACTGTTTTTATTGAATTGTTGCAACTCTTGCATCCATCTGTCACAATATATGGTTAATCTGTCACAATAGATTAACCATTTGTTGGAACATATGGTCCATCCATAGCAATAGATTAACCATGTGTTGCAACATATGACTTATCCATTGTAACAAACACTCAATCTCCATCTCTAACCGTTGACATATTGAGAATAAGGAATAGATAGAATAAAAAATAAATAAGAATTAAAAAGCCAAAATCGACCAAACATATAAGGATTTTTGAATCCATTATATACAAATATACAATAAAAAACTAAACATACATTAGGTTCCTCTCTTAGGTAGATCCGATATAATAAAACAAAATACATATGCTAAAAGAAAAAATATAACCTAATTATTATTATTATTATTATTATTTTAGTCAACCGATCAATTATCATCCGATAGCAGTAGGGCCCTCCCTAGCCTTGCTCTTATGGCGCCCAACTCCCATCGAGTTCATGAATCTTCCTTTCAAGTTCTCTCAAGGAGTTGCGTAGAATCACCTTGTCCAAATCTAAATTAGTCATATCTAGAAGTGCAGTAGACTGAAAGAGTAAGGAGGGACCTATTTATAGAGGGTTGAATTTGAAAGGGTTAGTCAAAAAGCCACAACTGTTCACTTCTTTTTTAATAATTACATCCCTTAATTAAATAAAACATGTGACTTTTTTATTATGTAAATTTAAAAAATGGATTTAAAATAAATCCTACAGATGGACAATCTGTTGCAAAATATATTCCATCTATTTGATAATTTATAATATATTAAAAATTTGTTGCAACAGATGTATATATCGATTAGATTGATTTCAACAGATAAGTCATCTCTTGTAACAGATTGATCATTTATTGTAACAGATGTCTATAATTGTTTGATAATTTTAATAGATGTGTCATCTGTTGCAATAGGTTAGTTATCTGTTTATTCAAATTAAGCCAAAGATGGGATAGGAAGAATAAAGTGCATGCAGATGGATAGATCCACTTTCATGTGTGGGAGTTATGTATTACTAATAAGATTATCGTGACAACACACATAAAGTACAATAATTTTGTTAATGCAACTTTTAATCGATTAGGCATTGATCATCCAAATAAGATCCTGCATTGTACTGTTAAGTTTGATAGGTTTGAATTGATAAGGCCTAGGGACCATGAAGATATTTCCGATACCCTGTTACAATTTAATGATAATTGTTGCTCATGTTTATGCTTGTCAAGTTTTGAGAAGGAATCAATATTTGGTGGCGTTGTAGAGATCCAATAGTGATTGGACTAACTTTAAGGGTGCACTGTACTTTGAGAAGGCCTTTAAAGCCTCCCACTACAGTAAACAAGAACAAAAAACCAATAGAAATTCCCCTGGCCTAAATTTATATGGATGGGTTGTTCGAGAAGATGATTATATCCCAGAAAAAGCCGTAGGAGAATATCTAAGAGGGAAAAGAGAGTTAATGAAAGACTATATCATCTAAGACCTTATTGAAGAGGAAACATAGCAAGCAAAGAACTTTTAGAAAATTTGGCCGATGAAATTGACTTAAAACATGATAAATCTGAATCAAGTGCAAATATGAAAGTATATCAAAAAATAAAAATCTGTCAGTCGTCTCTTTCAAAGAAAAATACTGCAGATGGACACTTTGCTAGAGAACTGGAACTAGTTATCATGGTCATAATGATCACCTCCAGAGAAAATAATAGAACACTAAGGAAGCAGTTTTGCGGGCACCGAGGGTTGAAAGGATGTACAGTAAAGAAAGAAAACTTGCCAAAAACTTCTGAAGTTAAGATAAGAAATCAAGCCAAAGTGATAATTTCTGAATTTTAACTTGTATCCCATGCCTTCTATTTGTGCTTTTGATCAGGTCAATAGCAGTGGAAATAAAAAGGTATGAAGTTGGGTGGAAATCCTAAGACTTTTTATTTTTACTGTGACTGACGTGACCAGAACCACAAACTGAAGGCCTAAGATGCAAGTGTAACTTCTAAAATTTTCTCCTTGGCTTGATTCCTTATTTTAACTTCAGAAGTTCTTGGCACAAGTTATTATTCTTTATTGTACATCATTTCAACCCTCGGTGTCCGCAAAGCTGCTTTCGTGGTGTTCTTTTATTTTTTCTGGAGGTGATCATTCCGACCACACTAACTAGTCACAGTTCCCTAGCAAAGTGGCTAGCTGCAATATTTTTCTTTTACGAGAGACGTCTGATGAATTTTTATTTTTGGATACAGTTTCATATTTGCACCTCATTTAGATTTTTCATGTTTTAATTCAATTTCATCATGTAGATTCTTTACATGTTCCTTGGTACCCCGTGTTTCCTCTTTACTAAGGTCTGAGATGATATAATCTCCATCAGCTCCCCTTTCTGTCACAGGTAGGGGTGTACATACCAAACCGTCAAGTCAAATCGAACCGACGAACCAAATCAAATCGAGAAAAAAAACCGACTTATAGTTTGGTTTGATTGGTTTGGCATTAGAAAAAAACCCGACCATTCTTGGTTTGGTTTGGTGTTAACCAAAAAAAAGTCAAACAGAACCCGAATCAAACCGACATAATATATATATATATATATATATATAATATTTAAACTTTTTTTTATATAAAATATTAATTATAATCTACTTTTTAAATACTTTTTAAACCAGTTTTAGTAATTTTCAAAAATTTTAAAGTGGATGTAGATATATATTTCGATTTGGGCCTTTAAGTTGTAATATTTGTCCATTAATTGCTAATTAAATGATCGAAAATTCAATATAAACTTAAAACCTAAACTTTTCACTCTTCATCTCACTTTTTAGTTTCAAGAGAGTTTTCTGCTCGTCATTTTTTCATAATTATGATTTTTCATTAGCACATGAGTGAACACATATTTGATCTAGTCTTAGATTACAATATAATTGTAAAAACTAAAAATTATAAAAAAACTAAAAAGCTGAAAAAACTGACTAAAACCTAAATCGAAAAAACCAATTTTATGTTGGTTTGATTTGGTTTATAGTTTTAATAAACCGACATGATTGGTTTATTTATTTTTTAATAAAAATCAAACCAACTTGACCTATGTATGCCCCTACTCACAGGTATTCTCCTACCACACCTTCTGTTGTATAATCATTACCCTGACCAACCCAACCATATAAATTTAGGATAGGACAATAACTATATTGATTTTCGCTCTTAGTTGTAGCAGTGCGATGCTTTAGAGGCCTTTTAAAAATCCATTGAACCCTTAAAATCAATCCAATCACTATTTAATCTTTTTATAATGCCACCAAAACTTAATCCTTTCAACAAACTTGACACATAAACATTTGCAAAACCATTATTAAACCATAACAAGATATCAAAACCACCTACAAGGTCCCTCAGCCTTATCAGTTCAGGCTTATCAAACTTAACTATAAATTACAGGTATCTTTTTTGAATGATCA
Organism: Capsicum annuum; assembly: GCF_002878395.1. Taxonomy (NCBI): domain Eukaryota; kingdom Viridiplantae; phylum Streptophyta; class Magnoliopsida; order Solanales; family Solanaceae; genus Capsicum; species Capsicum annuum. Next base: position 181,809,156 of record NC_061120.1, on the reverse strand, counting down.
ATGTCTAATCGAAAAGAATCAACATTCACAAAATCAGTGTACTCTATGTGTGTTTTTACGACAACATGATCAGTAATACATACTTCCCACATATGGAGTGGTTCCATCTGTAAGCAGCTTATTCCTCTAAACCCATCTTTACTCTAGCCTTTTGTGTTGGTCGGACAAAAGTTGATCAACTCTTAGTCAGACAAAAGTTGATTAACTCTCACTTCCTTATATCAACAAACAAGAGGAAAATAATTGATGTCAAATAATAAAACAACAAAAAGAACATTACAATTGATGTCTGCCTAATTTTGAAAAAGGGTAACACAAAATTAAATAAATACAACATATTACAATAAACATTCCAATAGATGACCCATCAATTCAACATACGAGTCATCTATTGCAACAGATAATGCATCTGTGGCAACAGATGGCCGACATGTTGCTACTTATGGGTCATCTTTTGAAATAAATCAAACCAGTCTTGCTAGTGGTTTGATTTGTTTTAATAGTTGCTTTGTCTATTGCAACAGGTGGGTATTTTGTTGGAAGAGTTGTTGGATTTATTCCAACAACTAATTCATCAGTTGCTGCAACACCAGCAACACCAACAGCAACATCAACAACATCAACAACAACATCAACAATAAAGAACCAACACCATCTGTTCCAACACCATCAATAACACCAGCACCACATGTTCCAACAACATCAACACCACTAACAACATCAATAACAAAGAAACAAACAAAAGACGTACAAAAAAATGATACTACCCATAAGGGTTTTTAAGTTCTCCCAATAGATGACATTTTTTTGCATATTTTAATAAAAATAACGGTTCATTTATTCAAGACTTAAAAGTCATATTTTATTTAATTTTCTCAATAAATAGGATATGGGTAATGGGAAAATAAATAAAAATAGTATATGTAAATAACTAATTTAACTAACAAGCAAAGAAGAAGACAAGAAGTAAAGAACAATAGTAAACATACCTGTAATGTCAAAAGCAAAGACATCAAAACACCAATTTTAGTTGAGAAAAGATATAGATTGATTTAGATCCGAAAGGATCCTCATGCAAAAGAGGAGAGAAAAGAGAGAAAAAAAGGAGACAGTTGTGATTACCCTAAAGAGGTGAGAAAGAGAAAGAAGAGAGATGAATTAATTTATAGACGAAGGAGAGATAATTCTAGAGATGAGTGTAAATATTCATTAATAACTTTGAGGGGAGCAAGGAGACGATGACATTGAAAATACATAATAAGACAACTCAAGGATGTGATTTTTGAGTTATCCAAGAAATATTTTTTATCGCCTTTGTATTTTATGTTTTTATTTAGGACAGAAAATTGCTTTAAAATAAAAATAAAATCTTAAAATAGATAAGTATCTGTCGCAATAGATGGCAACGTCTATTTGATAATCTAATACAGCTGAGTCATCTGTTGCAACAGGTTGAACATTTGTTTTAATACAATTTCAATTGATTTCATTGGTAGAATTATAGATAAGTTCATAGGTCCAACTATAGTTTCAATTGAGTCACTGCAATTGGATGATGTTGGCATTGTGTTTCTCTTGACTCGAGTAGTCAATCGACCAATCTAAGTTGAAACGATTTGTATTAACTTATTCTTTGAATTACATAAATTCATTTATCTAGAATTATGGATGAGTTCATAGGTCCAACTACAATTTCAATTGAGTCACTACAATTGCATGATGTTGGTATTGCGTTCCTCCTGACCTGAGTTGTAATTGATTAATATGATTTGAAACTATTCGTATTAACTTATTATTTGAAATACCTAAATTGATTTAGCTATAATTATGGATGAGTTCATAGGTCTAACTATAATTTTAATTGAGTTGCTGCAATTGCATGATGTTGGTATTGCATTCCTCCTGACCGAGTCGTAATCGATCAATTTGAGTTGAAATGATTCACATTAGCTTATTATTTGAAAGACCAAATTCATTTAGATATAATTATGAATGATTTCATAGGTCCAACTATAATTTCAATTGAGTCACTACAATTGCACGATATTGGTATTGAGTTCCTCTTGACCTGAGTCGTAATCGATCAATTTGAGTTGAAATGATTTGTATTAACCTAAATTCATTATCTAGAATTATGTATGAGTTCATAGGTCTAACTATAATTTCAATTGAGTCACTGCAACTGCATGATGTTGGTATTGTGTTCCTCCTGACCCGAGTCATCAATCTATCAATCTGAGTTGAAATGATTTGTATTAACTTATTATTTGAAATAACTTAATTCATTTATCTAGAATTATGTATGAGTTCATAGGTTAAACAACAATTTCAATTAAGTCGCTGCAATTGCATGATGTCGGTATTGCGTCCCTCGTGACCTGAGTCGTTAATCGATCAATCTGAGTTGAAACGATTCGTATTAACTTATTATTTGAAATACCTAAATTCATTTAGCTATAATTATGGATTAGTTCATAGATCCAACTACAATTTCAATTGAGTCACTGTAATTGCATGATGTTGGTATTGCGTTTCTTCCGACCTAAGTTGTAATCAATCAATCTGAGTTGAGATGATTCGTATTAACTTATTATTTGAAATATCTAAATTAATTTAGCTATAATTATGGATGATTACATTAGTCCAACTATAATTTCAATTGAGTCGATGCAATTGCATGATGTTGGTATTGCGTTCCTCCTGACCTGAGTCGTAATCCATCAATCTGAGTTGAAACGATTCATATTAACTTATTATTTGAAATACCTAAATTCATTTAGCTAGAATTATGGTTGAGTTCATAGGTCCAACTATAATTTTAATTGAGTCGCTATAATTGCATGATGTTGGTATTGCATTCTTCCTGACCCGAGTCGTCAATCGATCAATCTAAGTTAAAACGATTCGTATTAAATTATTATTTGAAATACCTAAATTAATTTAACTTATTATTAAGCTAATATTAAATTCATCAGTATTTCAATTGAACTTAATACAATTTATTATGATGAAACGGTTAAAATTTATATCTTTTAAAAATTAACCTAGTTTAATTTGGACCAAATTAATATTTTCAAAACTTGTCATTCTTTTTCAAAATACAATTCAACCCAGACAAATCATCCATTTGCGAAAAAATGTCTCATCATTTCAAATCTCCAGTTCTCACTCTTTTCTTTCTCTCTCAATAATATAAACAACAACTACTCCAACATATTGCTCAACCCTTCACAACAGATCAATTTTCTTTCTATTTCTGACCATATAGTTGATAATTTTGACTTCATTCTTGCTTGTATCCATCGTTTTCTCTGGCTTTCCAGGTAACAGAGTTCGAGAAGAGTTCTACATTTGTTCTTTTTAAAAAAAATTAGGACTTTTTAGTTAATGCTGAAAAAAGACTTTTAGTTGTATTATTTTCGAGAATGGGTTAACAATTTTGAGTTTTGATGATAAAAATGCCGAAAGAACCCAAGAAAATCCTAATTTTTATCACAGAGTTTCGTTGGCTGTTGTGGTATTGTTGGATGGTATTAGTATTAGTGGTCTTGGTCGTCTTGGTGGTGGTAGTAGTACTGGTGGCATTGGTGGTGGTGGTGGCTGTCTTAGTATTGATTTTGGTGGCATTGGTGGTGGTGTTGGTGGTCTTAGTAGTATTGGTGGCATTGGTGGTGATGTTGGATGTCTTGGTCTTGGTATTGGTGGCATTGGTGGTGGTTTTAGTGGTCTTGGTGTTTGTGTTTGTGTTGGTGTTGGTGTTCTCGATGGCATTGATGGTGGTCTTGGTGGTGGTGTTGGTGGTCTCGGTGGCAGTGGTGGTGGTGGTGGTGGTCTATACATTGCAACAAGTGGAACATCTGTTGGGAGATATTAAATAAGTTTCAAACAAATGATTCTTATGTTCCAACTAATGGGTTATTTGTTGGAATTTTTCTTCTAATGTGGTGTATAAAAATTTATTGAAATTTGTCTTACCTTTTTTAAAAAATTATGCAGACGTCAATTGTAATGTATTTTTTGTTTTTCTGTTGTTTATAGTTACAAGATGTCTCCCAAAAGAAAAGAAACTGAAAGTGGATCAACTTCTGACCACCTAACAAAAAAGGCTAGAGTACATATGGATTCACAGGAACTTTCAGAACAATCTCAGTCAGGAAAAAGTGAAGTTGAGAAAAGTTATGAAAACAATATTAAGGGAGGTGGAGAAGGGTATGTAAAGGCTGGTGAGGAAAATAAAAGTAAGAAGGAAGAAGAAAAAGATAAACAAGAAGATGAGGAAGTAGAAAATGAGAAAGATGATGATGATCAACATGGTGATAATGCATCACCAATAGGACATGAATTAAGATTAAAATCCTAGTATTAGTATTAATAGGTTTTAAATTGCGATGTCGATAGATGACCCTGCAGAACTAACTGGTGATTTTGTACTTAAATATCAGTTGGGAAACCTTTTGATGAGTTTAGGAATACTATAAAGAAGGAAATACTAGATGAATTTTTTAAGAAGAGCTTCTTTAGACATTTTCTTGAGCCTGAGGACAATAATCTCGTTTTCAAATGAGCTTGGTATATGATCTTCTCAAGTGCAGGATCAAGTACGTGGGGGGATGACAAAGATTTAAAGTAGGAGGGGGGATGGGCAAAAAGATGAATGAAATCTGGATCAACTACTATGACATACCGATTTGTTTTGGCATAAAAGAGTTTGTCATAGCGACATGCTTGAGATGCGATCGTCCAAAAGAATCTTTCATCAAGGAAACATCCCGCAAAAAGTCCAACGCTAGCAGGATAGCTAAACCACCACCATCAAATAAAGGCAAGGCATTGCCCTAGCAACCACCCACCAAAACTAATAAATGCAAGAAAAAAATAGACGGGTTATTGGACACTGCTATATGTCGCTACAGAGCCACGAAGTTATTACAAGATCTTAAGGATAAAGCCATACCAAAGAAGTACAAGGAGCAGTTATGCTTAGTTTGGTTTGTCCATTCCGTTATATTAGCAAGAGGCATCAACAAAGTCATAGAAGATAATTTGTTGGAGCTTTCTGAGGATCCTAAGAAATTCATCAATTATCCCTAGAAATATGACAACTACAAATTGGTTGTCAAATATTTACTGACAAAGTTATCCCTAAGGACGATTACCTTGTAGGGCTTTTCTTGGGATTTTATGATAAATTTAATCACTATTTATATACTCTTGCATTAGTTTATATTGAATAATTATTATGACTTTTTTTGGTTTGCTTCCTCTTTACATTTTTTAGGCTTGGGCATTTGAAGCCATTCCTCCCCTCCGAAAGCAGGTCAAAGATTACTCGGATGAGGTTTTTTATACAAGGATCCTTAGGTGGTTGGCTGCAAAGAGCAACACAAAAATTAAGAAGGTTGATCTCTTTAATCCTTCAGATGATACAGTAAGTTATTTTTCAAGTAAAATAATTTAACTCAAAGAAAGATATTGAAACAGATAATACATATGTAGCAACAGATGTAATTTGTTGCAATTTATCTTAACAGATTACTGTGTGGTACAACAGATTGGTGATTTATTGTGATAGATGAGTCATTTTTCATAACAAATTACCCATCTGTTGCTTTGGTTCTCTGAACCAGACTTAATAGATTACCCATCCAATCCAACTTATGCAACAAACAGTTAATCTGTTGCCACATATGAATCATCTGTTATACCATAAAGATCATTTGTTGCATAAGTTGTCTGTGTTAACATATTGCCCAAATGACAGCAAATTATTATTTGATTTAAACTTATCTACCCTTTCTTTAGGTTGTGCATTCACGAATCTTCCCCACTCAACAAGAGTTAAAGATGAATTCTTTTATTACTCTAGGTCTTGTTGATACAATAGCATACCCCAAGGGTAGAGTTAATAAAGAATGAATTGGCTGGAGCAATATTCAGAAGAAGAGTAGTTAGGTAAGGTGAGCCTAATGTTGAGGCTCTTCATGACCAACCTGCTGCAACAGATTCAGCTGCTACTTCTGGGGGTGTTGTTGGTGGAGTTGTTAACGTTGGTAACAGTCATACTGATGCTCATTGTAATACCCCGCAAAGTCCTAGTAATTTTAATCCTATATAGCATGCCAAAAGAGGTCCCAGACTTAGAAAAATTCAGTTAAGTTTTAAGACTTAGAAGTATTTTTAGCCTTCATAATTGAATGATCTTATTTATGATCTTTCCTATCTTAAATTATCAATTTTTCAATTAATTCATAATCAGGGTTGTCAATAGGTAATCTCGGGTGAGTTTTGGAATTTTTGTACATCATTTGAGTCGTGTTTGGATAGCCAAAATAGCAATCCAAGACGATCTTGACGCGTTGCATTGACTATCACGTCGTACCCATCAACGCGATGCGTTGGTGATCGTGTTGACACTATTGATGCGGTGCGTCGCCTATCACATCATTGGGCATTTTTTAGTTTATTTAATCCCAAGTCTAGAGAGGTATTTCAGTCTTTTTCCATCACTTAAACATGGGATTTAGGTCCCAAAACAACATTTTGCCTCATTTATCAAAATTCTCTCAAAAATCAAAAGCATTTCCTTCAAGAACAAACCCTATCCCCTTTAACATTCAAGTTCAATTTATAACAAATTCCTCAATAACTTCTAAGAATTTTTCAATCAAGGTATGTTAGGTGTTCATCCTTGGGTTTTCATCCACCCTTGGAGTTCAAGAACCCTTTCTAAAATTACAAGTTAATAAATTCATGATTTACATATACAAATTGGGTTGTATTCATGTTTGCGTTGTTGTATAGGTTTCAATTCAAGATTTAATTATAAGCTTCATTAACATAAGATAGCATGCGTGTTGATTGATGTAATTCCCGTGTCAAAACCCTTGAAATTGCAAGTTTAAGTTGTAGTCATGATGCTTATGTGTTGTTCATTATCATTTGCATTATTTATGCTCCCCAAGTTTTTGATAGAATGTCCATTGAATTGAATAGTGTAATCATGACATGTTAGCATGTGTTCTCATTCATGTACAAGTTCATGACCTATAAGTGTTTGACAAATATTTCAGTGACTGAATTGTGAACAATTGACTATTGCTATGCTTTCAAGATTTTATATGTTTTATTATTGATGCTATCGAGTCCTGGGGGTATTTATTACCCGAAATCTAGTTGTTTACATAGTTGTAGTAGTTATAGAATAGTCTCAGTAAAGGTCAAGAACAATAGTATTCAGTCAGTTAACAGAACTTAGTAAACTTAGTCCAGTTTAGTCAGGCAACACGATCAGTGTCAGTTCAGTAAAGCTTAATACAGTCTAGTGATCAGTTCAGTGTTGATTCAGTTGGGAGTAGGATTTAGCACCGAGAAACTCGAGGGATGGGGCATTCCTGCCAGCAAAAGGTTTGACCCTTAGTAGCAGTTCCTACATTACAGAACTACGTAGCCAACTTAGGGTAAGTCTCCCTCCTGCCAGACTAGGGTTGACGCAATCGTATATATATTTCATGAGTTTTCCTACCAGATTAGGGTTGACCCAATTTTTTTAATACCCCGTGGCAAGGTGCTAACACCCTTCTAACTGGGGTCACAGGTTGGACCACAAATCAATCTATATCGGGGTATGTCGGTTAGATGAACACTCCCACAGTTACAGTTTCAGTCTCAGTATTCAGTAAAGAACTCAGTCAGCTCTATAGAAATATGGTTATCAGTTATCAGTTACTCAACCATCAAAATTCAGTACTCAGTTGCAGTATAATCTCAGATACATAATATATATCTACATGCATAATATTGCATGTTCAGTATATTCAGCAGTTACAATTTTGCATGTACACTCATCCAGTTACTTTATGGTGTTCATTCAGTCAGTTATTATCTCATGCATATGAACCCATATATGTCAGCCTTACCTCACTTAGTATACCAGTACATTTAATGTACTGACGCATACTCTCTTTTGGCTATGATGGCTCATATCATAGGTTCAGACGCACGGGTTCCTGATCATACTTAGCAGTTCAGGATATCAGCAGAAGATTCAGTAGTGAGTCCTCATCCATCGAGGATATTATTTTATTTCAGCATTTCAGTAGACTTAGTATGTTTAGTAGTCAGAGTTAGTTGGGGACTTGTCCCATCAACTCTACATTCAGACAGTTAGAGGCTTTTAGACTAGATAACTTCAGACAGATATTTAGTATTTTTAGTATTATGATCAGTATTCAGTAATTGTTTTCAGTTTATGAACCTTATGACATTTTCAGCCTAACTTCTACATATATTTCCTATATTATTATTTAGTGCTCATAACAGGTACCAAACATGGGTTAGCTTGTGATTTTTCGGGGTCCTAAGTACCATGTGACATCCAGGGTGTAGACTCGGAGCATTACACTCATGCTATTTTTAGTCGTGATGATTATCATGTTGATGCTCAAGAAAAATAAATATGTTTGCAATCACCTCTTACACTAGTCCCTCTCACCCTTACATCGGTTTCTATCACCCTTACAGTGGTCCATCTCACCTCTCTTCACCCTTATGTTCTCTTTGTAAATACAAAGATTGCATGGACAAATAGGATAAGCTCTTTGAATGAATAGATGCTATTGCTAAAGTTGTAGAGGAATTAAAATCCAAGAGGGATGTCATACCATCCAAAAAGATGAGGGAGCCATACATTCCTACAGCGGAGGTTAGGAAAAAGAAAAAAGCAATTAGATGTATACTCTCAAATATGATAATTGTAACTCCTCCTCTCTAAAAGTTGTTAAAGTTCAAGGACCATTGAAGAAGGTGGACATTGTAATACCCCAAGAAATTTTTCGTTGAAATTTTGTGCGTAAACGTGTTGGGTTCTATCTTCTAAAATGAATTATAAATTTTCCATATAGAATATCTTAGATTATGACCCACCATTGTGTAGAGTATTGAATAATCTTTCCAACGATATATGGATCATCTAAAACGGACACCCGAGCGATGAGTTATGAACATTCCGATCGAACAGTGAATAGTAGTGAACAGTAAAACATGCAGGAAAAAGTACTAAAGCTTGGCGTATTTTTTCTCCAACTTTAAATGATCATAACTCCTTGTACATAATGATCTAGGTGATCTACTATATATCAACGGAAAGTTCTGCGAGTCCTCTTTCCTATGAAATTGGTTTCATCCAATTTGTTTATCGGAGAAAAAAGTTAAGGTCGATCGACTTTAGCCTATCAAAAGTAAATTTTTGGGTCAACTTCAAATGATCATAACTCCTCGTACACAATGATCTTGGTGAGATACTATATGTCAATGGAAATATATGAGAGTCCTCTTTCTAATGAAATTGGTTTCATCCAATTTGGATATCGGAGTAAAGCGTTATGGTTGATTTACTTCAGACTATCAAAATAGTCCACCAAAGGATAGATTCGAGAATTAGTTGATTTTTAAGGGCATTTTGGTCATTATGCCTTCACTTCATGGACGAAAATTGTCCATTTATACCTATATTGAGCTATAAAATTCATGTTCTTCCATCAAAATATTGAGAGAACTAAACCCTAGGTCCATTTTGAGCTCCAAATATCTTTCAATTTCACCGTAGAAATTCAAATTTGATCCGATAATCGAACTCATCATCTCAAGACCTTCGAGTAGCACCCCTTATTTGTGTGATCAAGATTCAATAATCAAGAGGTCAATTTCATGGTAAGTGGTTTTTTTTTTCAACAAGAGCACTCTTTCGTTCTTGTGCTGAAAAATAATTTTCTTTACGAAGACATGATTTTTAATTGATTATTATGATTTTGAAGCATGAACTCATATTCTATGATGATTATTATGAAATTTTGATGTCTATGATTTTGAAAGATGGATTTACATATGTGGTGATATAAAGCATGAATCTTAAACGATATTTATCATGATTTTGATATTTGGGTCTTAAACCCTATTTGAAATTATGTCTTTGAGAAAATGTGTGCTATAAGCATGTTGATGTTGAATATTTGAGATGTGTTGAATGATTTGACCTTTTGATCTTAGTGGAGTCGCTTTGAACTCGAATGTGAAAGAAACCCACAATGTGTTTGATTATGATAAATGGGTAGCATGATGGCTCCCGATGTATACTTATATATTGATGAAAGTTATTTTGTTGCGGATTGTCTTTGAAATAATTTGAGCTAAGTTCGGGAGTATTCTTTAGCATCGAGTAGGAGGTATAAAATGACCTTACTTCCCTTTAACTACGTTCCCCCGTAGGATATGAGCCTGAGGCTGATTTATATAGTGATCACTAGTGTTTTTGGATTGATATTGGAAGTACTACTCTAATGGCAAGGATAGGACGGCTCTCCCCAACGTGGGTTGGACGTTGGACTCCATGTGGCTCACGTGGTTTATGTCGGTTATAGGATCTCCCAGTGTGTGTGTTTCCTTGTGTCTATGGTGAATGGTGAAGTGATTTGAAAGTGGAATTGTGAAAGTTATTCTTTCGAAAGATTTAAATGATATTTACATTATGCGAATTGATATTCTTGATGAACTGAAAGTGATTGACAAATTATATGATGACTCACATGTGTTATTATACTTATTTCATCCTCTCATGATTATGATGATTTTCTTCGGGCTATGTGAGTCTTCATATATCCTACATATTTCTTATAAATATTTATGATGATGATGTT
>NC_061120.1:181793030-181795465 GCF_002878395.1 Capsicum annuum | reverse complement strand
ATACTAGTCTGACAAGACTAGTATAGATGTTGGGAGTTGACTAATAAGTCGTATTTTGTTATCTTTCTAAAATTCTTTTATTCTTGGATGATGATTACTCTGTTGATATTTGAGGATTATTTATAAAAACCCCGTTGGTTCATGTTGAACTGAATAAAAATGTTTAAAAGGGTTAGCTTGGGGCTACTCGTAGCCTCAAGCACCATGTGACGCTCCGGAACCCTTTTTCGGGGCGTTACAAACTTGGTATCAGAGCCTAAGGTTTTAAGGTGTCCTAGGGAGTCTGACAAGCCGCGTTAAGTAGAGTCTTGATCATCAGTGTGTAGCACACCACATCTATTAGCAAGAGGCCACAAGACGTTTTAGAAAAAAGTGTGATTTTTTTTTCAGAAGTCTATTGTGCTTAAAGTGTCTCTCTTCGCTATTGATTCGTGCTCTCCTCTTTTAGAAATATGCCTCCACGTTGAGCGAGAAGAAATAATGATGGTCAACAACCTCAACCGGCTGACCCATTGAATGAAAATGTGTCTCATGCTGAATTTCGGGCAGCCTTTCAGGCGCTAGCCCAAGCTGTTACTGCAAATGTTCAGGCCAACCCGGCCCCAGCTCCATGGCAACAGGGAGGTAATTCATCTGCTACCAGGATTTGTGACTTCAGGCGGATGAATCCGCCGGAATTCTATGGGTCCAAGTCTGATAAGTATCCATGGTTATTTTTAGAGGAGGTGCGGAAGACTACTCAGGTGATGCATGTATCTAAGGAACATAGTGTGGCATTGGCTGCGTATAGGTTGAAAGACCTTGCTTATGACTGGTTTGTTGCTTGGAGAAAAGGTAGAGGTGAGGGAGCTGTCCCTACGACTTGGCAAGAGTTCCAAGATGCATTCCTGGATAATTTTTTCCCTTTAGAGATGAGGAAGGCGAAGGTGGAAGAGTTTATAAACCTGTGACAGAGCTCTATGACTGTTAGGGAGTACTATCTAAAGTTTAATCAGTTGGCCAAGTATGCTCCTAACTTAGTGGCTGATAATCGGGCTAGTATGAATAAGTTTGTGACTGAAGTGTCTAGTTATGTGGTTAAGGAGTATAGGTCTACTATACTGAATAGTGAGATGAATCTTTCTAGGCTGATGACTCATGCCCAACAGATTAAGGCAGACAAGATTAAGGAGAGAGATAGAATGAGAGGGAATAAGAGATCTAGGTCCGAGCAGCACAGACAGGGTCAGACTAGATCTCAGGGAGGGAGTCACCCTCAGTATCAGGATCGTTCGTCTATGCCAGCATCATTATCTGCTAGTGCTCTCGTGCCTAGAGGTAGGCAGGAGCAAGTTAGCAGGTCATATGCATCCAGGTCCCAGTACAGTGCTGGCAGTAAGCCAAATTGTCCCTATGTCCTAAGTGTGGTAGGGCCCATTCGGGTGAGTGTTGGGGTGAGAAGAGGGGTTGTTTCTGTTGTGGTGACATGGGTCACAGAGTTAGAGATTGTCCACAGGATGGACAAGGGCGTCGTGACTATCGCCCTCAGACCCAGACTCTGACTGTTAGTGCTCCAGTTTCAGCGACTCGCCCAGCCCCAGCTCAGGGCGCCTCTTCTAGAAATGCTGGCGGGCAGCGCCAGAATAGATTCTATGCTTTACCATCCCGCTAGGAATAGGAGGACTCTCCCAATGTTTTTACTGGTATGCTTCGTATATTTCAGTTTGGTGTGTATGCTTTGTTGGATCCTGGATCTAGTTTCTCATATGTTACACCTTTGATTGCTGTGAATTTTAAAATGAGTCCTGAGATTATTCCTGAGCCTATCCTAGTTTCTACCCCAGTGGGTGATTCGATTGTTGCCCAGAAAGTGTGTAAAAAGTGTCCTGTTACCGTTCTTCATAGAGTCTTGTTGGCTGATCTGATTAAGTTAGACTTGGTAGATTTTGATGTAATTCTGGGTATGGACTGGCTGTATTCTTCTTATGCCTCTATTTATTGTCGAACCCGAATGGTCAAGTTTCAGTTTCTGGGTGCATTCGTGTTTGAGTGGTTTGGGAATTTTATGTCACCCAAGAGTTATTTTATCTCTTACCTCAAATCTAGAAAGCTTATTTCCAAAGGGTGTATTTACCATTTGGTTAGATTTAAAGACACTAAGTCTAAGACTCTAACTCTTTAGTCTGTTAACGTCGTCAATGAGCTTTCTAATGTCTTTCTGGATGATCTCCCAGGGATACCTCCTGATAGAGAGATAGAGTTCGAAATTGATTTTCTTCCCGATACTCAGCCCATTTTTATTCCTCCTTATCATATGGCCCCTGCAGAACTTAAGGAGTTGAAATAGAAACTCAAAGATCTACTAGATAAGGGTTTCATAAGGCCCAGTGTTTCTCCTTGGGGTGCTCCTGTGTTGTTTGTGAGAAAGAAAGATGGCTCTTTGCGTTTGTGCATTG
>NC_061120.1:181760355-181792930 GCF_002878395.1 Capsicum annuum | reverse complement strand
TTAAGGAGTTGAAATAGAAACTCAAAGATCTACTAGATAAGGGTTTCATAAGGCCCAGTGTTTCTCCTTGGGGTGCTCCTGTGTTGTTTGTGAGAAAGAAAGATGGCTCTTTGCGTATGTCCATTGATTACCACCAACTGAATAAAGTCACCGTAAAAAATAAGTACCTCCTTCCGAGAATAGATGATTTATTTGACCAATTTATCAAAGATAGACCTTCGTTCTGGCTATCATCAACTCAAAGTTAGGGAATGTGACATCTCAAAAACTGCTTTCCAAACTCTTTATGGCTATTTTGAGTTTCTTATTATGTCTTTCGGGTTAACTAATGCCCCAATAGCTTTCATGGATCTCATGAATCGAGTGTTCTGACCATATCTGGATATGTTTGTCATAGTGTTCATCGATGATATACTGGTGTAATCCCGTAGTGAGGATGAACAGTCTGATCATCTCCAAACTGTCTTGCAAACCCTTAGAGATCACAAGTTGTTTGCCAAGTTCAATAAGTGTGAGTTTTAGCTAAGGTCAGTTGCTTTTATGGGTCATATCATTTCTTTGAGAGTATTAGAGTTAATCCCTAAAAGACTGAAGCTGTTAGAAATTGGCCTAGACCTATTTCTCCAACTGATATCCGAAGTTTCTTGGGTTTAGCTGGATATTATCGCCATTTTTTTGAGGCTTTCTCCTCTATAGCGTCTCCTATGACTCGGTTGACCCAAAAGAAAGTGAAGTTCTTGCGGTTCGAATCTTGTGAGAAGAGTTTTCAGGAGTTGAAGACTCGACTCACTTCAGCCCCTATTTTGACTTAGCTTGATGGTGTTGATGGTTTTGTGGTGTACTGTGATGCTTCGAGAGTTGGGTTGGGTTACGTATTGATGCAGAAGGGTAAGGTGATAGCTTATACTTCTAGACAGTTGAAACCCTATGAGAAAAATTACCCCACCCATGACCTTGAGTTGGTTGCTGTTGTGTTTTCTTTGAAAATCTGGAGACACTATTTGTATGGTGTCTATGTTGATGTTTTCACTGATCATACGAGCCTGCAATATATGTTTACCCAGAGAGAATTGAATCTTAGGCAGAGACAATGGTTAGAATTGTTAAAGGACTATAATATGAGTGTGTTGTACCATCCGAGCAAGGCCAATGTTGTGGCGGATGCCCTAAGTAGAGTGTCCATGGGTAGTGTTTCGCATGTGGTAGAAGGTAAGAAAGAGTTGGCTCATGATGTACATCGTTTGGATAGATTGGGGGTTAAGTTGTTTGACTCTGATGAAGGTATTATAGGGGTTCAGAGTAGTTCCGAATCCTCCTTGGTTTCAGAAGTGAAGGAAAATCAATACTTAGATGCTAGTTTGGTCAGACTGAAGGAGTCAGTCAAGGACCAAAAAGTAAAGGTTTTTTCCCAAGGGGGAGATGGTGTGTTGAGATTGCAGGGTAGATTGTGTGTCCCGAATGTTGATGATCTGAGATAGAGGAATATGGCTGAAGTGCACGGGGTGCGATATTCTATTCATCCTGGTGCCACCAAGATGTACTGAGACTTGCGGGAAATCTATTAGTGGAGTGGCATGAAGAAAGATATAGCAGCGTTTGTAGGTAAGTGTGCAATATGCCAACAGGTTAAGGTTGAACACCAAAGACCCGGTGGTGTGATGCAAGAGTTTAGTATTCCCACTTGGAAGTGGGAAGAGATAAATATAGACTTCGTGATTGGTTTACCTCCTTCCCGACGCCATCATGATTCCATTTGGGTTGTGGTTGATAGATTGACTAAGTCTGCTCATTTCTTACCTGTTCATACTTTATATACTGCTGAGGATTATGCTAGATTGTATATCCGAGAGCTAGTCAGACTGCATGGAGTTCCCTTGTCTACATTTCGAATAGGGGTACTCAGTTCACTTTGCAATTTTGGAAAGCTTTTTAGAAGGGTCTTGGTACCCAAGTGATTTTGAGTTCTGTTTTTCATCCGCAGACCGATGGTTAGGCTGAGCGGACCATCCAGACCTTAGAGGATATGTTGAGAGCTTGTGCACTTGACTTTAAGGGAAGTTGGGATGATAACTTACTGTTGATAGAATTTGGTTATAATAACAACTTTCACTCTAGTATTGGCATGGCTCTGTTTGAAGCCTTGTATGGAAGGAAGTGTAGATCACCCATAGGTTGGTTCGAGGTGGGTGAAGCGGCTGTGAGTGGTCCTGATTCCGTATTCAAGGCTATGGAAAAAGTTAAGTTGATTAGGGGAAAGTTGAAAACTGCGTAGAGTCGTCAGAAGTCATATGCGGATGTTAGAATGAGAGACCCTGAGTTTGAAGTTGGTGACCTAGTGTGTCTGAAAATTTCACCAATGAGGGGGGGTGAAGAGATTCAGAAAGAAGGGGAAGCTTAGTCCCCATTATGTTGGTCCTTACAAAATTCTTAGCCGTGTTGGTAAGGTGCCTTATGAGGTCGAGTTGCCTTCCGAGCTGTCTTCTGTTCATCCAATATTCCATGTCTCCATGCTTAGAAAGCATATTAGCAATGCTGTGGTAGTGGATTCCTCTGTGAGTGCTGACATTCAAGAAAATCTTTCTTTTGATGAGATTCCTGTTGAGATTCTTGATTTCAGTGTCTGAAGACTAAGGAACAAAGAAGTTCCCTTGGTCAAGGTGTTATGGAGGATGCAACTTGGGAAGCTGAGGCGGATATGCGATCCAAGTACCCACCTATTTTCCGCGAACTCCAATCAAGCCGAAGGTACCATTTTTTCCTAAATCATGCACTTTTGATAAAAGTTGAAGCAGCTTAGCTGTCATTTATTATGTGTTCAACTGTAGTTTCTTGAATAGTGTAATCATGACATGTTAGCATGTGTTCTTATTCCTGTACAAGTTCATGACCTACAAGTGTTTGACAAATATCTCAGTGACTGAATTGTGAACAATTGACTATTGCTATGCTTTCAAGATTTGCTATGTTTTATTATTGATGCTATCGAGTCCTAGGGGTATTTATTACCCGAAATCTAGTTGTTTACTTAGTTGTAGTAGTTATAAAATAGTCTCAGTAAAGGTCAAGAACAATAGTATTCAGTCAATTAACAGAACTCAGTAAACTCAGTCCAGTTCAGTCAGTCAACACAATCAGTGTCAGTTCAGTCAAGCTTAGTACAGTCTAGTGATCAGTTCAGTTGGGAGTAGGATTCAGCACCAAGCAAACCCAGGGATGGGGCATTCCTGCCAGCAAGGGGTTTGACCCTTAGTAGCAGTTCCTGCATTACAGAACTACGTAGCCAACGTAGGGTAAGTAGTTCTCCTGCCAGACTAGGCGCAATTATATATATATTTCATGAGTTTTCCTGCCAGATTAGGGTTGACCCAGCTTTGTTAATACCCCATGGCAAGGTTCTAACACCCTTCTAACTGGGGTCACAGGTTGGACCCCAAATCAGTCTATATCGGGGTATGTCGGTTAGATGAAAACTCCCACAGTTACAGTTTCAGTCTCAGTATTCAGAAAAGAACTCAGTCAGTTCTATAGAAATATGGCTATCAGTTATCAGTTACTCAACCATCAAAATTCAGTACTCAGTTGCAGTATAATCTCAGATACATAATGTATATCTACTGCACAATATTGCATGTTCAGTATGTTCAGTAGTTATAGTTTTACATGTACACTCATCCAGTTACTTCATGATGTTCATTCAGTCAGTTATCATCTCATGCATAAGAACCCATATATATCAGCCTTACTCACTTAGTAAACCAATACATTTCACGTACTGACGTATACTCTCTTTTGGCTATGATGTCTCATATCATAGGTTCAGACGCACGGGTTCCTGATCATACTTAACAACTCTGGATATCAGCAGAAGATTAGTAGTGAGTCCTCATCCATCGAGGAGATTATTTTATTTTAGCATTTCAGCAGACTTAGTATGTTTAGTAGTCAGAGTTAGTTAGGGACTTGTCCCATCAACTCTACAGTCAGATAGTTAGAGGCTTTCAGACTAGATAACTTCAGACAGATATTTAGTATTTTCAGTATTATCATCAGTATTCAGTAATTGTTTTCAGTTTATGAACCTTATGACATTTTTAGCCTAACTTCTGCATATATTTCCTGTATTATTATTCAATGCTCATAACAGGTACCAAACATGGGTTAGCTTGTGATCTTTTGGGGTCATAAGCACCATGTGACGTCCAGGGTGTAGACTCGGAGCATTACACTCATGATGTTTTTAGTCGTGATGATTATCATGTTGATGCTCAAGAAAAATAAATATGTTTGAAATCACCTCTTACATTAGTCTCTCTTACCCTTACACCGGTTTCTATCACCCTTACAATGGTCCGTCTCACCTCTCTTTACCCTTATGTTCTCTTTGCAAATGCAAAGACTGCATGGAGAAATAGGATAAGCTCTTTGAATGAATAGATGCTATTGCTAAAGTTGTAGAGGAATTAAAATCCAAGAGGGATGTCATACCATCCAAGAAGGCGGGGGAGCCATACATTCCTACAGTGGAGGTTAGGAAGAAGAAAAAAGCAATTAGACGTATACTCTCAAATATGATAATTGCAAATCCTTCTCTCTAAAAGTTGTTGAAGTTCAAGGACCATTGAAGAAGGTGGACATTGTAATACCCCGGAAAATTTTTTGTTAAAATTTTATGCGTAAACGTGTTGGGTTCTATCTTCTTAAATGAATTATAAATTTTTCATGCGAAATGTCTTAGATTATACCCACCATTGCATAGAGTATCAAATAATCTTTCCAACGATATATGGATCACCCAAAACGAACACCCGAGCGACGAGTTATGAACATTCCGATCGAACCATGAATAGTAGTGAATAGGAAAAAGTACTGAAGCTTGGCGTATTTTTGCTCCAACTTTAAACGATCATAAATCCTTATACATAATGATCTAGGTGAGCTACTATACATCAACGGAAAGCTCTACGAGTCTTCTTTCCGATGAAATTGGTTTCATCCAATTTGTCTATCGAAAAAAAATGTTATGGTCGATCTACTTCAGCCTATCAAAAGTGAATTTTTGGGTCAACTTCAAATAATCATAACTCCTCGTACACAATGATATGGGTGAGATACTATATGTCAACAGAAATATATGAGAGTTCTCTTTCTAATGAAATTGGTTTCATCCAATTTGGATATCGGAGTAAAACGTTATGGTTGATCTAATTCAGACTATCAAAATAGTCCACCAAAGGACATATTCGAGAATTAGTTGATTTTTAAGGGCATTTTGGTCATTATGCCTCACTTCATGGACGAAAATTGTCCATTTACACCTATATTGAGCCATAAAATTCGTGTTCTTCCATCAAAATATTGAGAGAACTAAACCCTAGGTCCATTTTGAGCTCCAAATATCTTCCAATTTCATCGTAGAAATTCAAATTTGATCCGATAATTGAACTCATCATCTTGATACCTTCGAGGAGCACCACTTATTTGTGTGAACAGTTTTCCATAATCAAGAGGTCAATTTCAAGGTATGTGGGGTTTTTTCAACAAGAGCACTCTTTCGTTCTTGTGCCCAAAAGTAATTTTCTTTACGAAGACATGATTTTTACTTGATTATTATGATTTTGAAGCATGAACTCATATTCTATGATGATTATTATGAAATTTTGATATGATTTTGAAAGATGAATTTACATGTGTGGTGATATAAAGCATGAATCTTGAATGATATTTATCATGATTTTGATATTTGGGTCTTGAACCCCATTTGAAATTGTCTTTGAGAAAATATGTGCTCTAAGCACGTTGATGTTGAATATTTGAGATGTGTTGAATGATTTGAACTTTTGGTCTTAATGGAGTTGCTTTGAACTCGAATGTGAAAGAAATCCACAACGTATTTGATTATGATAAATGGGTAGCATGATGGCTCCCGATGTATACTTATATATTGATGAAAGTTATTTTGTTGTGGATTGTCTTTGAAATGATCTGAGCTAAGTCCGGGAGTACTCTTTAGCACCGAGTGGGAGGTATAAAGTGATCTTACTTCCCTAGAACTACGTGCCCCCGTAGCACGTGGCTGATTTATATAGTGATCACTAGTGTTTTCGGATTGATATTGGAAGTCCTACTCCGATGGCAAGGATAGGATGACTCTCCCCAATGTGGGTTGGACATTGGACTCCATGTGGCTCATGTGGTTTATGTCGGTTATAGGATCTCCCAGTGTGTGTGTGTTTCCTTGTGTTTATGGTGAACGGTGAAGTGATTTGAAAGTGGAATTATGAAAGTTATTCTTTCGAAAGATTTAAATGATATTTACATTATATGAATTGATATTCTTGATGAACTGAAAGTGATTGACAAATTATATGATGACTCACATGTGTTATTATAATTATTTAATCCTCTCATGATTATCATGATTTTCTTCGGGCTATGTGAGTCTTTCATACATCCTGCATATTTCTTATAAATATTTATGATGATGATGTTTATAAAACTGCATACACCCCCATATACTTAGTTTCTTTCCATGGTACTGACCCACATCTTCGAATGTGGGCTGCATTTTCTTGGAATGTAGGTTCAGGTGCTCAGTTCCAGGTTCGACAGTGATTCTTTGGGCACGCTGTTCTACATCTTTTGTCATGGTGAGTCCTCATGTTCCGAGGACGTGATATCTGATGTTGGTTTCACAAAATTATTTACATTTGATAACTGAGTATGAGTCAGTTGGGGCATGTCTCAATGGCTCGCTGGTTTTATTGATTTTCTAAGAGGCTTGTCAGACTAGTATGGATGTTGGGAGTTGACTAATAAGTCGTATTTTGTTATCTTTCTGAAATTCTTTTATTCTTGGATGATGACTACTCTGCTGATATTTGAGGGTTATTTATGAAAACCCCATTAATTCATGTTGAACTGAATGAAAATGTTTAAAAGGGTTAGCTTAGGGCTACTTGTAGCCTCAAGCACCGTGTGACGCTCCAGAACCCATTTTCGAGGCGTTATAGACATATACATAGAACTTAACGCTAAACAGAAGGATGTTCTGAGAAAGACCATAAATTCCAAGAAACATGAAAGAACCTTCACCATTAACACCTTTTCCCCCACAACTTCAAGAAAATAACAGATATAGGCTTGTAGTACGTGGACACGGTAAGTTTACTTTTCTTAACCTAGCCTTCTAATCTACTCCATGAAGAAGAAGCTACACAATAGATGTATCATCTATTGTAATAGCTGGGTATTCTAGTGCAACTGGAAGTGGTTCTGTTGCAACAGATTATCCATCGGTTGCATTAGATGGGTAATCTATTAACAAATTCAGAGAACCATGTGCAATAGATGGTCCATCTGTTGCATCTTTACACTTTATTTTTCTTTTTTAAAATTACTAAACTATTTAAAAATTGTCTTCTTATAACACAGTATGTTGATAAAATTCTCTGCCTCATGAGGGATAGGCAATTAGCATACTCGGATGCTATGATGCTGCGGATAGGATACTGGACCACAAATTCTACAATAATTTTAAGAATAGGTATGATAAGCTCATTGTGCTAGCTTCAACTCCTGGTGGCTCTGGCTTTAATTCGTTAGTTTCTGCGTTCGAATTTGATGAAGATATGATTAAATATGTTAGAGAAAGGAGGTCATTCCACACAACAAAGACTGGACCAAAGCAAAGAGAATTCTTGCAGTCCTAAACGTGGAGGTCAAATATTTTATAGCTCTTGAGATACTATTTGAGGAGGGAAAGATGAAGGTTTATGACTGCAACTTACCTGTCTTCGACGAGGCTGATTTTTCCAACAACATGCAGCCACTGTTGGAGTTATTCCCCAACTTATTGAGGTAGAGTAAATTGATGAATCATTTGCCAGTGAAAGTATTGAATTAAAGATGGGATTTTGAAGGTTGAAACACGGACATGATCCTTCCGAAAAATAAAATTGGTGCCGCATGCGGGTCATACACACTTGCACACATCTAATGTTTACTGACCGACACATAAATAGAGGAGCCAACAAACTTTCTATGCGATAACGCTGTGGCAAATATACAATAGGTTTGGGTTTATTAAGTACTAACTAGATGCTTAGAGCCTATGTATAAAAACGAAGATGTAGAAACACAAACACCATAACAATTTTTATTTCAAGTCACTTCACTTTACATGTAGTGACAATTTTTTATATTTGATGAAAATTAATTTTTTTTAATAATGAAACAGATTGTCTAGTATATCTTTTCTGACAGATAGTTTATCTGTTGAAATAGGCTGGTCATCTATTGCATTATGTAGATGTCTATATCTGTTTATCTGTTGCAACAAATAGATCATCTATTGGAACAAATCAAAATAGCGGGAAGACCTGTTTGATAATTTCTAACAGATGGTCTACATGTAACATATGTCTAAATCTATTTGATAATTTCCTACAAATAGGGGTGTACAGACCAAACCATCAAGTCAAACCAAACTGTCGAACCAAATCAAACCGAGAAAAAAAACTGACTTATGGTTTGGTTTGATTGGTTTGGCGTTAGAAAAAAAAACCCGACCATTCTTGGTTTGGTTTGTTGTTAACCAAAAAAAGGTCAAACCGAACCTATATATATGTATATATATAATATTTGAACTTTTTTATACATAAAATATTAATTATAATCTACATTTTAAATACTCTTTCAACTAGTTTTAGTAATTTTTAATAATTTGAAAGTAGATGTAGATATATATTTAGATTTGGGCCTTTAAGTTGTAATATTTGTCCATTAATTGCTAATTAAATGATGAAAAACCCAATATAAACTTAAAACCTAAACTTTTCACCCTTCATCTCACTTTTAGTTTCAAGAGAGTTTTTCGCTCCTTATTTTTTCATAATTATGATTTTTTTTATTAGCACATGAGTAAAAACATATTTGATCTAGTCTTCAATCACAATATAATTGTAAAAACTAAAGATTATAAAAAAAACTGAAAAAAAAACAAAAAACCCCAAAAAAATGACTAAAACCTAAATCGAAAAAACCAATTTTATGTTGGTTTGATTTGGTTTATAGTTTTAATAAATCTACATAATTGGTTTGTTTTTTTTTAAAATAAATACCGAACCAATCCGACCTATGTACACCCCTACCTACAGATATGTCGTCTATTGCAACATATATATTATCTATTGCAATATTTGAATTTAGTATTCTATTTCAATTAATAAGTTCAAATCTAAGGATAAAACAAAATTCACAGACAAAATAAAATAAATTGAAGCCTTCAGAAATTACATGAAATAAATCAACAAATAAATGAAATATAAAAAAATTATTATGGGTACAAATCTCAATAAATAAATAGACAATTTAAGTTTTGATGTCAATAATTTCTAAGGTGATGTGAGGTTATTACTTTGACAGACTCAAGCTATTAAGATCTACTCAATATGGACAAGTTGTTCTTCATCCGGTGCTCTGAAATTGGAATTTGATCGTCGTGGATCTTTAATGTCGCTTGCGTATGATTTCTGCGCTTTCACTTCTCCGTATTTATATAAAAAGTAGCATATATTTTATGGAGTAATCCAACATCAAGTCTATCATTTGGTAATTGTAATCCATCTCTCAAATACTCGGTATAAATGACAACAAAAAAACTGCAATCCCTGCATTGGTAAAAATCAAATAATCCATACCTTGCAATTAATATAAGCATTATGAAATTATGAAATGAAACTAAATCATGATACTTACAGGCTACCAATAGGTTGTTGAGCAATTCCTTCAATATATTCTACATCAAATGGATTGCTCATTTTATCTCGGTATGCTTCAATCGTCGACCAATCAATACGAACCTTTTGGTCCAAAAAGCCACTTATATAAAGGTAAGTAGGCAATATTTTGGTCAGCTTTTGTATCTCAAACGATGATCCAGAACATCTCCTTTCCAACATCGAGTCGTAAACTCGGATGCGTCTCTCTTTTAGAATGATGACAACCAATACCCAATAAAATTCATCACCGCAATTGATTGGGATGTATACTTCGTCAACCAAATGCCAAGGTAAGTCAGCTGGAATGCTAAAACCTTTGATTATGTTGATTAAGCATTCCTCATTTCGAGAAACTTTCGATTGTTGTTGACAATACCTATTGTAGGCACTATTGATGTAAACTTTGTACAAACAATTGTCTTTCGTATATTTGTATTGTTCTTGTATTTGCAACTTAGCCTTCTTTCAGATATTGTAAAAAATAACATCGACGTATTGAACATATTATCAAACATTTCAGATTATGTGACACTAAAATTAATACACAGATGCAATTAAATAAAGTATTCATAGTAAGATGTATGACATTTAAACCTCATCATTCCAGCAAGTTTGGGGCTGTGATATCAAATAGAACCAATTCTTTATTCTGGAATGTACAACAACAAAGTCGAACATATCAAAACCAAGACCTGATTCGTTCACTTTGTAGTGTTTGTCATTTTATTTTCTGCACAATTTATGTGTTAATGTCATGTTTTTACAACACGAATTGTATAAATCAATATTTTTAAAAATGATTTATGTACCTTTTGGTATGATGCTTTAACAACCCATCGATAATTTATTCTAAATAGTTGTTGATCAACTTTGTTAGTTTTTTAGAGCCTCGTTTGAGATGTTGAACCCTTCAAACGAGTAATTCTTCCATTCTCTCGGACTGACAAGATCCACATTTTCTTCATCTTTGGAAGAAGTTGATGGATTATTAATTGTGAGATTATGTTGTTCAGTAGTAGCTTCTATAGTGACATCCACTTGGAAAGTCAGAATTATTAATGCTAATCACAGAGATACAAAAAAAGGGAAAAGGATAACTCATCTGTTTAAGCAAATCAAATAGGTCTTCCTTCTATTTTAAATTATTCTAAACAGAATATCTATCTATTGAAACAGATGGATCATTTGTTGAGATAAATTAAAATAGGAGGAAGAGTTGTATGATAATTTCCAACAGATAACCCATCTGTTGCAACATATGAATCATCTGTTTGGAAAAACTAAAATAGTAGGAAGCCTTGGTTTCATTTGTCCCAACAGATAACCCATCTGTTGCAACATATGACTCATTTGTTTGGAAAAACTAAATAGTAGGAAGCCTTGGTTTCATTTGTCCCAAAAGATGACTCATATATTGCAGCTGATAGGTCATCTGTTGGTACAAATTAAAATAGTATGAAAACCTATTTGATTTGTTGAAACAGACGGATATATGTTGCAACAGACAATGCAACTGATGCAACAGGTTAGTCAATTGTTGCAATAGATGTATAAATTTGTTTGATAATTTTTAGTAGGTGTATCATCTGTTGACCACTCTGAATTTAACCCTCTCTCTCGCTCGCACCGGTCATCGGCCCCCGTCGCCGTCGCCGACCGTCGGCGCCGACCCGACTCGACCTCCGGACCCGACCTCCGGCCCCCGGCGCCGACCTCCGGTGCCTCCCTAATGGCTCTCTCTCTCTCTCTCCCTACCCTCTCTCTCCCTCCCTCCCTCTCGCACCGGTCCCCTGTCCCCGGCGCCGTCGCTGACCTTCGGCGCCGACCCGACCCGACCGCCGGCCCCGACCTCCGATCCCCGACGCCGACCCCCGTCGCCGCTCCCTAGCACCCTCCGGCGCCGACCGTCGGTTCCAAGCCGTTCCCTCCGCCCCCGCTGTGCATACACCCCCTCCCAACCCCCTCACCTCCCCACCCCCCACCCTTACCCTTACCTGTCCGTACCCCCTTCCTCCGGCGGGGTACACCAGTCCTCCCCCCACCTCGACCTTCAGCCAGCCGCCGCCCGGTCTCCAGCCGCCAACTCGGTCTCCAATAGCCGAAGCTCGGTCTTTAGCCGCAACTCCGTCTGTACCCGCCGCTCCGTCTCCAGCAGCCGCAGCTCCAAGCGTAATCCGGTGACTTCTAACCTTTGTTATTTTCGTTATTTCATATTTCAGTTTATTTCATTATTTCATATTCCATTCTTAGTATTATGCTAGTAGTAGCCCCTGTACCTTGACTTGCGTGGGATTTGTGGACATTGTCTGTTGTCTGTTGTTGCTGTTGCTGTAGTCGTTTCTTCCACTGCTTTGGATTGGGTTATTGGCTGGGAACCTGTATTTGGGGCTGTGGGTGTGGAGTCCAGTGGTGTTTGCCCCCTAATTGAGTATAGTTTTGTTTCGGGAGTATTCCTTTGAATTTGTGTGAGCCTTGTATTTCCTTGCTACTGCTTTGATACTACCATCGTGTATATCTGTATATTTTCCTATACTTTCGTGTAGTTGTGGCTGTGGGCGGTAATGGGTGGATAGGGTCATATCCGAGGAGGTTGGGGCGTGGGGCCGTGGTGGGGGCGGGGGATGAGGAGAGGGCGGGAGTGGGAGGGAGGCCAAGGTTTGGCCGCAGAGGGAGGGGGGGGAGGGGGTAGTGGAGGGCGTGACGGTAGGCTGAGGGTTGGGTCTTGGAATATAGGGACCCTTCAGGGTAAGTCCATAGAGCTTGTGAAGATTTTTAGGAAGAGGAGGATCAACATTGCGTGTGTCCAAGAGACCAAGTGGGTAGGGTCTAAGGCTAGGGATGTGGATGGTTACAAGTTGTGATACTCTGGGAGCGACAGGCGTAGGAATGGAGTTGGAATCTTAGTAGATGAAGAGCTTAGAGGTCAGGTAGTGGAGGTGAAGAGGATCAACGATAGGTTGATGACTATTAAGTTGGTCATTCGGGGTTTACCCTGAACGTGTGTAGTGCTTATGCGCCGCAAGTGGGATCGGAGGGGGAGGAGAAGATGCGGTTTTGGGAGGCTTTGGAGGAGGTGGTGAGAGGCGTGCCTAGTTCGAAAAATATTGTTGTAGCAGAGGATTTCAACGGGCACATCGGGGCGCTACCGGGAGGCTTTGGTAATGTGCATGGTGGTTTTGGTTTTGGGGAGAGAAATGAAGAGGAGGCGACCCTATTGGAGTTTGCGAGGGCCTTTGGGCTGGTGGTGGTGAACTCAGGCTTCCCGAAGAAGGACGAGCACCTGATCACCTTTCGAAGCGCGGTAGCCAGGACTCAGATTGACTTTTTGTTGCTTAGGAAAGGGGATAGGGCGTTGTGTAAGGACTGTAAAGTCATCCCGAGTGAGAATCTTTCGACCTAGCATAGGCTCTTGGTTATGGATTTGGGTATAAAGAAGAATAGAAAGAGGAGAAGTAAGGAGTGTAGACCGAGAATTAAGTGGGGTGGCCTGACGCCTGTGAATGTGTGGGAGATAGGGGAGAGGTTGGCGGGAATGAGGGTGTGGGAGTGTAGGGGGGACGTGGATAGTATGTGGGACAAGGCGGCAAGGTGCATCAGGGAGAATGCAAGTGAGGTGTTGGGTGTTTCTAGGGGTCGAGCCGGGCACCATCGGGGGAATTGGTGATGGAATGAAGAGGTGGAGAAGAAAGTGGGGACCAAGAAAGGGGCGTATGCTAAGTTGGTGGAAAGTAAGGACGAAGAGGAAAAGCGGGTAAACAGGAAAGAGTACAAGCTAGCGAGGAAGGAGGCGAAGTCAGCAGTCACGGTAGCTAAGATGGCCGTTTTTGAGAGCTTGTATGCAGGGTTACAGGGGAAAAGAGGGGAGAAAAAGTTGTTTAGACTCGCTAAGGCTAGGGAGAGGAAGGGTCGGGACCTCGATCAGGTAAGGTGCATTAAGGGGGAGGACGGTAGAGTGTTGGTGGAGGACGGCCACATTAAGAAGAGATGGCAGTTGTATTTTCATAGGCTCTTGAATGACGAAGGGGATAGAGCTATTGTGTTAGGGGAACTGGAGCACTCAGAGGAGTGTCGAGATTTTAGCTATTGTAGGCGTTTTAAGGTAGAAGAGGTTAGACAGGCTGTCCGCAGGATGCGAAGGGGTAGGGCGACGGGGCCGAATGAGATACCGGTGGAGTTTTGCAAGTTCGTTGGAGAGGCTGGTGTAAGGTGGTTGACTGGATTGTTTAATGAAATCTTCAGGACGGCAAAGATGCCCGAGGCGTGGAGGTGGAGTACCATGATCCCTCTCTATAAGAATAAGGGGGACATTCAGAGTTGCAATAACTATAGGGGGATTAAGTTATTAAGTCACTCTATGAAGATTGGGAGAGAGTGGTCGAGGTGAGGCTGAGACGGATAGTGTATATTTCGGAAAACCAGTTCGGATTTATGCCTGGCTGCTCGACGACGGAGGCAATCCAACTGGTACGGAGATTGGTGGAGCAGTATAGGGAGAGGAAGAAGGATCTGCACATGGTGTTTATCGACCTGGAGAAGGCTTACGACAAAGTCCCCAGGGAGGTGCTTTGGAGATGCTTGGAGGTGAGTGGAGTACCGCTGGCATATATCAGAGTAATTCAGGATATGTATGATGGAGCGAAAACCCAGGTGAGGACGGCGGGAGGAGACTCAGAGCATTTCACTGTCCTGACAGGATTGCATCATGGATCTACTCTTAGTCCCTTTTTGTTTGCGTTGGTGATGGATGTGTTGACGCGGCGTATTCAAGGGGAGGTGCCGTGGTGTATGCTTTTTGCAGATGATGTAGTTATGATAGATGAGACTCGAGGGGGTGTGAATGACAAATTAGAGGTGTGGAGGCAGACTCTTGAGTCTAAAGGGTTCAGGGTGAGCAGAAGCAAGACGGAGTATGTGGAATGCAAGTTTAATGACGTGAGGCGGGAGAATGAGGTAGTAGTGAAGCTGGAAGCACAGGAGGTATGTAAGAGGGATAAGTTCAAGTATCTTGGGTCCGTGATCCAGAGTAACGGTGAGATTGACGAGGATGTCTCGCACCGTATTGGGGCGGGATGGATGAAGTGGAAACTCGCGTCGGGGGTGCTGTGTGATAAGAAGGTGCCGCCCAAGCTTAAAGGCAAATTCTACAGGGTGGTAGTCCGCCCGACCTTGTTGTATGGAGCGGAGTGTTGGCCAGTTAAGAACTCCCATATCCAAAAAATGAAGGTGGCAGAAATGCGGATGTTGCGCTGGATGTGTGGACTGACTAGAGGGGATAGAGTTCGAAATGAGACTATCCGGGAGAAGGTTGGTGTGACTTCAGTAGAGTGCAAGATGCGGGAAGTACGATTGAGATGGTTCGGACACGTGAAGAGGAGGGGCATGGATGCCCCGGTCCGTAGGTGTGAGAGGCTAGCGTTGAATGGTTTTAGGGGGGGTAGGGGTAGGCCGAAGAAGTACTAGGGTGAGGTGATTAGGCGGGACATGGAACAGTTACAGCTCACCGAGGACATGACCCTAGATAGGAAGGTCTGGAGGACGCGAATTACGGCAGAGGATTAGGGCCAGTTTGGGTCGCTAGGGTAGGGAATTACTTGGTGGGGGTTTTATTCCTGTTATGATTCCATGTTCCGTGTTCCATGTGTTATTACGAATCTGTGTGCTTTCCTCTGCTTTCCTCTGTTTTATATTACTTATGGGTGCCGTATTTATGTTATGTAATCTGCTTCTGTGCTTCACTATGTGTTTGTGTGGTATCTCGTGCCTTGAGCCGGGGGTCTATCGGAAACAGCCTTTCTACTTCATCAGAGGTAGAGGTATGGACTGCGTACATCTTACCCCCTCCCTCCCCCAGACCCCACCAGGTGGGAATACACTGGGTTTGTTGTTGTTGTTGTTGTTGTATCATCTGTTGAAACAGATATGTGTCCGTTTGTTTGTTGGAGCAGATGATTTATATTCACCTTTTTCAGCTCATGCTGCTCCCCTGTGGCCCTTGTACTTGATCAAAGGTGCAAGACAGAGATAGAGGAGTTGCAATTTTACTTTTTTTTTATGCTTGATAATGCCTTGGAATTTTCTTTCCTTCTCTTCATAGCCGCCTTAATCTCTAATAGAGTGTATGGATATGAAATCCTCTTTGATGGAATGACACTCCTCTTAGATGCCAATTTTTTTACAAAAGCAGTTAATCAATTAATAGCATTAATCACTCCATCATGTTTTGCCTTGTACTCTTGACATTTGCATGCAGCACATTCGCTATGAGGGGCAAAATTTGTATAACCAGTATGATAATAATCATAATGGGTTGTTGTTTCAAAAATTGTAAGAGGAGCATCGTTATCCACAACAACAACACCAATATCACTGCAACTACTATCACTACCACCAATAGCTCCATCACCACCAATACTATCAACAACAACAAGCCCACCCTTCAATTTTTTTTTTTGTGATGACTTTTGTTCCAAACAATTCCTTTTTTATTCTATAAATGACCTTAGGGTCTGATAAAGTTTGCACAGACCATAAGGTAAGAAAAAATGACATCATCAACTCTCGATTGGTCAGAACAGGTCACGGATGCACAATCTAAAATAAATCAGTACATATATTACAATAATGATTAAATCATTTAAAAAATCATTAATCAAAATAAAAACTTAATTAGAATTAGACTTACTGCTTCCTTCAGGGGGTTGAAGAGATCAAGAAATTTTACATTTTTATCAGTTTTGGCTGACAACTATCTCAAATTCTTGGACATGAAACTTCTTCCTGGTGGTTCACTTGTTGTCTCAAATAAGGAATGACTTCAAATGTCCAAGCCTATAAAATAACGCCAATAAATCTAAAGCATTATTCAATAAAAAATGACTGAATCATAATAAAAGAAATATTTACCATGGAAGCCCATGAAAAGCCATATAAGTTGACTGTCTTTGGTGTTAACGGAGTCAACAAATATTTACAGTCATTTTAAAGCTTTCATAACCCCAAGGATAGCTGTTAAATGTCTCAAGATCCTCAGAGGGTTTTATTAAACCAAGCGGTATGTTGTTGTTAACATCTCTTGCCCAGAGAATATTATGTACAGACCAAACCAAACATAATGATTGTTTGTGCTTTTTTGAAAGTCTTTTACCTTTTAATGATTCTATTAAATTTTTATTTTTGAAGCTTGGACCAACACAGAACACCAAGTCATCACCATTACTTGACTTGCCTTTGCCTTTTTGGGGTGTGCGGGGTGCTTTTTTGGGGTTAGAATAGGTATAACTTTAGAAGGATGATAATATTTTAGTCCAGTAACTATGACAAACCCTTTCCAACCAAAATAAACAGGCATGCCACAGTAATTTATCCACACCTCATCCATATTATCTTTATTTTCATATATAAACCTACACTCGAGAAGATCATATACCATTTTCATTTGGAAACAAGCATTGTTGTCCTCCGGCAAATCAAGATATTGCCCAAAGCAGCTATTCCTGAAATAAGCATCCAATTTTTATTCTCGAAGTATTTTTCGAAAGGTATCGAAAGATTTTTCCATGATTGACTTAACCACGAAATCACCAGTTAAATATGTGGCACCATTGCACTACATTCTCATAGGATAACTAATAATGCTGAAGGTTTTGACCAACTCTTCGGTGGAAAAGCTATTAGCATTTGGATTATCTCTTTTGAAATATTCCTCATCCCCATGTTCATTATCTTCTACTTCTGATTGGGATATCGCTTGTAAACCAAGCTCATAGAGTGGTGGATGTAGCCTAGCTGCTTTACTTGGACTTGATTCAGTTTCTTTTCTTTTTGGGAGCTATACAATCTAAAAATCACAAAAAAATAAAAAAGACTATAATTGATTAATGCATCATTAAAAAACGGATAACAATAAATCTAATATGTACAATAGTAAAATAACAGTTCCAACAGATCACACATTTGTTGCACTAGGTAGGTTGTCTGTTGCAACGTATAACTAACCTGTTGCAATGGATGAGTAATCTATTGGAAACAATAAAAATAAATTACTTATCTGTTGAAACAGATGACTGGTCTGTGCAACAGACCATCCATCTGTTGCAACATATGAGTTATTTGTTGGAACTATTATCAACTTTCAATATTATTTAGATTTCTTTCAACAGAAGGGTCGTCTATCCGAATAGATGAATGATCTGTTAGATGGTTCATCTGTAATATTATGATGGTTCATCTGTTGCATCAGATGGATATTTTGTTGCATTAAATGGATAATCTGTTGCATTAGATGGTTACTCTATTATATCAGATGGTTAATTTATTGCATCAGATAGTTAATCTATTGCAGAAAAAATAGTACCAGGATTTTGTTCAATAGAACAACAATATCACCATTTAATATCAAATACACCATTTTTACTAATAAAAATAACAAATAACCCACCAACACTAACACAACAGACACACCAAGAACATCAACAGTGACCAAAAACACCAACATTGTTGTTTTGCGTTTGTACAAACACAAATAACAAAAATCAAACTTCAAAAAACTCAATAGACACCAAAAAATCGAATCAACAGCTCGATAATAACACTACAATAACAACAAAAAATTATATTTCACTTCAAAAAGAGTAGAGAAAAATGCCAGAAATTAGGGGTTTCTTCAATCTCCATTTCAAATTTAAGCAACAAATATTGAAATTGTTAACCAATACTAGAAGAGAAGTTGACTCAAGTTTCTTTTTTCTTCATAACTAAAAAGGCATAATTTTTTACCTGTGAAAGAAGAAATGGGACGATGAAGAATTCAAAATTATTGTCGCTGGAAAGCACTACTGTCACATCGATTTGATAGTTGAAAGTCAAAAAGGAACTCGCCCAACTATTTGTCGTCGGAGGTTGAAGTCGCCGGTGATTGAAGGAAGAAATTTTATAGAACTGTTGGTTGGGAGAGAGTTGAGAGAAATTGTCTCGAGAGAGGGGAGAGAGGAAAGAGACAGTTGATTTGGAGAGGAGAGGGGTGTGAGTTGATTAGTATTTTTAAAAAATTAGAAAGTTTTGAAAATATTAATTAAGTCCAAAATTAACTTAATTAAGTTTCCTAATTATGTTTGTCCCTTTAAGTTGGTTAATGTTACCAATCCTTCGTTCAAGACTTAAATGACACCTTTCCTTCAACTTTCACGAGTTTTCCAAAGAGCATTTAACTTATTGGTTTTAAGTGTTAATTCTGAACCAAATGTTAGTCTGATTACTTTAGTAGAACAATAAGTAAAAAAATCCATTCCAACTTTTTTTTCTCTCTAGTACAATCACTTGCAAGCAGATGCACAATTCTTTAAATCATAGGTTAGCAGGAAAATTGGATGAAGCCCGGCAGAAAACTTTAGACAAAATAAAAGAATACCTCTCATCAAACAAATACATCTTCAGGACCGAGTTGCATTGCGATCATAGAATGAAGGAGATGCAATTACAGCATTTCTTCAATACTCCGCGAAGAAGTTTATTTACAAGCAAGATTATTGCTGAAGAAAAATACGCCTATGCTTCTTGTTGCATCAATGCATGTGGATCAAAGTACGAAAAGGCAACAGCAGCATGGAGAGCAGCTCCCAAGGGAAGAACCTCTTCATCGACAGTGAAGTAGGGGGAGTGTAAATCTATACTACTAGATGTAATTGTTTCATTTTGTGTTCCAATGCTAAAGAATGCGGCTGCCATCTTCTGGGAATAAAAGCTGAAGTCTTCCGCAGCCATCTCAATAAGGACATGCACCACATTATGCTCACCAAGCAAGACTTGTCCAACTTTTCTGGCATGCTCATACAATTTGGGATCATTGAGAGTTGGTGGATACGGCCTCATTTCTTCCATGAAACTGACAGTAGCCGAACACAGATGTACAGCTGCTTGAGACTCTATGACCTATAAATACGTATTTACTATAATAGTATGATTGTGCCAAAATATTTTCAAAATATAGCAAATAAGATCTTGACTGACAACTGGTATATAGTAATTGACTTGGTTTCTTGAGAAAGATCTGAGACATACCTCTTTGATCCGACGCTGGAGATAGGAATAACCTTCTAATGTCATGAACCGAAATGTTCCACCAAACTCTATGCTTGTAGGAATAACATTTCCGGCTTGACCGCTATTTACAAATCCAACAGAGACGACCTTAAAATGAACAGAAAAAAGGATCTTCAGAGCTGAACAAAAACTACAACAACAACAACATACCCATTTTAATGATTATAAGTGGGGTCTGGGGAGGGAAAGATGTACGCAACCTTACCCCTACCTTAGTAGGGTAGAGAGGCTGAACAAAAACTGAGACATCATTTTTTAACTGTTTGGAAACAAAGGGACAGATACCCTAGGCTCTAGAGGATCAGTTTCTCGAGAAACAAGTTGTTGCAGTGCAAGAATTGTCATCGAAGCAGCTAAGATTGGGTCTTTAGTTTTATGGGGAGCTGTTCCATGTCCACCTTTCCCCTGTATCATTGCTTTGAACCTTCCTGAACCAGCCAAGATCGGACCAGGTCTAGAACCGATTGTACCAATGGGCAACTGTGGTGAGACATGTAAGCCAAATATTGCTTGACACTCGTCCAGTACCCCTTCTTCTAGCATATATGAGGCACCACCATAACCCTCTTCTGCTGGTTGGAAGACGAGCTTTACAGTGCCCTTCATTTTAAAATGTAGTATACAGAAATCAATTTTTGAACCGAATTAAGAGCAACAAAGAAAGGATTTAGGCAGCGCCATATCAAAATAATAAAATTCTTCTTAATTACCTTCAGCATATCCGTTCTGTTTTGAAGCAATCTCGCGGCTCCAAGCAGCATAGCGACATGAACATCATGGCCACAGGCATGCATTTTACCATTAATCTTGCTTTTGTGCTCCCAATCTACCAATTCCTTCATAATGTTGCTTCTATTCAAATATTCCATCACAATGAAGCAGTGCTTTTCAAAAAACAGTTGAACAAAGCACAGAAAGGAGCAAGCAAATGATAAAAATGAGAACAATTATTCTAGTCTTTCTTTTTCCTTCTCCAATTAGACGTTAATTGGAATGGAGCGGGCGGGAGAGGGGAGACAGAGATGCATAGGGAGAAATCGGTAAATGTGGATAGAGCAGCAGATCAAATCTGGAAGCAGGGGTATAGTAGCGTACAGGGGCGGCTCCATAAGTTTTGAGGCCTAAAGCCAAATGCTCAAAGGAGGCCTTATTCTGAATAAGTTGACAACTTAATACTCCATCTGTCTTAAAAAGAATGACGACTTGGCACAAAGTTTAATTCTTTTTGAAACAGAGGGAGTATTAATTCTCCTTTTTTTTTTTATATATATATATTTCAATATAATTGTCTTAATGCTTGAAGCCGAAAAAAATATAAAAAGAAACATAGAATGCACAACATAAATTCTTTGTTATAAAATAATTATTTTTCTACTTTTAAATATGCAATATTTTTAAAAACAAATATTAACCTATAAATCTTTTACAGGTAAACATTGTTTCCAGGGGCGGAGCTACCCTTTGCCGAGGGGGTTCATCCGAACTCCCTTCGGCGAAAAATTATACTATATAGGCATGGTTAAAATAATTTTAATGTATATATATATTAGATGTTGAACCCCCTTCGGTTAGTTCGGATGTTCACTTATGAACCCCCTTAGTGAATATCCTGGCTCCGCACTGAATTTGTTTCATCTTTTTCTCATAAAAATCTTGGGTTCGAGTCCTAGAATGAAAAAATAAATCTTTTTGGAAAGTGCTTCCATTTTTAGGCCCCTTTTGGCCATGAAAACATAATTTTCCGGAGTTGGAAATTGAGTTGGAATTGAATTTGAAGTTGGAGTTGTGTTTAACATAAATATAAATAAAAGTTGTTTTTGAAATTTTGTGAGAGAAGTAGGAGTTGAAAAAGTGAAAACAAGTTTTTCTTGTTTTCACTTTTTCAAAATACAATTTGAAATTTTCATGGCCAAACACTGTGATTTTTATTTTTTTCACTAAAGTAAAATAATTTTTCAAAAATAAAGTCAAAAAATACTCATGGCCAAACGACTACTTAATGATCGTTAAGTGTGAAGATTCAAATTAATTAAACCACAATATAAATATGAAATATCAAATAAGAAATTAAAAAAATGGGGCCCCAAAAAAGCCTTTGCTTTAATGGCTTCCCCCAATGGCCGGCCTTGGTAGCATAGTCGTCCTTCCTCTTACTTAGTACAATACAATGGTCTGAGTCGTGTCTTGTCCTTGAGTCCTCTCTGTGCCCCTTGTTTCAAGACGTTCCTTGAATCCTTTATGGGGAGGGAAAACACTCAATGGGCTAGACTCATAGATTTTGAGTAATACTCGGCAAATTACGAGAGCTATCTGTAGAATTTAGACTTATAGATTTTGACTTGTTCTCAATCTACCCTCTATATCTATCTCTACTAGCTAGCGTATGACTATTTACTTCATGCAAACTTAATATGCAATAACTATATCTACTTACATTTCCTCCTATCAATTTACAGAAGATGTGTGATGACCCTTCAAGTAATTTTTCATATTTCCGCTTATCTTCGTCGTTAAGGTTTTTTCATAGCTTCCACAATTTATTTATGACTTGTTGGGATCGATGGTTCGGTTATCGGGTAGATCGTTTATTTTTTAAAACCAATTCCCTATTTTGAAGTCTTCACTGGTTGCAAATGGCTACCGGATGAAAACTTCAGTGAAACGATTGCGGATGCAAAGTTTGACTGCACTAGCAGATTCGGAATATTGATTTTAGACTAGATCGACCTTTGGTTTGGGTCCCAATGCATCTGAGCTCATTTCGACCTATTGGTTGGAAAGTGAGAAAACCAAAAATATAGTGTGGGACCTACATTTGATCGACACGACCTTAGATGGAAAATCCAACTTCGTTATTGCGTCCGAAACATTTGATTTTAGACTTATTTTGAGTTATTGAGCGGAGTTTATGAAAAATGAAACTATAGGTGTGGGCCTCAATTTTTGCCGAAACGATCTCAGATGAATTTTTTTATGATTACAATGTATTTAAAATGTGGTTTACACTCAAATTTCACTATTAGATCATGTTATTTAGGTTCCGAATGAGTTTCGAGGGTCAAAAATAAATTTTTGACTTTACTGCCAGGGGATGCCGCATCTCTTCACCGGGGAAGGGGGGGCAGGTCTATAAATAGATCCAAGGTCGTGGATTTGGACATTTTCTCTTCATCTTTGAGAGCCTAAAACCTAAATGGGTATGATAACTCAAAATTGAGTTGTGTGGGTGACTTAGGAGCTTGATTATCATCCATAATTTTGATTATCATCCGAATTAAGGTAAGATTTCATCACTTTATTGATGAATTTCATAGTTCTTGACCCAAAAATCCAAATTCACTTAGGGCTTGATTTTAGCTTAAAATTAGTTTTGTTTGCACCCATTTCTTAAGGGTTATGATTCCTTGATGATTTGCGAGTCTTGGGTTGGCCTCGAAAATACATTTTTCGTAAGTGGGACCACTTAAATTTTCTGGTGTCGTTTTTGGACCCGAGGCACAATGGTGCAACATGGGTATCGTTAGACTCGTATTTATGAGTAGATTATGTTTTTGATAGCATGATGACATTTTAGAGATTGTGAAGTGAAGACGAGCATGTGGTGAATGATGTACAGTTTTGCGGTTCGGTTTTGAGGTAGGCTTCTACCTACTCTTCTTCGAAGATGATGTGTGTTATATATGGCATGTGAATATACATGTTAGGCTTGATTATGAATAAAATAACTTAGTATTTATTATTGATGTTTTGGGAATTAGATGATGGTTTTGGACCGGTAAGGTGGAATGTTTATGACCCTTTTAGAACCCTATTGCCTTTTTCCTAGGTTAAGCTAATTTGTAGCATGGATAGGATAGTATGTTAAGTTTGGGATGTGGTTTATGTGTTGGAATCATGGTTAGTATGCTTAACCTTAATTGGGCTATTCTAGTGATCTTGAAACCGTAATTTGGATAGTGAGGGCTTAAATGCTCATGTTTCTAGGCGAAGTACACATCTTAGGATTGGTTATGACTTACTTGACATCTAGAATTTGAACTAAATACCTTAGCCTAGTTTGGGACATAGTTTTCCTAGTTATGAAAATTAAGGATTAGAAGTGAAATCTTGACCCACCTTAAGCTTGAATTTTTATAGTTTCATTGAAGACCTTAGACGCTTGTTAAATGCTTAGAGAATCGCTTTGGGAGAATGTTGGCTAACCGTGGTAAATGAGTTATGGTGATAATATTTGAGGTGATGTATATGGTTGTTGACTACATTATCGTTAATGTTCTGTGTAGCTATGGATTATGCTATTAATTAAGCCCATGACTATGTTATCATTTAAATCATGGACTAGACTACTATTTCGAACTTTGGACTATGATATTACTAATGTTATACTTTTGCCTAATAGCCAAACTAGTGATTAGGCTAGAAAGCCCTCTTGTTGCTAATATTGTGAGTCATGATACTAAGGGCTCTAGAAAGGATATTTATTGACTACATGAAAAGCTATGCTACTAACCATGTTGAACCCGATAATGCATTGTAATATTCATGTTATATGCATTCATATATCTATGGTTAAATTGTCCTTGACGACAAATGATGGGTTATGAAGGTATGTTTTTTCTCGCTTCTCTTTTACTTTAACCCTCGTGAGGCTCATACTTTACTTTAGCCCTTGTGGGGCTTGTCTTTTATTATTAGGCCTAAGGCCTGAGTACGATGTTGTGATTATTCTGGACATATTATTGGGTCGAGGGTCGTGTTATGATATTGGTTAGATATCCAAAAAGTATTTATCCTTGTAAAGGATACGGTTGTAGAATATGGATACGTATATGTTTATGTTGCTTATGATTTCATTGACTAAATACTGGTAATGGCATGCATAAATTCGGTACATTCATGATTATTATATCGGTACTAATGTGACCCTAGCTGAAATACGACCTTAACACTGTTTTTCCTAAATAAGGGTTAAAATCCACTTTTCAACATAACAATGAATTTCCTTACTATAATGATTGTCTACTAAATGGAATATTTATATGTACAAAAGAGGTTAAAAATATTGTTTAAAGACTTGACCGAGACATCTTTCAGTCTACGACTTGACATTATTATTTACTTCGGTCGTGAGATATTCCGACTCTTTCTACGTTTTTACAATGATTTAGTTTCAAAGATCATTTCGGGCAATAGACTTACGGATTTCTACTCTTTTAGCCACGACTTAGGTCTGTGCACCTATTATATATATCTATACACATGTACTGATGGTTATGATGATATTGATACCCGGCAAGACCGGAGAATACTGTTATGATGATATTGATACCAAGTAAGGCCGGAGGATACTGTGATGATGATATTGATACCCGGCAAGACCAGAGGATGTTGTGATGATGATATATATACCCGATTCGAGTCTGGAGGATGGTTGTGATATTGTGTACCTTGCATTAATTCTTGCATGCGCAATGCCTATCACCAGTATGCACCTATGTCTATTAGCTGGTATGGGACAATTGCATAGATATGGGTGATGACCATGCCTTGTGTTATTGTGTGCCGATTGAGCCTTCCGAGCCTGGGGCGGTAGGGGAACGCACAGGCTTGTTAGGTATTTGATTGTCCGGAATAGTCAATTACTCGTGATGTTATTG
This sequence comes from Capsicum annuum, assembly GCF_002878395.1. NCBI lineage: Eukaryota > Viridiplantae > Streptophyta > Magnoliopsida > Solanales > Solanaceae > Capsicum > Capsicum annuum. The sequence continues at coordinate 181,767,396 of NC_061120.1, read as the reverse complement.
ATATTGTTATTATCATTGTTATGATCATTCTTATGTGTAATTTATGACAGATTGGTTATTGATTCGGTATCGAGATTTGAGGTAAGTTTTCGGCCTTTTCTATCTTATTATTTCATTATCATGCATGATTATTTCATGTCTAGCCATGTGGAATTAGAAACCCTGAGTATAATAGCGTTAAATCCTGATAGGGTTATAATAAGACTTTAAAATGAAGATATGATGATGATCTAGGTTGTGCTTCGAGATGACCTTATATCTACATATATGTATATCTAGCTATATGTGACTATGGTATTACTGTATATCCCTTCCTTCTTTTTGTTCAGATTGTATATTCATTCCTTGGCCTGGTATATTATAGTATAGCCTTCTTTCGTTCTTTATTCGTATATTGGCCGGGGATATATGGTATAGTATTGAGATTCATGAGTATGACTGGATTAGGATAGTTCATCCTTGATACTTACTTAGTCCTATTATATTAGCCTTTTGGACATGAATAGAGTAGGCTATCCTTGATATCTCATTGGCTTTGTTATATGATTGATGGACATTTGAGTATAGTTTCTATTCTATTTATATGTTATATATATCTGCTTTATCGTGGGAGATTAGTTGGCAGTTGCCTACAGAGTACCATTTGTTTGGTATTCATACTACACTTCTGCAGTCTGCAGATCATAGTACGGGTTATCACTGTTGATGTATGCATCGTGCGGAGCAGCCATGGTTCGAAGATACAGAGTGAGCTTCCGACGTTCGGAGTATTACTTTCCTCCTCATGTATTAGACTAGTCTCTATGTTGTATTCAGAGATAAGTTGTATCAGTGTATTTCCCTTGATATTTCAATTTTGTACTCTTATTATATTAGAAACTCCTGTACTGATAACACTAGGTTTTGGGATTTATTCATGGATTTGAACTTTTGTTATACTTATTCAGCATTCTTTCCTTATTCTATTTGGTTGTCCGTTACTAGTTGTTCTGGACTACGGGTTTGGCTTGCCTACAGGTGAGGTGAGTAACAGTAGGCGCCATCATGACCAAAGAAATTGATCGTGACAAGACGTATGACGTTTTACTTGGAAGAAACTTTTTATATAAGCTAAAGCAAGGATGGTATCAATCTCCAAAATTTTCCACATGAATATATATCTTCTCTTCAAATATGAATATCGAGGACAAGATAGATGAAATATCATAGACTAATTTAACTAGCAAGTTATAGTAGCTACTTTGTCAGCAAGTCAGCAGCTCAATATGGAGTAATGGCTCCAGAAAGAAGGAATTGAGTACAATAAACTACTTAGAAGCTATTATAAAGATGGTACATGAGTTGAATTAATGAAACAATCTGAAGAATCATACTGTCGGCAAAACAAATCACCACTCTTTTTGGATATATGCATGCTACAAGAGCAAACGCATTGTGTTCCAAAAAGTAAAATGCGCCGATAGAAATTAGCATTAAGTAACTTGATCACTTTTGAATGGTAGTAATGGAAATTGGCATTAAGTAACTTGATCACTTCTGAATGGTAGTAATGGAAATTCAAAGCAGAGAATAAACACATTATCAGAGACAAAACAAATGCAACTGATACAAAAGTTTAGTCGTTTGGCACCAAGACTAGGTTTAATTGGTGGGAGTTATAATGTGCTAGCTATTTGCTCTTCAAGCCTCTAGCCTTCTAGTAGGTGTAGTGATTTCCCTTTACTTAGGCTTTGTGAATTGAAGCATCTTCCATGTTCAGATATATAGGTAATAAAAAATCCAACATATGTTCTATCAGCTCTCTAATCACTAAAATAGTTTATATATTTATTCATCATGGTATATTTTCTCTATTAGTCCATTCTGCCTCAGTTTTCTGGATAGTGGCAGTGACAGTAGTGACCATCTAACAACAACATAGACAGTGTACCCCCCCCCCCCCAGTGGGTCTGGGATGGCTGGTGTTACACATCTATACCCCTACGGCCTACCTTGTGGAGGTAGAGAGGTTGTTTTTGATAGACCATCGGCTAAGTGGCCTTCAGCCAACCATCTCTGAATTTAACAAGGTTAGTTAACCATTCTACTCTTCTTATTCTTTGGATGTCTGAAGTTACTTTTTAGTTTATGCCAAACAATTTTCCACCTTAAAACAAGAACTTGATAAAAAATATTACTTATACTCCATACAAAAAGTTGCTTGAGACTTACAGATGACTACTTCCAGTTAAAACAAAAAAAAGTTCTTGTTGTACTCTACAAGAACCAGAAGTGACGTGAGCTCTTAGACTTGCTAAGGCTAAATAATTTGCATTTTTAACTTTGCTCGTAAAATAAGTCTCAACAGGGATGGAACCAAGATTTAAATTCGACGAGTTCAAAGCTTTAGGTTCTTACAACTAAACTTATTACACTTATGAAATTATGGATTTATAGTAAAACATTTGTTAAAGTTCTAGTAGTGATTTTCGCATATATATGTATACTCCGTGTCGAATCTATTGGGTTCAGATGAATCTTGTACTTGTGCTCTACATTCCCCACAGGCGTATAGATATGATGGGTGTATTTGGCAGGATGAAAAATACTTTTCCCGCAGATGCTTTCAAGGAAAAAAGAAGTCATTTTCTGGTGCTTGGCAAAAAGCATTCTATACGAAACGGAAAAATGGCGTCCCTCACGTTTAGTGAAAGTCATTTGCATGGGTATTTTAGTTGCTCAGTTGGTTGACTATCAAAAATTTCACAGGATTCAATTCCTCACATAATCCCCTCCCCATATTTCATTCCCCCATTCCTACCCTTATGTAATAAAAAACAAATTTGAAAAAGAAAAGGAAAGATTATTTCAATCACAAATATCTTAAACTTTTAACTTTGTATTAATAATTTAATCAATAAGTCAACATTATCTGATTTTCTTAATATTATCACCATTTTTAATATCAATAATATTTCCAAGAAATAATTACATTCTCTCCGACTTGAAGGGAGCCTTACAATAACTGGTTAAAAAGTTGTTGGCATCTAAATTGTATGATTATTTTTTTTTATTTACGCATTAAGAAAAAACAGTAACGAATTCACTTATTTTAACATTTATATTGAACACACCCTTGGTCCTTATGGAAGAAGAAATCCAAACCTGAATAGGTAGTGCATCCATATCAGCTCTTAAACCAAACCAAGGTTGAGATCCAGATCCAATTGTTCCAACCAAACCAGTCTTAGCTACTCCACACATATACTTAATACCCAAAGACTCCAACTCATTGCTAATCAGTTTACTCGTTTCGTATTCTTCAAATGCCAGTTCCGGATGCTCATGTATTATCCTCCGAATGCTCTTTAACCAGTCGAAGAACTCTGGCTGCCTAGCCGATTCCAACATTTGATGAATTACATGTTCAGTTTCAGTAACTAAATTAGTATGCAAAGCTATTGAATTGCGCAAGAAAGTTGAAAATAACAGGGCTGAAATGAAATTTACACAGAAGGAACCCATTGGGATAAATTCAGTTAGGCTGTGGGTGTTGTGAACTGACTTGACTTCTTAAGAACTAAAATTCGTAAGCGGTAAATAATCCAAATTTCCCACCATCCCAAATTATGTGTTATTATTTTTTTTTAAATTTATTTTAAAATAAATATTATCTTTCTTTATTAGATAACTTTTTAAAAATATAATTACCTTTTTATTTTTATTAGTCCCACTTAATTAAAAAAAAATATTGACACATTTTCTGATAAAGGAGAATTTGATAAACTTTATCAAATCTTTCTTTTTTTTCTTAAATTCCGTGCCCGATCAAATGACGACACATAAAACAGAGAGGAAGTAGTTGGTTAAGTGGTACAGTCTACCTACTGCGTATATTGTACCTTCCTACACGCTACTTTATGAAATATAGTTGTTATTGGACGTGACTTTGTGAAATATACTCCATATAAGTTGTGGTTGTTGTATTGAGTAAATGTTAGAGAATTTTATTTGAGAATTGGGTTTAATTAACAATTAGCAACTAATTGAAAAGGATTAGAAACTAGATAGAAAGTTGATACAAATTGTTAAGAAGTCGGTAGGTTCCTCTTTCCCTTTCCTTTTGAGTTTTGCTATCTTTTATCTTTCTTATTATAGATGGTTGCTTTCTTAATTGTTGTTCTTTATTTTGTTAGCATTTTCTATATTGGTTTAGTTTCGTTTGGTGGTTATGATATATATTAATAATATTTTGAACAGGATATTAATAAGATTAAGGATCTGTTTTCAAAATACAGAAGAAATAGAAAATCAAAATTATTTCGAGCTCATAAATAGGAATTATAATTTATTACTTTTTCATTGTTGATTTGTTGTCAAGACTTTAGGTTGCTTTCATCCAAAATAGAATGGAAAACACTTGCAGAATTTCAACAAACTCAAATAATGAAACAAATCACACTATACGTATATTTTTACTTGAAATGATTTTTAATATATAGAAAAAAGCATAATACATAAATATGACTCTAAACTTGATATCAAATTATAACTTGTCCTTAAAATTTGACAGTGCACAAATAGGACCTTTAACGATTCAAAACCTGAACAAATAAACACCCCGATCCTATGTGGCAAAACGCGTATTGTACATGCAAAACGACGCGCGTCCGAGTTGGAATTGAAGGGTTTTTTTGTTCAACTTTTGTATAGTTAAAGGGCCTATTTGTGCACCAACAAAGTTAAAGGTCATACTTATAATGTGTTTTTTTATTATGTGGTACCATATGAGTGGATTAGTAATCCACGTTAGAGCAAGTGAGGTACACGCGTATAGTTGCAAAATCGGAGTGTCTTTCTGTTCAGATTTTGTATAGTTAAAGGGTCTACTTGTGCACTATCAAAGTTTAAGGTCAATGTTATGATCTGGTGTCAAGTTTAGGGTCATATTTATATATTATGTCAATCTGAAATAAGACCTTTAAATTCATAAAGGAAAAAGTCATCAAAACCACCTTAAACTATATTCGAAAAGTCACTTACACACCTAAACTAGTGCGATGACCTATTGCACACTTATTCTTAATAAAAGTGAATTTTATAGCCCCCTCCAATGTTCAAAGTCAGTCGCATGTCTCTATGTGATTTACACGCACCAATTAGATAAGTTTCAAGCCACACATGTAATTTTTATAATTTTTTATTTTTTTAAAACTATGTTTGCCTCTATCTTCTCCCTCCTTTGTTTTCCTCTTTTTTTTTTTTTAGTGAAGCTCAATTTCCATGGAATGATCATAATGTAATCATCTTCTTTTTATATTGTTGACATAAAATCAACACAATCAAGCAATAATTTCATCTAATTCAATCTTTTTTATTATACAACACCAAAATTTGCATTACCATCACTATCTAATTACGCCACCCATCATCAAATATCACACATAATCATTGTCACAAAAAATCAATATGCCTCACCACTAATTTTATCACCCAACACAAAAAAATATTTTGAACAATTTCAATATACTATTATTGATTCTGAGCAAAATCGAAAGAGATTTTTTATAGAGAGAAGATAGATCTACAAAAAATATATTAAAAAGATAGAATTTTCAAAAAACGCACAAATATTTACAGAGAAAAAATTGAAATACAAAAATAATTAAAAAATTGGTCCCCCGGATTGATGAGTTTGATGGTGGAAGGAATAAAATTTGATAAATCTCAAAGGTTTCACCGAAAAAGTTTTCGATCAACGACAATTTCACCTCACCGAAAAAGTTTTCGATCAACGACAATTTCACCTCTCAATATTTTCTTTTTTTCTCTCCAAGAACTACCATGAAAAAATTACTCTCATCAACCATAGCAAAATATTCTCTTTTTCTCTCCAAGAACTACCATGAAAAAATTACTCCCATCAATCATAGCAAGCAAGGAGTGGTTGTGATTAAAAAAAATGAAGAAGAAACAAGATGGAGAAAGAACAGAACAAAGATTAAAGATGGGTTGAAAGAGAGAGGGTGTGCATGGGCGTAGGGGGTGGGGTGAAGGGTTTTAAAGAGTATATTTTACTTTTGACGCGCCTCTTTTTCTTTTTTGTTTAATATTATTTTCACGTCATATTTAAGGTGAAATTAAATACACTTTTATTAAGAATAAGTGTATAATAGATCATTGTGTTAATTTAAATGTGTAGGTGACTTTTCAGATATAGTTTAGAATGATTTTGAGGACTTTTTCAATTCATAAATTATAAAAAGGTGAAATAGGTATTATCCAAAAAAATGCCATGGCGGAGAGATGTCATTCATAAAGGGTCTTTTTCTCATTGCTCATTTCTCATTTCTCACTGGCAAGTGGCAACTAAAATCCCCAGCAGTATATAAACGTGCAAGTTTTACTTTTCCTCATTTCTCATAATGTGCTTTTTAAAATAAATTTCTACTTTCATTTATTTTGTTTTTTTTTCATTTCCTAGCAAGCTAAACTTCACATTTTTTTAAAGTTCAATCTCTAAGAAAGTCCAATAAATATGGACTATATTAAATATATTTGTAAATAAATCTGGGGCAGCCCCTCCTCTCCCCCTCCTTCACCCCCCTTTTGTTAAGGCATAATACATAAATATGCTCTTTAACTTGCCCTCAAATCATATTTATGGCCTCCAACTTTGGATGTGCACAAGTAAGTTGAACAAGTAAACACACATGTTGTCACGACCCGAACCGGGACCCTGGCCGTGACGAGCATTCCGAACCATGAAGGTCCGAAACACCCCTATCTATCTGGTAATCATGCACATAATTCATATGGTAATAAGATATGCGGAAGATACACAATATTACGGAAAACATGGTCATAAATCAAATGAAATCAACAAAGGGGAAATAATGTCCCATAACATTTATCGACATCTGAACAACCGTTTGCGAAATCTCTAATACATGACCGAAACAAATTATTGTCTGAAATTTAGGACAAAGCCCCCAGTAGACCCAAAACTACTAAATGATAAATGAACTGACAGACATCAGGCCTTCCGAAATATAGAAGGCT